>NC_135704.1:2401200-2733885 GCF_964276395.1 Gasterosteus aculeatus | reverse complement strand
AGGGGCCCTCCTCTCCGGAGCCGTGCGCGGGCGGCCCCCCTTGTGTCAAGCCCCGTCGCCATAGTGACACGGACAAACCCAAGGGCAAGCGGCCGTGCAAGACCAAGCACACCAGTCAGAGGGAGCGCGAGAAGAGGAAGGAGGCCCCGCCCGGCAGCCCGGGCCAGCGCTGCGCGGCTGATCTGGGAGCAGCCGAGGATGACAAGGTGAGCGCTCGTGGGGGGCGAGGGGGGCGGGGCGGGGGGGGGCGGCGGGCCTCCGGTACATCTGGCCGTTTGCAGCAGCGAAGTCTGTCTCAGTGTGCCTCTCGGCGCCTCTGATTATGCAGCTGGGAGAGGGAGGGAGGAAGGAAGTATGTTTACAATGTTTAGAGGGCTGCTGGAGCTTTGACCTCCTCGTGCCCTTATCGGCTCCCTGCGGAGCGCCTGCAGGCACGTGCGTTTTGTCTCTGGCCCGTAATTGTCGGAACGTGTGTCATTGACGCCAGTTTTTTTTTTTTTTTTCTCCGCGAGTGTGCGTGCCGAAGGCCCGCGAGTGTCTGCGTGTTTGTGGGCATTCCTGACATAACAACAAACCCCGGAGCAATTATACTCTGCACTCAGCGCCGCGCACACGCACACGGGCTGCCTCGCTCAGACACACAAACACACAGCGAGGAATGTGGCAGCCGCGGAGGAGCGCTTGAAGCGGCCGAGTTCAAACGAGAGGGGGGAAAGAAATGAGCACGGGGAAAATTTGAGAGAGCGGGGGGGGGGGGGGGGGGGGAGGAAAAAAAAAAAAAAGAAGGAAGAAAAGAAGGCGAGTTGTTTTCCACCCGCGCCGCTCTCCCCTGCTCCTCCTCAGCCTGACAGCTGCTTCGACATGGAATTCCACTGAGAGGGGGGCGCGCACGCACACACGCACGCACGCACGCACACTCACGCTCATTGTGTTGCGCTCCGAGGGCTCTGTTGTTTTAGCGGTCAAAGAAAAGTGGCGTGCCAACCTGCAGTGTTCGGGGCGGGGGCTGTGGGTGACGCACGGTGCGTCTCCCCACCACACACACACGAGACTCGCACATAACCGTCAGTGAAAAATCCATCTTTACGTTGTGCTTTATGAGGGTGGTGTGTAAGTAATAGCTTCTTAAACCTCATTAAAAATAGGGTGGATTTTGACCTTCTAGTGACGCACTTTCACCACTTTTCATTATTTCGTCAGGAGAATCTTTGAGCGCGCACGCAGATTCACACAGCTGCCTGCGTGTGTGTGTGATGTCATCCACATGCCCTTGAGAGTGTGGGTGTGAATGTGTCCAGCCGGCTATGTGGCTGTAACTCTCTCCCCCTCTCTCTCCCTCCCTCCCCTCTCTCTCTCCACAGCTGAGCAAGCAGCGTGCTGCCGCGAGGAAGGGAGCCGCCTCCCCTAATTACCCCTGCTCTCCGGGCAAGCCCTGCTCGCCTGCCGCGCTCTGCCCTCCGACCCTGCTGCCCCAGGCCAACGGCAAGCCGTGCGGCGTCCCGCCGGAGGAGCCGGTCGGGGCGGGCTTGCACAGGGCGCCCCCTGCGGAGTCCCCCGCGGTGCGCCCCATCCCGCCGGAGGCCCGCCGCTGATCGTGAACAAGAACGCCGGCGAGACTCTGCTCCAGAGGGCCGCGCGGCTCGGCTACGAGGTAATGGGGTCCTCCCGCCTCGCTCGCACTTACACAAATCCACGGCGCGCTCTTCTTCTTAAATTGAGCTCATTTTCTCCCCCCCACTTTGTTTCCTGCCTGTGGCTCTGGCAGACTCCCTTTTTCCCTCAAAATTGTCTTTCTCCATCGCATTCTTCTCTCGCATCTGTCCCATTCTTCCTCTTTCCAGATCCGTCTTTTGCTTTTTGCTTCATTTCCTTCCATCTCACCCGTGCTCGCACTTTCTTCCTGCTATACTCCATCTTTTTTTTTTTTTTTTTCTTCGCTCTCTCTCAGGTTTCCGCTCCCCCCCCCCCCCCTTCCTCCCCCCCTCCTCCCCCCTTTGCTCTCAGCGCTCTCTTTCTCTTCCTCTCTTTGTGACTCAGATTGTCGTTGGCACCCCTCCTCCTCCTTCTCCCCGCTAGCGCACACTCCCCTCGCCTCCCCTCCTCTCGCCTTGCTCCGCTCTCACATCTCATTAATTTTCCGTGAGGGGAAGTGTGACACACACACACACACATGCCTGTGCGTGTGTGCGCAGGCAGCATGAGGGATTGGTGGGATCATTATACGGAGACTGATGCTCGCTGCCTCTCTCCAGCATCGGGAGTTTTTTCTTTCTTTCTTTGTGTGTCGCTGCCGCTCGCTCGCTCGCTCCTCAGCCGATTTTCTCACTCTCGGCACACAGGCGGCGAGAACGAGGCGGCGCACATTCTACCGGCTCTCTCAACTCCCATTGCTCTGAAAGCTTTTAATTAAAGTTGGACGGCCCGCCGCCTCGATCTCCCTCATCCCCTGGCGTTCGTGAGCCTAAGCGCCCCCCCCCCCCCCCCCACACACACTGCTCCCTGTTGACAGATTTTACAAATTGATTTATTGATCCACGTGGTTTTCATGCCACTTGAGCTGCAGATTGTTCCTTGTGTCCAACATTCGCTCACCCGTCTTGTGTGTGTGTGTGTGTGTGTGTGCGTGAGGATTTTCATCTTCACCGACCTGTAAATGGGTGCGGGTATCTTTTTGTCGCTCATTAACCGCTTGCTTTATGGTCGTACACATTTATGGTGATGAGGTGTGTGTGTGCGCGCGCGCCTGTGTCCACGATTACGTGCGAATGTGTGCAAGTCAGAGAGAGAGAGAGGGGGAGAGAATGAGAGGTAAGCACTGGGAGTATAATCGCGTTCTAATGGCCCTCTAATGTGCCGTGGTGACTGTGGTTAGCAGTGGCGGCGGCTGTTTTCTCCCTCGCACACACACGCACACACACAGACACGCACACATGCAGACGCGTGCGCACGCACGGGGCGCAGCGCAGCAGCCGGGTTCAGTCAGGCGTGCGGGAGGAAGCTGGCTCGTCTCTCTGATTTATGCGTCTCCCTCGAACGTTTTTTTCCCTCCATTTTTTTTCCTACCCCCTTCGCAATTTTCCCCCTTTCTGCGCTCCGCGTGTGCCGAGGGGAGGGAGGGAGGGAGGGAGGGAGGGGGGACGGGGACCTGAGACTACACAAACAAGGCGCTGACCGCTGCGCAAACACCCCCCCCCCCCCCCCCTTCCTCCCCCACACACCCCCCACTCTCCCTCTCAGGAAGCTCGTCTCTCACTGCCTGTGTGTGATAAGCCTGGGCAGACCCCCGGGGCTCACGCACACACACACACGCACACGCAAGGGCGTGCGCAGAGAGGCATACCAATTTATGCATACGCGCCCCCCCCTCCAACACACACACACACACACACACACACACACACACACACACACACACACCTTGCACACGAGCCTGTAGACGCACAGAGCGCTCGTCTCGCGCCGGTGTTTTAGCGCCGCGAGCTCCGGGCTTATCACACACAGGCAGCGAGATATGAGAGACAGAGGCGCGCGCGCGCACACACACACACACAACTCCGATGCTGATTAAAACTGCGCGCACACACACACACACACACGCGCACGCACAGGGGAGAGATACGCACAGAGAAACACCCGTTATGACCCAATGAGCGCAGGCATCCTGACGTGTTCTCCTCCATATGCTGCACACGCCGCGCTGCCTGTCGCCCGCAGAGACAGACCCGCGCGTGCACGTGCGTACACACCAGGCTCACGCGCCCGCCGCGCGCGCACTTTCCGCGGTTTGCACCACGTAAGCATAAGCACGTGCGGCGGCGCCCGTGGTTTAGCGCATAGACCCGCAAATGCAGAACTGCGTCGCGCACGCATGTAATTCGACGCGCGCGACCCCGCGCGGTTCCCGGCCGACACACCGCGCATATTTCATGTTCGTTTAGTTTCGCGATCCGTGCCTCTGCACATGAAAGCCCACTCTCTCTTTCTTCCTCCTCCCTCACTTCCCTTTTATTCCCCCCCCCCCCCCCCTCGCGCCCGCCTCGCTCTCCGAGCATTTGAAATGGTAATGAGGAGAGATTCTGCGGATGTCTTCATCCCTTTCCCCCTCGTGCCGGGCCCCTCTCTGCTCGGCCCATTGAAAGCCCGGATAAAGGTGCAATCTGTCATTTATTCTCCCCGCATGAATGCTGCTGATTTTCCTCCTTAAATCTGTGTGCGATCGGAGCAAAGAGAGGGAACTTGATTGCGTTTTGAAGTGCGCAGTACGACCAGCATCTACAAAGATTTAGAGCAAAAACGTGGTAATTAGTCAGAGTCATTTCCTACTGACTTTTCAAGTTCGACTTTGATGAATGTTGACGTGCAATCTGAACTCTTGACCACGGTCCTGACAGTGCCCCCCTCCCTCAGGGGAACAGAGGGACGGGATGAAGCATAACTGCTGGAACCAACTCATCATATAGAATTTGAACTTAACATCTTGTTAGCTACTTATTAGCTAACCGGTATTACTGCAGACTACAAGAAGTAAGACCCATTAGTTTGTGGACGGCTGTTTTTTATTTTTATATATATATATATATATATATTATGAAGCCTGGTAGCGACAGACCTGTCAATCACAGTAAGCCCCGCCCCTAAGCAGACTCTGCTTTATGGTCTGTTTCACTCTAAATTGACCATCATTTCCCAAACGATCATCATGCTGCATCAAAGAAGACCTGAAACTAGAGCTGGAGTCCATACGTGCGTGTTTACTGAGGGAAGGAATCCTGGGAAAGCGTAATGTTCCCATAGACTTCTATTCAACCAGTTGCCCCCCCCCCCACCCCCCGCTGAGCGTGAATATGCAGAGCCGGTTATTGGTTGAGGCCGCAGGTGTTCGTTGAGCATGAATATGATGCATGAACAGGTGATTGGTCTTCAGTTAGCGAACGGCTCATGCGTGTGTCGGTGTGCGATTGATTAACTGGATGTGACGTCCCCACGGGGGCGCATTCCTCTGCGCCCCCCCCCCCCCCTCCCTCACCCCCCCGCGAGTAAAACACCCACACGGCGCACTTGTCTGGGCACGCAGCAACTTCACCGCTCAAGCTTCTGGCTCTTCACCGCGCAGGGAAAGCCACTCAAGCATCACCTGCACGCACACACACACACACACACCTGCACGCCTGCACACACACACACACACGCACCGGTTGTGTTTTGGGTTCGTGGCAGCGCTGTAAGGGGTTAAATGTCTGAGTGATGCATTGATTGCAGGCGAGCGCAGGGAAGCATTCTAGACAGGGAGATTAGAGGACGTAGGGAAAGAGCGAGGGAGGGAGGGAGGGAGGGAGGTGGTGTCTCGTTTTAGTGCGTGCGTGTGCGTGTGTGTGTGTGTGTGTGTGTGTGTGTGTGTGGAAGCTGGCGCTCTCGTGCTAAGCTCCTCGCTCTCTCCCAGCGATATTAAACACGGCTTCGGAGGTTTAGCGCTGCGCCTCCTCCACCGCCACACGCACACTTGGGCTGCATATCGACGCGCTCTACCCGCCAGGCCCTGCAACACATGCTCTCATTCCCGCACACGCACGCACGCGCTCACACGCACGCCGAGCGAGCGGGATCCCCCAGAGGGGGGCTTCGGCACAGCGCTCCTAAATCGCTCTCCAGCAGGCAAACACAGTGTTGGCGGAGAGCGGGAACCAGTTGGAGCGCTGCCCCCTCCACCCCCCACCTCGTCTATTTTTTTTTTTTTTTTTCTCGCACTTTTTCCTTGCTCACTTTGTTTTCTCTTGATCCCTCTTTCCACGTCTGCCCGCCCCCCCCCGCTCCTCATCCCCATTGTCTCTCCTTCCTCCACAGCTTGGTCGTCCATCGGCTCAGTCCGATCACTACTAAACACCCCCGCCCCCCCCCCCCCCCCCCCCACGTACGCACTTCAACTTCCTGCCCCCCCCCCCCCTCCCCCTCCCCCTTCATCTGGTGTTACTGTCAGCTGCAGCCCAGAGGACGGCCCCGGCAGATTCCGTCCGCAGATTCATTAATGTGTCATCTGTCGGGGGTGTTGCCTCTCACTTTCACCCGTTCTTCCGCCCTCCTCTCATCCCTCCGTCGTCCGCCTGTTCGCTCTCCCCCGCTGTTGCCTGTCTGTCCCTCCCTCCCTCCCTCCCTCCCTCCCTCCCCGTCCGCCCTCTGCCGAAAGAGAGAGCGAGTGAGATAAATACTTGGACTAGACGGCAGGCTAGAATTAGCATAGAAATGGAAGTTTGGAGTCATTCCCCAGGTTCAGATGAGCAGCTTCCCTCCCCTGCGGCACGGGAGTCTGAGGGAGAGAGAGGGAGAGCGAGAGAGAGCGGGAGGGAGGGAGGGACGGTCCAGTAGGAACCAGTCGGACTCCTTGGTGCTGGATGCCTGACTGTCGAAGCCCTCGACCAGAGGAAACCTTCCAGCTCTTCGGCTTCCATTCCGCTGCCCAACCGTCGTCACCGGCTGCCCGCGGTGGCGTCCGGGTCCAACCGAGGCGCACACATTTATGCACACTCACAAATTCTGGCAGGCTAAAGGCAGTTGTGTGTGTGTGTGTGTGTGTGTGTCACTTCCTCCTTTCCCCTAATTTCCCTCCCACAGGAACTGTAAAGCGGAAGGCCTGTTTGCGTGCGCGTCTGTCCCGCTCAGGCTTGCGCGTTTGGTCTGGCTCCCCCCCCCCTCTAAACCCCTCCCTCCCTCTGTGTTGGCTGCCTCTCTTCAGGAGGTGGTGCTGTACTGTCTGGAGAACCGAGTCTGCGAGGTGAATCACCGGGACTACGCCGGCTACTGCGCTCTCCACGAGGCGTGCGCCCGCGGCTGGCTCACCATTGTCCAGCACCTGCTGGACTACGGGGCCGACATCAACTGCAGCGCGCAGGACGGCACCAGGTAAACCCAACCCCTCCGCTCGCATGCGCCCATGCACGCACGAAACGCCCCACGCGGCTCGTGTGGACGGGGCAAACGCGGCGTGTTCTGACAGGGCGAGCGTCACGCGAGACTGCTCGCGGCAAACTCGCTCGGCAGGAGTGGTGATTTGAGAGATTAGCTGCGGCCGCTAACGGGAAGAGGCTCGCGCTTTGATCGCCGTGTTATTAGAGCGTAGGGCAGGGGGGGCGGGTCCCAACGGGCCACAAAGCACCGTACAAATGTTGCACGCCTGGTTGTCATTGACATGCACATCTTATGTGCGTCCAGGCCGATTCACGACGCCGTGGAGAACGACCACCTGGACGTCGTGCGCGTCTTGCTGTCCTACGGCGCCGACCCCACCCTGGCCACGTACTCTGGCCGCGGGCTGCTGAAGATGACCCACAGCGACGGCATGGAGCGCTTCCTCTCCGGTGAGTTCCACGTCCAGCCCCAGGCAGCTTCGGCCGGCCGGGGGCTCGCTGATGTCATTAACTGCAGCCTGACACCCCCACCCCCCCTCTTCCCCCACCCCCACCCAGCCCATGGAAACTCCCAGACCAGCGTCTGAATCTGTGCCATTTGAGAGCACACGTAGCTATTTTGGGCACCTTCAGATTCTGCACTTGGATTTCACTGATTTCACCGGATCAAATGTCATTTCCCGGCTCGTGTTTAAGTCGGAAATAAAGTTTCTCTACAATTATTCATGATTTCAGCAGCTGCACAGAATGCACATGCGTGTTTAATAGATACGGCTAAGTTACAAATTAAAAAATTACAAATTCACCTTAGGTCACTAAAAAAAAAAAATCCTGCATGTGAAATAGAGGATAAGAATCTGATTGAAATTAATGTTTTTATTGAGTGAAACTAAAGCGCACTAATAGTTTAGAACTATTTTGCAGTGACTGGAAGCTTCCTCCCTCCTGAAGACTAATTGGAATGCAATGAAATTAGGTTTTTAATGTTCATTGCGCACAAATAAGTTTAAATAAAAAAAGGATTTCCAGACAGCGGATGAAGCAGTCGATGCGGAGGTGGGGGGGGGGGGCTAAACATGCAACCTCCTCCCCGGTGCTCCGGTCCCCCAACGCTCTGACCTCTGTGCGACCTGTAGCAGCTACGAGTCCCCTCTCTGTGCACACCCTCCACCTCCCAACCGTCGAGACACGTCTGTCTCCGTCACGCCGTTACCCCCCCCCTCCGCCCCCCTCCCTCGACCACCTGTTAGACGGGGAGCCTCAGCCCGCTGGGTTGCGTGCTGCTGCCTCTGAGCTCCTCTATCTGGTTACTTAGCAACGCCAACTGTGTTTGCTCAGTGTATGTGCGGAAATGGGCTTCGCTCTGGCTGGAGACTCTGCTTTTGTATGCCGGCGCGCGCGCGTGTGTGTGCGTGCGTGCGTCTTTTCCAAGGCCGCCGCGGAGGAAATGAAAGCGCGTGCACAGGCGCTCCCTCCGCGTGCAGCCACCGCTTAATACGACACGAACATCCAGTTAAACCCGCTTATGTGAGACGCGGCGTGGGGGGGACGGGAGCGGGCGCGAGTCCATGCACGCAGGGGAGGACGCACGGCCGATTTAAACGCGCCCAGCTGGGGAAGTGCTGAATTTTGAAAAGAGAGCGTGGAGGGATCGATGGCTGCTGGATTGACGGAGGAGGAGGAGGAGGGGGGGTGGGGAGGAGGGCTGGGGGGGGGGGCAAAAGAGGGAAAAAAACAACAACCGCGCAAGCGATTGCGCCCTCCCTCCACCTGGTCCCACTCATCTGGAGGCCGTTAATCCCTCCAAACACACGCCAGACGCCCCACGCCTCAGCGCTGGCACAAAGCCCAGCTCTGTGTGTGTGTGTGTGTGTGCGCTTACCCAGCTCCCTTTGCTTGTTTGCCTGTGTGTGTGTGTGTGTGTGTGTGTGTGTGTGTGTGTGTGGACTCGGCGTCTGTGTGCGGTTCTTGTTTGATTCCTGGCAGCGCCGCTCTGAACCGAGCCAGCTTTAACCCAGCGGAGACGGTCGTTCTCCTCCCTGGTGGTACAGCCGCTGGCCCCTGACCACTGCCCCCCCCCCCTCCCCCCCCCCCTCCCCCTCCCCTCCTCCCCTCCCTCCCTCCCAACACATTTGCTCTGTTTGTTTTTCTTTCTCTCTCGGCGCCCTCCCCCCCCCTCCCCGTCCTCTTCCATTTTACTGCGCTCTTCATCCCTTTTTCCGCTGTAGTCTTAAAGGGCAGGCGCGTCAGCCTCTTTGCGTGTCCCCGAGGCTCCGGCTCTTGAATAATAGGCTCCGCTCCTCTCTGCTCTCCACAGATTATTTTTCCGACCTTCAGGGGCGCGCCGATGACGACCCGGGGCTTTATTGGGAGTTCTATGGCAGCGCCGTGTGTGGTGAGTGCTGCTGCGTGTTGGTTTTCGGATTTGACACCAAACACCCTCCAGTGCCGCCCGTCCTTGACGGTAACGGAGATGCGCCCGGATAATTATTCACGTGTGGCTCTTCTTTTTTTTTTTCTTTGTGCGTGTCAGAGTTGAGCGAGGAGGGCGGTGTCTATGACATCCTGGCCGATGCCCCGGGCCCGGAGGACGAGGAAGAGGACGACAAAAGAGAGGTGTTCGAGTTTGAGTTCTCTGACCGACCTCTGCTGCCGTGCTACAACATCCAGGTGTCCCTCTCTCAGGGGTGAGCTTTAATCCCAAGAGTTTATAAAAAAGGAAAAGTCTGTCGGCCCTCGTTCCTAATCCTCATTTTGATGCCCCCCCCTTCTTCCAGGCCGAGGAACTGGCTGCTTCTGTCCGACGTCCTGCGCCGAATGCGGATGTCGGGTCGCGGCTTCCGAACGGCGTTCCCCCACATGGAGGTGGTGACGGTGGCCGAGGCCGAGTTCTACCGACAGGCCTCCCTGTCGCAGCTCTTCTCCTGCCCGGAGGAGCTGGAGGGCTTCCACGCGGACAGCAAGGACCTGCTGGACCTGGTGGAGGACAGCGGCGAGCTGGCCGCCCTGCTGGGCTCCACGCTGGAGTGTCTGGACGACCGCTGGGACCGCCGTGGGGACAGGCTGAAGGACAAAATCAAGGCCATCCACAAGGTGGGCTCGTCCTGACCCCCCGGCGCCGGCAAAAACAGGACCCTTGATCCTTGATCCACCGGCTGCAGTCTGCCGCAGAAGCACCCGGGGGCCGCGATGACGCGCCTCGCGCTCCGGCCCGCTCTGGACCAGCACTGTACAGATGGACCGACCTGCTGGCTGATCGGGCTGCGGAAACGTGGTCCTCTGTTAACGGAGGACCAACACATTAGTGACTGAATAGACTTGATAATGGTCTTATTTTTCTAAATTAATATATGTATAAATAATAAATAAATAAATATAAATATATATATATATAAATAAATAAAATATCAAGCTTTTCTTTTGGATGTTGCTCACGACTCCTCTGAAAGATTTTGTACAGCAACAGAGTGCGGTGGTGTTGTCGGCGAGCGTGCAGCACATCGTGCATGCGTGCGTCTGTACAGGATAGTACTGGGACTGTGCTATTGAATGTGGTATTTGTGTTTATAGAAAGCACATGATGTCCTGTTTTTTTCTTTCCCCTCCTCAGACTTCAGCGCTGGCTTGAGCCTCAGGGGCCGTTCTGTTGTATCTTCTTTAGGTTCCAGTTTTGCTTCCTGTTAAGTCTGTAATTTAACATGCAAAACTACTCTACTGTTTGTATAATAAAGTTTTAAGATAATGTTGATATTTACCCTTCGGCACAGAGCTTGTATATAACAGGGAGGCTACTGCAGTAAAGTATTCTTTTCTTTTTTGTGTTCATTTTTTGTTTCAACTTTGTAATTAAATATCTCATAATTTGTATTTATATTTTACAAAAGAAGTTGCTTTAAAATAAATATACAAACTGCAAGATGACACGTGTTCTTGTGCCTCTTTTGTCTTCGTTGAATTAAAAACGCGCTGTGAAAACTTTTACCTTCCGTTGTGTCGAATTGAATCTTTGTTTAATTACGGAACGCAGCTCGCGCTGCGGACATCCGCGTCCTGCAGCGCCATCTCTTGGGCTCCTCGGGTTCTGTTCCTGCGTGCACTTTATTTGCGCAGCCACGACGGAACATCTAGCCCACTGCCATCGGACGCCGCGCGCTGAGAGGCGCGCGGCCTGCAGCGCCCTGCGGCGGCCGGCAGCTGTTACTACACGGGGAAATAATGCCCCCCCCCCAGTGACTGGTGGGAAAAAGAAACCCACCATGGTTCCTTGATCACTGAAATAACCTGACACTAATATTATTGAATATGGGTATGTTTTGTTTACATCGAGGCTTGATGGTGATAAATGGGCCTCATCGTATCTGGTAATATAATAAACCGATATTTGTCTGAACCAGTCACAATATCAATTTAAGCGTTACTGGATACGTCTGGTCAGCTTTTCTTTGAGTCGACAGATGCCACCGAAAGACCAAACCCCGGCGGACTCGATCAGTTGGGACGGTATAAGAAAGCATGTTTTTAGGAATTTAAAGCGGATATGTGCACCTCATTCTTCACTCTCAACCTTCTGACTATTCCTCACATTTTATTGCCAGTTGGTAATGATGTGCAGAAAAGCTTCTACTCTGGGCCATCCGGGATGTAAGCGGTGGATATTTTTTGGTCCACAGTGTGTGGGCTCATTCTGGGACGATTCTGCCATCATTTACAGTTTCATTCTGTCATGTAAATATGTTGAGTTTGTGTTTTTGAGATGTTGAAAATAATTTAAAAGTTTGCCGTTTAGAAAATCAGATCTGATCTCCTTGAGTACTTGTGAGTGCAACTGACAAATGGGTCGTACATGATCCTCTAAAACGAAGTGGGAGGTTTCCCACATCGTTCTAATTCACTGAGCATCTTCTTTACACTGAACACTATTGGATTATTACTTATAATTCATTATTAATTATTATGAATAATTTGCAGCTTTTAAGCTTATTGATGAGCAGAGTCTTACATGTTACTGTCTTACACAACGTTTTGAACATCACATCTTATTACAAAGTATTAAAACCATTTCCTGTTTATTGTCCTAACGCATCCACCATTGATACGAGGGCTGCTGCTGATTACTTAGTGATTCATTGACTAACCACATGGGCTGTAAATTCAGTAAAACATTCCAAGCCCCCAAAATATTCAGAAGGCTAAAATGCCTCACGCAGGTATTGATAAACCTCCTGTGATATGTCTCCCTCACCTCCCGGTCTGGTCACCGGGGCCCGGCTACATGAGGATTAACGGCTCTGGGTATTGACCATGGTCCAACATTCGGTCCCTGAGGAGCCATCGATGCATTTGGCTGCTCTAATCTCTGTTGTGGGGCTGCACTCATCCAATAGGGACAAGAGAATCACATAAGAGGGCGTGTTGGATCACCGGCCACATTCTGGAGGAACACCTGATGAAATGTGCACTGAAGACGTTGTGTGTGCCGTCTTCCACGCTGAGTTCCAACTCTCAGTCTGATGACGGATCTGAAGGCGTCCGGGATCCTGCGACACGTTGATAAGAAGCAGACTTTGAGACACTTTACTGGAACTAGAACCAGCGATTGAAGCTGTTTGCTTGACAGTAAATGTACCAAAGCGGCTGACAGAGTGAGATTATTGATCACTGATACTAATGATGAAATGATAATAATTGCAGAATAAGAAATATCAGCTAAAGTAAACGTCCCTTACTGACTGGATGATAAAATCTCTGTCTTGAGGGAAAGTTTCCACCGTAAAGCACAATTATGTTTTTTCCCGGCTAATTTACAACTGTGCATTTCATAATGTACATTTTACTTCACTACGCTTCTTTGACAGGTTCAGTTCCTACTCATTTTTTACAACAAAAGTTAGCCTGTGTTTCTGGAGAAACCATAAACCATTACATTTACAATGAAACGTCCATCACCTGCAGGAATACTTGGGTTTAGTTTGCATTGTGGGGAAAAATAAAAATGTCAAAGGCTACTGCAATGCATCATATTATAATGAATGTAAAGTACTATACACCTCGTCTCTAAACCTACTAAGGCTAAAAAATTGATATATTACTGACTCGTATTGTATACATATGCATTTTAGTGTTGTAATCATAAAATTATAATTATTATAGAGCCTTCAACAATATTTATTTAAGTGATCACAAAACAAGAATTGAACATAAAGACGAACACAATATGATCGTATGGCCAACGATGAGAGAATACACAATGTGAAATAGAGTAAAGCTAAGTTTAAAAGCAGGAATAGGTCATGGCTTCTACACAGATCCCGCCTTGGGTTGCTTACCTCACTGTGCCTGCACATCTGACACTTTCCTTAATCAAAAGGTTCCTGCCCCGCTGCAGCCTAGCAACCAATGGAACCTGATTAATTAAAACCCGTGGTTGTTTTACTACATTCCCAGAGCTGACGGGAATCACTTTGATAAATTGTCTCCTATCATTGATATATTTTGCGACCGATTTGACTATAAAGATGTTATGTCTCATCTTATTGAATGAGAACTCTTACATTTAATACCATTTTATTGGGGCATTACCCGTTTTCCTTTAGTACAGTTTTAGTCATTAGGTCTGCCTCGTGAAAACAACCCTTTGGCTTTGGCATCTCTTCTTCTGTAAACCGCATGAATGCATTACACAGCTGGGTGGAGATATGCTGTAAATTAGCATTAACATACATGTACTTTAGATAAAGCGGTACGCCAGAATGTCCGTGTGGACGAAGAAGAGCGTTGGATCGAACATTTCTGAAATGCAATAAAACAAGATGTTCAGTTATGTTCCTTTCCCAGATGCTTTCGGCCCTCGGATCTGCAGAGTTCAGCTTCGCAGCCATCAGGGTTTGTTGCAGGCGAGTTTGTTTGTATTGAAAGGGTCCAAATAGTGAACACGGTCTGCTGTAACATCAGCACGCGTCACCGCTCTGCTTCCATGGTCATTACTGGACGCAAATGTGTATATCATACAATGGTAAATATTTGTATGTTTGAATAGGTTTCATTTGCTATATGCTGATCATTTGGCCGTGGTGTCAGTAAATCATGCTCCTTGTTTCATTTGGATTTCTTTACCTATTTCTGTAATTACTGCAATGAGTCATATTTCCATATTCTCCCTTTTCCTGCGCCTTTTCTCGAGTAATTCTGCTGTTATAACCAGACGCACGACTCGGACAAAGATGGCTTCTTCCACCAGATGGAGACAAATCTAATCTGTTTTTGTTTACATTTGAGGGCCCAATATGGGATTATGTTGGTGATTGGAGAAATTAATTAATTTTATTTGTTGCCAGCTGAAACCTAAAAAGCTTAATATTTAGAAAAAGAAAATAAAAAATAATTGAATACAAAAAAATAAACATTATGCGGTGTTGTAACGACAAATAAAATATATATAATATATTTATGCGTAAACCCAACACACTGGTTAACAAAGATGAAAAGTTTACCAACTGGTGTTCAGCCCAGCAAGTTGTACAAAAACAGGGATGGAAGGGATTCAATAAAGACACGTGGAAGCAGATATTATATTACGCAAAACACTTTGTTATTGAAGCTGCTGTATCAAAGAGTAATTATATTATTCAAAAAGTAACTTCTATCTTGAGATGCAAACCTCCATGGAGTTGTGTAGACTTGTCTTGAAAGAATGTTTATCGCTTATCTGGAAAAGTTTCTGTAGATTCATTGCAAACCGCATGTCTCCCATTTCAGTTTGAAAAGTGACTTTGTGAATTTCATGTAGCTCCGGTGTTAAACCAAAATAGTAATAGCTTGTTGAGTTAGAAACTCTTTCACATCTGTAACTCGTGCTTAAGTCCAACAACCATCATTCATTCTGACTAAACAATTCTTTCGTAACACAAATAGTCTTGTTTGTAAAGCTGTTTTTGGATCTATGATCCTGGTTGTTGGTGTTAGTTTGCAGTCGTCACCATAATGGTGTTTGAGGATTGTTTCATTTATAACCCCATTTATTCACTTTTCTTTATTCATTCATTCTGAGGATGAAAATACAGATCTGTGTGCTTCCGGAATCGCACAGAAACATTACCGTGAGTCCTCCACCATTACAATCAATTTAATGATTCACTCTTTATTTCTATCCCTCTCAAACGGCGGCCTGTGTGTGTTTGTATGTGTGTGTTTTGTATATTGACCTGTAATCAGTTGAAAAAGGGATCCACCAGCTCTGCTTGACCTTCCTCGCTCTCCTCCACCCGAACACCATCTCGCCCTTCAGGCCTCCTCTTTGCTCCACTAATTGTGTCCCCACACAGCCCCCCGTCCAATGAGCCTCCGTCTGTCTCAGAAGAACAAACAGGTTTTAGATACTTCAAACTTCATCATCCTCATCCTACATTGGTTCTCTGCTCTGCAGCACTATTTACTGTATAAACAAATCAGTTTTCAGATTTGAGTTCAGAGACTCCCAGGAGCAACGTACTGGTATCTGTTGCTCACCGGTCACTCTGTCCCATCCGGTGGAAGCTTGTAGCTGGATGCCGAAGTCCATCTTGAAATCGCCTCTAGCGCAGCGGGACGGGACGTGCGTGTGACAGGCGGGAAAAGCGCCGGGGAAAAGTCGACTGGAAGAGGCTGCATGGCGGAGTGAAAAAAGAGCAGATGCTAAATTATCACATTTCCTGACAAGAGTCACAGAACCCGTTGGTGAACATCAAGACGTTGATGAGCTTTGCTGATCGGTGAGCACTACTTCACAAAATATCCCTTTAAAATGTCATTCATGAGCCAATTCACCTCACATTTTACATTTGGCTTGAAAGAAATGAGATTAGTTACAAAATAATCTGAGTACAGATTAATAGTACACTACCTCAGAGTGTCACCCAGGGATAACATTCAAAGATTCATTTACACACTGTTTACACCCTGTGTATTGAAATTCTTGTACTCCGACCAATTTTAAAATTAAAATTAAAATAAGAATAAGAATACAATATTTACATAAATGTACATGAAATAAAAAATGAGGTAAGGAAAAGGCAGAAATGAGGTGACGAGGAAAAGTGCAAAACTGAGCAGGTTGTAAAAGAAAAAAACTAAAATGAAATGTGTGCAATATAAATTAACAGTACAGTAACAGTAAGTAAATCCTAACAAGCTACCCCGAGGTATTTGAAGCTGCTCACCCTCTTAACTTCAATAAGATAATCAGGACATTCAGATGTATTTCAAAATGAAAACCCTTCAAAATGTCATTTATGAGCCAACTTCCTTTAAATTCAGATTAGATTTTAAGAGAAATGGTGAATAGTTACATAATAGTTTCACTTCAAAATACTGGTACACCGCCTCAAAGGAATAACTCCTGGGTAATCAGGACATTCTGATTTCAAAAGGAAAGCCCTTAAAAATCTTGTTTATGAACCAATTTCCTTCTAATTTCAGATTACATTTAAAAAGAAAAAAGTTACATATTACTTTCACTTTAGATGTATAGTACACCAACACAGGGTATAACTCAGTAAAGAAATCAAGACATTCTGATTGTACCCTGAATTCATGAGCCAACTTCCTTGTAATTTCAGATTTGATTTGAAAGGAAATGGTCCAGAGTTACATAATAGTGCACTACCTCAGTGTCACTCACTATGACATTCTGATGTTGAATTTAAATGAATGAGCTGTGTTCCATCTAAATTATAATATGAGAGATGTGATCCCTGCATTCTTTAACCACTTCTTCTACATCAGGGGTCTCAAACTCAAATCAGCTGCGGGCCAGATGCAGCCCACTTCCACCGAACGCGGGCCAGACTAGCGTCCGAACGGCATGGTCGACAATAACACAACTTAACACTCACTTTCAAAAGCAGTCATTGAACCCCACCCTGGGGGATCGGTCCGAATGAGACTACAACACTAGTCCTCCTTTAACTCAGCGGGGGAGACCTAAGGTCATGTGACCGTGGAATTCCTTTATAGCCAAACGTGAAGTTACGTGAATCGAAGCTGCGTAGTGATGGACGGAGACGCTCGTCGGTGACGTCAGATGCTTCACGTGTTGTTAGTGTGAGTCGTAAAGGAAAACTTTATTAAACGAGCGATGCTAACGGTTAGTCACATGATCACCTGCGCGAAAGAGGGCAGGAAACTGAATTTCACCCTCCTGCTCTCTGCACCTCGGCCGACACACACGACCCGCCCCCCATGTCAGTCACATGCATGCCACGTTCACTGGACAAGCACACAGTAGGAAATCAGAACATCATAACATGTCCCACACAGCAGCTGACAGTGGGGTTACAGTATAAAACTTGCCGGCCGCACTAACATTACACTTCTGGCCTTCTGGCCTCCCACATATTAAGGATGGGGCCACAAAATATCGTTCCGAGGGCCGCAATTGGCCCGTGGGCCGCGAGTTTGAGACCCCTGTTCTACATCATCATTAAAAGCTCCTCTCTCTTCCAGAATTAATTACAAGGCCCTCTGAGCAGAGAAGCTTTCTCCGTCTTTCTTATCGTGTGATAAGGAACCTCATTGGCGATGCTGCATGTATTGGGCCGTGCTCCATGTAACATTAGCGCATACAGGTGGTCATTGATATATGTTCTTCACAGATATAGACCAGTATAAGGCCAATATTAAATCATGTATTGGATCATTTGTCTTTGGAACTTTATACAAGGGTTGCTGTACATGCTGAATCGATGCTTTTTTTTGAAATCCTGTAAATTGCCAGGGTTTTTTGTTTGTTTGACGGCACAACATTATTCTTTTGGGACTTCAATTACAATTTACTTTTCATTGGCGTATTTTTGTGCAGATCAACCTAAAATAAAAGACAATTTGTGTCCCTGAACATTAACCAACGAATGGCATTTCTTGAGTAATTCAAGACCCTCCAGGAGTTGTTGGATGTGTTGGATCCTGCAGAACTTGAACGATAAAGCCGAAGACACTGATTCTATATGGAACTTGGATCCTGCTGCTTTCTTCTCTTTCTCCCGCTTGTAGCAAACAAAGAGCGTCTCTCAAAAGGAATAAAAGGGAACTTTGCCCAAAGCGGAGGACTCAGCAGGTGCGTGGTGGGACGGGCCGCTGAGGCTCAGCTGAGAGCAGGCTCATCCTTCAGAGGACCGGTAGTTTGATCCCTAGGGCCACTATTGATCATGCCGTCAATAATAATCACAAATGATGCGCCTTATTAGTTGTTTTCGTCCTGTCTGCCTGTTCAATTAACTCTCCTGTCATTCCGGATCCTGTCATCCACACCCGGTCATCTCTCATTCCCTTCCCGTGGTCCTCGTGCCCTCCTCACCTGCAGCCCATTCCCTCAGTAGTCCCTCTTTATTTAGGTCCCCTCACTTACACTTGTCCTCTGCCAGATTGTGTTGTGTGTTATTGCCAAGCGCTCCATTTCATCCTGCCCATCTGCCTGTTTCGTTTGCCCGTCGAATCGACCTAAGATTTTTGCCTAAAAGTTCAAATAGGATCAGAAATACTGCCTGCTAACATTCAGGTCACATGCAAACATCCAAAGCTTTATCAAAAATACCAAATCATTTTGAGTTAACATTGACCATAATCCCAAATATAATTTGTAAAGTTTAAATCGAATCTAGTTTAAGAAATCTTAAAGATGAATTAACATCATCACTACAGCTGAACCCTTTCAATAGTTTCCACTTTCACGGAACGGAAGGTCATTTGGTGATTAAATGTGATTTTAAAAGTGTCCAAACAGACCCTGCTCTCCCTTTCTGATGCATACAGCTGAGAACCTTTTATTATTTGGGACCAGTCATCCCAGTCATTAAGCGGTTGACTGGGTACATTGACTAAGTAAAGAGTAGGAGTAACATGCAAGGCGGGGGCCCAAAGCCCCTCAGTAGACCAATCCGACGATGCTCCGCATCACATCCTGAACATGCCTTCAGTGAAAAGATCAGCCTTTAATCTTTGCTCACATGAGCGTCTCTAAATCAGGCACTGAAGTGGCTATAGAGGTCCGCTAAAGAAGAAAACACCGGTTTTGGGGGGGGGGGGGGGGGGGGGGGGGGCTCTGCAGGTGGCTCTAAATTAGCGGTTAAGTGTGTACACACACACACACACACACTCACACACACACTCACACACAGATCTGGTTCAGCTTAAAAAAACCTGAGGGGAACAAGACAAAGCAGATACGATCCAAGCTAAATTCCCATGTGCCCTATCTCTGCAGAGTGGGGGTGTTAAGAGATGTCTGGCAGGCGGCCAAGGCTCGGGCCAAAAATCCTGGGTTGATCCACCAACTGACAATGGAGCTTTAAAGAGGGACGTGGGCAATCCTGCCCCTCGGGCCATAAATAACCCCCTGGGAACACTCTGGAGAAAGCAGACCCAAATCATCATCAGGCTGCGGGACAATCTTAACATCTACTTTCATGTTGGCAGCATTAAGAACTCAGCCTGGCAGACCTCAGGTGAAACACTGAAGTCAGAGTCGTACCCTGAGGCAGCAGGAGCAGGAGGAGCAACCTGAAGAGCTCCTCTCCGACTAACACCCCTCTCTGCTGCAGCATGTCATTTTACAACCTATATTATAAATATAATAATATAATAATAGTTGAGATGAAAACCTTTCTTTCAATCACCAGAATTATACTGCTTGGTAATGTAAATGTTGCACAATGCTAGCATGTAAAGTTTGTGGTAGCAATTAAAGCAATAGCCTCACTTTAGCAGCATAGTCTATGGCGTACTGTCCTCAGGCAACAAACTACCTTTTAGGATCTTACTCATGAAAAGTGCCCATGGTGGGTGTGATCCTTTCTCCTGGGGTGAAGTATTCTTTTCAGGCGGATCCGGCCCCCCAGGGGGTCCAGCTCGGCCCACCGGCTGACTTTGCTCAGTGTGAAAATGACAGAAAGATGTAAATTGCATATGTATAAAAGTAGCTGGTATTCCTAAAAAAGTGCATGAGGGGTCGCAACTCTGTGAGTGAGCACGTGCGTTAAACCAGGCCCTTAAAATCAATTAATGTAGATAATGTTTTTGCATTGTTCATGCCTTGCAAATAAATGCTTTGCTACTTGTTAAAAGCCAAATCCCCTCATATAATGATTTCTACATGTCATTTATATTAGCTCACACAAACACTCCATCCATCTGTCTGGCCCGGCCACTCTCACATTTTAGAACCCATTGTGGCCCGCGAGTCAAAAGGTTTGCCCACCCCTGGACCAGGGGGATCAGGTCACCAACCTAGATCCCTTCCATGGGAAAAATAAATCACGTCAGGGGGGTAGATTGCCATGACATGGATTGAAAAGTTGAATGAAAAGTAGCTCCCGACCCTAAAATGTGCGTGCCGGGCACCCCTGCATGACCTTTCGACCACAGCGTTCCCCCAGGCAGCAGCGTCTGCCTGGAAATGGCGCCCACCCCCCCCCTCCCCCGTCGGTTGGATCAGCTTGAGAACAAAGTGGGCAGTAAATTAAAATTGAATTACTCACCCCTGAGTAAGATACATAACCTGTTTAAAATGTGAATAACGTAATATAAACAGTTCACTTATGTATTTTTGATAGTTGAATTACTTATTTTGTTAATGTTTCTATTCTAAGATAGAATACGCAGAGGAAGAATAAAATGTGTTTTTTGTCACATGCTCGAAAAAAATGTCATGAAATATTTTTCCCACGAAAAATAAAAATGACACAGAGCGTCATTCACACATGAATCAATACGTTTAGTCCACAACTTTAAATTCATACGCACTACTTTTCATTTCGTTGAATGGTTGGATTGTACTTGTAACAGAGAAGACAAATTTACCCTATTCCAGCAAACATTGTAGTATTGCTACTTTTAAAGTAAAAGTAGAGTATATAGAGTATTTTGAGACATATATTATCCCATCGTGCATTGCGGTACCTTGACGTCAGGTCACATGATCACTGCTGCACCAAGAAGAAAGATGTCGCTGACAGACTGGCGAAGGATGGAGGCTGTATTATCCGCGGCGTTTGCCCTCTGCTTACTTGCCTCAACCGGTAAGAAATGCGGAACGATAGAAAACTATGATTCCATGTTTTAGTGTAATTCTTCTCTTGGATAAATATAAGATCAACGCGTCACGTATCCACTCGGTTTGCGAAGGACAACCTATGTTGGAACATCCGTAACATCGCCGTCTAACGTTAGCTTGCTGCTAACTGTTAATCCTTATGTCAAGGAACGTCATGCGGCTGTTTCGCGTCAGTCACTAGGAATGTGTGAATAGTACTGTGTAGTGTCGGGTAATTGGACCGGCTCGAGCTTCTAACCATCGGAGTTGAGATTAGATGTGAAACATCATAATTTTAGCTCAATGGTAACGCTTAACGTATTTGGAAAAAGCGTGAGACGTGCGTGGTTGATTGCTTGTTGTTTGTCGCACGTCGGTGGTCTTCTAACATGGACGGAAAACGTCCTTTTGGCTGCTTCCTTGTTGCTGGTTACTAACGCACACAAGACCGTGTGCTGTCACGTGACCGGCTGTCGCCGGGCAGTTCCTCTTTACTACTCATCAGCTCTGTCACGAGTCGGCCTACATCCGGGGTACGGTGACGTCACTGGTTCGTCTTCACTGCCACTCGTGAGGTCCAGTCAGGCTGTGCTGCTGTTTGCTGTGATGTTCAATTACCATATGAGTTAATTATATAAGGTCTCTGCCGTGCTCTGTTAGTGCACGGCAGCAGATGAAGAGGGTCAGTAACGTGGTCTGCATTTGCATTTGATGGTATGATATATTTAAAAACAAGATTCAGCCAGATACAATAGCAAACAAAAAGCAGAAATAATGTATGATACATGATTACAGTGTAAAAAAATCATTTAATTGACGTCATGCACATTGCAAATATTTGAATTGTTTGTATTTATGGTGTACTGGGAGCTTTGAGGATTGTTCCAAACTTGCTCTAAAGTTGTTTTATGGTTGAAATGTCAAAGCTCAAAAAAGGGAGAGAGTTCGGCTTCCTAACAGCCTGGTGGACAAAGCTGTTTAAAGGTCTGGTGGTATGAGGCTGAGGCTCCAGTATCTTCTCCTAGAGGGCAGGAGGCCGAAGAGACCGTGTGAGGGGCGGCAGCGGCGGCTTTGACAGTGACTTTGTTGACTGTCCCACTGGAGGTCCTCACTGATGTCCACTGCTAGGAATTTTGGGCTGCTCACTCTCTACCTCATCAACACCCACCACGTCAGTGTGGCCTCTCCGGAAGTCAACAACAATCTCCTTGATTGAGCTGGTGGTTTTCTCTATCCACGTGGTCACAAGGCTGACCTCCTTCCTACAATGGGTCCACCAGAGTTGTGTCGTCTGCAAACCTGGCCATGTTATTGTATCCTTATGGTTGAAATGCACTTCAGTCGCTTTGGATAAAAGCTAAATGATATGTCATGGTGCTGCCTGGGTCGACAGGGTAAAGCGCAGTGGACTGAGCACACAGCCTTGAGGGACTCCTGTGCGCAGTGGACTGAGCACACAGCCTTGAGGGACTCCTGTGCGCAGTGGACTGAGCACACAGCCTTGAGGGGCTCCTGTGCTCAGTGTGATGCTGCACGAGGTGTTGTTGCCGACACAAACTGCTTGTGGCCTCTCAGTGAGTCCAGCAGCCAGGTGTTGAGCCCCAGGTGGTCAAGTTTACAACTGAGTTGTTGTGGGATTATGGTTTTGAATGCTGAACTTTTGGAAGTATATCTACTGCTGCTAAATGTTTGCTATGCCAGGTGTTGACTGACATTCCTCTGGCTTTCCTCACAGGTGTACATGGAGACAGTTTTACGATCCTGCAGTCTCCAGAGTTTGTGTCCTTCCAGAAAGGAGACTGGCCCGTCTCCGGAGAAAAGATCCCTGACCTGGTTGCTTTAACCATGGGCTTCTCTGTTCAAGAGGTGTGTTGTTATTGGTTGAATGCTCCACTGTTTGAGTTATATTTTGTATCTAGAGAAGTACAGATTTAGCTAAGAGAGACTGCTACAGTATTTGCCCAGAAACACCACTCCTAATGATTTATATTGTTTTTCCCCAAAACATAAATAAGCAACCTTATGCTAAAGTTCACCGTCGCTTCCGATGTGTGTTCATTTGCACAGGACCTGACGTGGCCGGGCCTCCAGGCTGGCCCGCTGTTCCAGCGTCCCCGCGCCAACGTCCTGGTGGTGGTGAGAGGCACGGACGCTCTGGCCCTGCCTCAGAGCGTGGCCTCCTATCCCCTGGAGAATGTGAGTCAAACAGGACTGTGGAAGCGTGTTTGTGTTTTAGTACGCGATGGAATTTGCCTCAGTTAGTCATTGGGTCTTCTTCTCCCCTGCAGCCGGTGCCCTTCACTTTGGATAGTGTCGCGGAGACGGTACACTCTTTGTTTGCTGAGGACACACCTGTGGTGCTGCAGCTGGCCCCCAGTGAGGAGGTAATGCAAATACACTGGAGACCAAAAGAAGCACAGGCGACATCCGTGCCATGACTTTTAAAAGTGGAATAATACTTGTGTTTGTTGTCTCTCTCAGAGGTTGTATATGCTGGGGAAGGCCAATGCTGTGTTTGAGGACCTACCCGTTACCCTGCAGCAGATCCGTGCCCGTTTGTCCCAGGATGGCTCTGTTTTGGCCTCCCTGCCGCTCAACTCCCTCAGCAGAAACGCAGAGGTCGGTTTGTCAAGCGGCTGCTGGCAGCGCCTGACTCCATTCTTTTACATGTGCGTTTTAAAGACGTGTGACAGCCTGCATGAAGGCTGATTTGAGCTCTAAGACCACCATCGCTCTACCTCCAGAAGAGGGTATCAACTCCATACTCTCAAGCAGAATACACACAGTATTCACCGTTTGTTGCTAAGCGCCGTCGCGAGAAGTAAAATACCATACTTTCTTTTTTTGTTTCTGGGTATTTCTGCAAACTGAACAGATGACACCTGTGAGATTGAGATTGTAGTCGTCAACTAGTCCTTAAAATGGATCAAGGGGTTCACTGACCTCTGCCTCTCTTACCCTTTGAACGGTTCTTGCTTTTAGGCTGATTTGCTCTTCCTGTCTGAGGTCCAGGTACTGCACGACATCACAGCTCTGGTAAGTGATCGGGGTCGGACGAAATCCGTTTGAAGATGGAGTTAGTTGTTGCATAGCGGCTCAGATATCTCTGCCACCTCCTCTGTTGTAGCTCCAGAGACACAGACATTTGGCCAAGGACCACTCACCAGACCTGTACTCTTTGGAGTTGTCCGGTCTGGAGGAGCTCAGCAAGCTCTACGGCAAGGACTCCCCCCAGTACCACGATGCCTCTGCTATTCTGGCCTCTGTCCTGCAGAAGGTAGGGAGAAGTTCTCAACAGGCCTCATTCACAGAATCTTTTCAGTTTCCAACTTAATGTCTACAATACGAACAATGCTTCTTGTTTTTTTTCCACTGTAGTTTGGGGAGGATGTGTATAGTCTCTATGGCAACAGCGCTGTGGTGGAGGTTGTTACAGTCAAGTCCTTCCAGGCTCCTTTGACCAGGAAGTCCCGATCGATCCTGGAATCCAAACAGATTGTGAGTGTAAAACAAAAGTTTAATGACACAAGGCATTAATGAAAATTTGTATAGCATCATAAAATAGTTAACAGAATATTATGAACCCTCTTCTAGTGCTGTACATCGCCGCCTGCAGAATAAAGTTGAATCAACACCTCTGTAAAATAGATCAGAAAACCCTGAACATTATAACCTTTAAGTCGTTAAGGCAATGTATATTTCAGGGCTGTTCTTTAAGAATCCGATCACCCATTTTAGCATCATGTCATAGCACAGATGTAAATGTCAACATCAAGAACGGCTGTACATAACTTAAGAGCGCTGGTCTCACGGCTTGCTATTGCACGTGGGCGACTGGAAGTAGGCATCTTAGGGATATGTGCTTTATAGTGCGATGTGGACCGATCATGTGCACCACGTGTTGTGATGTTAACGGCTGAAATCGTGCACCAAAATAAAACGGATGACCTACACCAGTAGTACTTACTGTCTGAACCCTGGTGTGGACTTTAAACCCAACTCCTTTTTCTGTTTGGCAGTGGAAGCAATTAACGCTTTGATCGGTCTTTCTAGTGATGCATGCTCAGTGGACGTCTGGCGTAGCAACCGTTGTTTGACTTTGGTTTTTATGTTTTGCAGAGTAACCCTGGCAGCCCTTACAACCTGGCCTACAAGTACAACTTCCAGTATGCCGTGGTCTTCAACATTGTGCTGTGGCTGATGATCGCTCTGGCCCTGGCCGTCATCGCCGTCGCCTACAACCTGTGGAACATGGACCCGGGGTACGACAGCATCATCTACAGGATGACCAACCAGAAGATCAGGGTGGACTGAGTCCTGACTGCCAGCACTCCGGTTGTCCCCGTGGGTCCCTCTAGTGAATGTTTGTGTTTGGTGTGAGGTCTCGTTTAGTGAAATAATGTGACAGCTTGATGGGAGGAAGGAGCGTAACTTTGTTTACAATGGGAGAGCAGGATAACGGACAAAAGAATATCAACATTACAGTAACGGTTGTTAACTGTTCTTACATAAAGTGGTTTGATATCCTCCGTCACTGATCCATTCACACTTCCTCCCTTCAAGCTCGTCTCACATCGTTCCTTAAGACTTAAACCCTCACTAAATATGTTTCATTTGTTTACCTTGTGATTGCAACTGGTTTTATTGTTAAAAGAAATTGTAATATAAAGAAAGAGTCCTGCAAAATTGTTGTGCTTGTCTTGCTGTGTGAAATGTTTGAAGCTAATTTAAATCTGTGTATATATTGACTATACAAATGCAACTGTATGAGATACTGCTGTGCTCTTATTGTGAAAAGGATGTGGGCAGCGTTTAGTGCAGGTGGGTTTCTGCTCTGCTTCCATTGCAAATGCAAAATACACAATGGTTACATGAATAATTGACCATTATGTTGTTACAATTGGACAAGGATAAATGAAGCTCTGTAAATTGCAATAAATGCGTCAATAAATTATTAGATGTATCACCCTGATTGAGGGGTAGCAGTGTTTCATTAATAAAAGCATGTGAATCAGAGTTGTAAGGTTTTACATGAACTTTTAATTGTTTTTCTTCCCTTTTTGGCTTAAACCTTTAAAGTGTAGTTAAATGTCCTGTTTACTGCATAGATTGTCTGCAGTTACAGCTAAGATGTGGTTGTCCTGTGAACTCTTTTGGTTTCGTCCTGTTAGCGGAAGCCGCTCTTCCCTCCTATTGTTTCTTCTCTTCGTTTATCATCTACACCTCCTCGGGTTTTCTTGTGACTCGGCATCTTTGGGGCTCTTATCTTGGGACCAGGAACCATCGGACTAACTACCAAACTATATTGGACTAAATGTAGGGTTATAGAAAACAAATAAAATAAAAATGTCGATTGAATTGTGCCAGTTATAATAAGTTCAACCTGCCACAGTGAACTACACCAATGTCTAAAGTATAGTTGGTATCAGTCACGATACTGTTGTGAAGTAACTAAGTTACATACTCTCTGATAACTATTAGTTCGAATATATCTTTGTCAGGGTTTTACGTGAAGGATCGGTTAAAAAATACTCCCAGCAAAGCACTCAGAAAAATAAAACACAAGACTCATCTCTTTTGTTCAATAACTTCAACATCGAAGTAATAAATTGTTTCTATTATTCTGTTCAGTCTCGGGGAAGTTTCCGACCTGTTGTGTAACAGCTCAGCCAATCAGAGTAGAGTAGAGAGCTCCAGGCCCCGCCCCTCGCACAGCACGTTTACGTAATTCGTGGCTCGAGCTTTTGTAACATGACTTGGTATTTATACCGGAAACAGAGACGGGAAACAGCGCAGAGGAGGATTGAAACACGACGGACAAAGATTTCTCACTAAGATATTAAAACACGGACGAACAACGATGGTCTGACTGCTAATAAAAGGTAGGAATTCATCACACGTTCGTTGATAAAGCCCACCGAGGAGAGGCTGCTGTTGTCATCGTGTCAGTAGTGACATTACTAGTCATGTAACGTCACCCATCTACCAATCGATTGATTATTTTCATTGTACACCACAGCAATGGAGTTGAAATGACTTTCAGCTTTAATTTGAGGGTATTTACATCCAAATCGGGTGAACGGTGTTGGAATTACAACAAATTCAAATGTGGCCACCCTCTTTTTAAGGGACCAAAAGTAATTGGACAATTTGCTGCTCAGTTGTCAGCTCGGGTGTGTGTCATTCTCTCTTTTTCCATTTGCAAGGAGTAGATAAAAGGTCTAGAGTTCATTTCAGGTGTTGTTTTTGTGTTTGGAATTTGTTGCGGTCAACTCTCAACATGAAGTCCAAAGAGCTGTCGCTAGTACCACGGAAGACAACTGTGGTGGATGACACAAGATGTGGAATGTTCTGCAATGGCCAAGTCCATCACCTGACCTGAATCCAATTGAGCACGCATTTCACTTCCTGAAGACAAAACTGAAGGGAAAATGCCCCAAGAACCAGCAGGAACTGAAGGCGGCTGCATTAGAGGCCTGGCAGAGCTTCACCAGAGACGAAACCCAGCGTCTGGTGACGTCTATGGAATCCAGACTTCAGGCTCACTGCAAAGGATTTTCAACGAAGTATTAAAAGTGACAATTAGATTAATGATTATATTCATTTTTCCAATTACTTTTGGTCCCATCAAGTTAAAGCTGAAAGTCTGCACTTAAAGCACATATTTTTTTTCATTTCAACTCCATTGTTGTGGTGGACAGAGCCAAAATAATGAAAAACATGTCAATGTCCAAATATTTATGTACTTGACCGTATATAGTTGTTGGATATATATATATATATATATATATAATATATATATATATATATATATAAACATTTTTTTGTTGTCGTCCTTGTTTTGACTCATAAATTGCAGTTTATTGTAATGTACTGTTGGCATCACAGGAATCAAAGTCCAAAATGTATGCGGAGGCATACATGGAGAATAAGGCTGATTCTGATCTATTGATGTTTAAGCTCTATGCCATGTGAATTGTAAAGTGGCAAAAGTACAGTAGATTGGAAAAAAACTCCTTTCTACTACTCTACATTCAGATGGAAATATTGCCTATGCCTAATACTACATATAATTAATTATTGAATATCCATCACAACGGGAACAATAAGTGACTCATCGATTTAAGTTAGCAGTATATAGAGTCGTGATATGACCGTGCTCTTTACCGCCTGAGACAGTCAAGCTACTACCATTGTGAATTATTAGTAATTTGTAATAAAAGTTGGCCAGTTGGTATTTTTCTCTGCTAATATTGTTTTACTCAACCCAAATGCGTGACTTTCTTCCCACCTCAGCCGGCGCCTACGTGGTCCGGAAGATTCGGGCTTCGGTCACAGCTGGAGAGCAGCTGGAGAAGCCCATCATCACACCATGTAGTGCTAGTGGTAAGACTTTAACGACTAGATGTAGAGTGTAATGAATTATCTGTTAATCAATTCCCATTATTTCTTGAAGTGATGAAGATATGATCACTGTCTTTTCTACTGCAACCCTGCTGGATCTTGTGCAATAACAATTACTCTAATGCCATAAATACATTCATGCTTGGGCAATAATGACACTCACTAGCGCATTTTTAAATATGCATATTTATACAGATTAGGTGAATCAAAGGAGTTTTATTCTGGACATGTCGCTGAATCACATGGCTTTCTCTTTTCTACTTAGCTAAAATGAGAGTGGAGCATGGGGCGGGTGGAGGCGCCCCTTCTGCAGCACTGATCCCAGGGCTTGAAGAAGGTGTCGGCGGGGCGGAAGCCTCGGGGGGGTCCTCAAAGAAAGCTGTGCAGAAATGTGGCTCCTGACGTTAAAGACCACGCTGGACCCCGGAGACGGTCACCGCAACAGAAAAACAGAATTCTTCATCTTTGAATACAGCGTTTACTTTGAAGGACTATAACACGGACATTCTCCCTACATACAGAATCATTTAGAGGCAATGCTCAACTTTAAGTTCTAAACTAAAATGTTCCAAACAAACTCAACCTGAAATCCAAGGACCATAATGTCACTGTTTTCCTTCGTCCATGCTGCTTTCAGGGGACAAAGTCCAGCTCTTACTGACACACATCTCGACTTTCCATCAGAAGACACGAATAACTATCATCTTGACTCCTTTGCCTTTGATGGGCCACACAGAATGCAACAGGCACCTGAATGTAATGGAGTCGTCCATGTTATTAAATGTATGTGGTACTGCAGTGTTTGAAGGCAGCATCACCAACCTCCCTGTGGGGGCCGAGCCCGCCTGATGTTTCTCCTGCCGTATCAATAAATACATTATATAACAATGTGGCTGTTGTCTTTGTGTACATGTCTGGGTCAATTGTTTTAGAGTTGAGTGTAATCTCAAAGAAACTTTGATTTGTCAAAGTAGGAAAGATTCAGGTTTCAAAAAGTAACATTATTAATGGCAACAGCACCTAAGAGGGTTCAGCCACCATTAATCATACTAATAACACCTGTACTATTTCCTGCGATGACATGTGGAATTATGGCCTTCACAATAAGTCTACTTATTA
The DNA here is from genome assembly GCF_964276395.1 of Gasterosteus aculeatus. Taxonomy (NCBI): domain Eukaryota; kingdom Metazoa; phylum Chordata; class Actinopteri; order Perciformes; family Gasterosteidae; genus Gasterosteus; species Gasterosteus aculeatus. The sequence goes on along the minus strand of NC_135704.1, from coordinate 2,704,401 downwards.
ACCACGAAAAATCACAAACGATAATTATATAAAATGGTGAATGCAGAAAACTCATTGGACGTTTGTGACATTTTGTACAAGCAGCTTAAATGTCAGACAAACCGGTACGGCTTTATGGGATAAGCAATATTTTCTGTATATCTAGTGCTGCTGCAGTGAAATAATTTCCTCTTAATAAGCAGGATTAATAAATGAACTATCTACTTTATAATGTGACATGGCTTTCAGATACATCTTTAACTGGATGACATTTTTAGTATTTTTCTAAAAGGAATTATAGTAAATAAAATGTACAGCACCCAAAGAGAAAGCTTGGTTGACTACGTCGTGAATCACAGTGATGATTTGACATAAAGGCATGCAGGTTTTAGATTGTGTAGATCTACGACATTACTCGTATTAGAATATCACATTATACAATTACATCACTTTGTACCACCACTTTCCATCGTCAAGTAAAAAAGCGTTTCACTAGTCTTGTTATGTAGTTGCAAATGTATTCTGACACCTGTAAGTCTGTTCTTCAACAGCAGGGACTGTCTAAACACGGTTAATGCTTTGTTATTATTGCAAAACGCTGCGTGTTTCAAATGTTTTGGCTCATCAACAATTCAGGGCAAGTTAAATTCAATAGATAAACAAATATTGCTTAATAATAACAGTGATACTATACAAAACATACTTTCACTCTTCAAATTTGTTTACTTTCAAGAAATGACAGTTTGCGGAGCCCCCAAATGTCAAAGCACAACAACTTCCCTACTACACAATCCATCAAAGGTGTCAACGCGTTAACACACTAAGATCACACTCACTGAAATGCTCATGAACACTGCTGTGTTGTAATTTAAAAAAATGATGATGAAAAATGCAATGAGATTGGAAACTCTTCTTGAACAGACATTATGTAAAGTTGGCAATCTTTAACAATTTAATAGAAGTATAAATAATAGTATGGAGCTTGTTGTTGCCACTGCTTCCCCCTCCGGTCCAGGAGGCGGCGGTAATGGTCACATATGCTGGTAGAGTAAAGTAACGTGGTGGGATTAGTGCGTACTAGCTGTCTTACTTTAACTAGCCGTCAAATGAGTCGGGCTTCAACAACTTACTGTTCCGACTCTGCATTGTTAAAATGCAGGGAGACACATTGCCAAAGCCAGTTGAGGAGTAATGTTGAGTTTAAGTTAATCGGTACTAACGTTACGCGCGTTGGAAGCAGCTAGCTCGCTAGCTAGTTAGCCAGCTGCGGATTCAGCTTCACGTTACTTCCTCGCTCATGGTTCCTTCTCGGCTGTCAGAACGAAATAGCCGTTAAATGCAACGAGGCGTCTTTCAATTTAAACAACAAGGGACAGGGCGAATAAAGCACCTTGCGCGGGATAACGTCAGGCATTTCAGCAACAGACACATCCAGGCGAATTGTTTAGAAGTCAGCCGAAGTTAATGTGATGTTGCGTTGCTAATAGCGACGGCTAGCTCGCCAGCTAACTGTTAGCAGCAACAACATGGAGCGACTGCGTTAGGAAATAAACACTTGTTTGTTTTCTTATTTTCAAATCCATGCAAGCGGAGTGTCCGTGATCGCGGTGGCTAAAACTATGACGTCTGTGGAAACGACGACATCTCCTCAAGCACCGGGGCTGAACGCGTCGGCCAGCCGGGGAGCGAGCGCCGAGAGCCCGCGGCAGAGGCTCCAGAAGCTGCTCGCTGTACCGGGACACGAGCCGAGCCGAGCGAACGACCTGCTGCTGCTCCGGCCCGACGCGGGGGACCGCGGATACGGACACGTCGTGTTCTTCCACGGGGACATCCAGGTGAGTGAGGGGGAGAGAATGGACACCGGCCAGGCGGCTGCAGGCGGTGACAGGAGGAGGAGGACGGGTTTCAGTGACTGGTTAATTAAACTAGTTTACCGACATCCACAATGAACACGGGCCGGTAACTAAAACCCTGAACGAGGAGATAATAACCTGTTGGGATTAAAATATTTATGGTCCATCCCCGGAACTCCCTCTGAAAAGGGGACGTTATGGTGAAATTTGCAGCACAATATTACACGATTTCACCGTTGAACAAACTTAACAAACACACAAGTAAAGAAACACCGGACGCTCAGGGATTAGTGGCCGTCACTGTCCGCGTCGCTTAGCTATGATGACATCAAGTTAAGTTCATTTATATGGTGCAGTTAAGGCGTGTAGGTCTCTCAGGTTAAAGTGAAGGAAGCACTTTGCAGCTAAAGTGATGACCTTTGTCTGTTCAGAGACTCTTTCTCTATTGAGCTGGATCAGCTCTGTGTGACACACACACACACACACACACACACACACACACAAGGCGGATTTGCCCGATTGGAACAATTCCCAGAAATCTATTGTGTGTTAAAATAATAGAATAATGACACACTGTACCAACACACTGCCAACTGCAGTGATGATATCGTGCCACAGCCATTGTCTAAGGCTAATGTGCTTAGGAGAACAATACAGATTTTCATTATAGAAGGACACGGTTTCCCCTACCATTAAATTAAATTGGAGCCTGCACTGTTCCACCTGCGCGACGGAATGGGGATGTAGAATTATTATACGCTAGAAACTATAAAACTATAACACTGTCCGATTGAATGCAGAAGTTCACATATTCTTCAATAATCATCTTTGATGTGCACTTTGGGAGCGGAGGAAGTTGATACTTTTGAAAGAGCACAGACTGTTTGGTCCATAAGCAGAAGGAACACTCATAAATCAAGCGTAAAAAGAAGATTAAATGTTTGTTTCCCTTTCTAGCTGCTTTCAAGAATCCAAGGACTGCGCTCATTCACTAAAGCTTCTCCTTGTTTGCAATTCATAAAAGGTTAATGTTCCCGCGTTCTGGTAGCCTCAGGGAGACGCTGCATGTGCGCCGGATGCTTCCCTGGCATGTTTCTGTATAAATGACAGTGTTTCCCACAGATCCAAAGTCAATGTCAATGTGTATACACAATTCACACTATATACAACTCTCGTATCTGTAGTACACATTTCACACTTTATACTACTTGTTGTTACAGCCTACGTGCTCAAAGCCTGCAACTTCTGTCAGAGCAACGGATTTTGCGTGTGTGCGTGCGTGCGTGCGTGCGTGCGTGCGTGTGTGTGCGCGCGCGTGTGTGAGACGGAGGGAGAGCAGGGAAAGGAAATGCAGCTGAACGAATACGTTGTGTGATTTAAATAGCGTTACAACAGATTATTCTGTGTGTGGGAAACACTGAATGAAAAGAACGAGGTTGTTCAGGACCTCACAGAGGAGATGCTACTAAAAAACCCACTTGTGAGATTGGGAGGGGGCCGTCTCTTTTTTTTCTTCTGTCTCACAGTCAACAGTTGTCAAAGACTTAATTTAGCAAACATCTTTATAAGAGTCTCTTTTATTTGTTTTATTCAACGGCTGAATAGTTGCCACGCCTCCTGCTCTTCTGCTAGATAAGTGCATCTCATCTTCAACCGCTTATCTGGGGTCGGTTCCAGCAGGGGACCCCCAACTTCTACCAGCTCTGACGGGGGACCCCAAGGGTCCTGGGTCTTCCCCGAAGGCCTCTTCCCAACTGTCCGTGCCTAGAAACCCTCCCTAGGGGGCATCCTCACCAGATGCCCAAACCCCCCTCAACTCCACACAAGGGGAAGCGGCTCTCCTCCGACCTTTGAGGCAGATACCAGCCCGGATTGACCGGTACATCGGGAGCTTCGCCTTCCAGCTCAGCTCCCTTTTTGTTAAAGCGGTAAAGCGAATGCAGTATCCCCCCATCCCCCATCCCCATCCCCCTCTCCCACCCCGCTGCTCCAATTCTCCAAACCCGCACTCAATCTCCCCCTCACTCGGGAACAAGACCCCGAGGTACTTGGGGTAAGGACACATTGTCTACCCGGAGAGGGGGATCCTTCGGTTTCAGATATAGAGCTGCTGATCCTCATGAGAGTTGTAGGTCACACATGAATACGTTGGATAAGTTATGTCCCAAATCTTTATGTTGCAAAGCTGTGTGCTCTAAACAACACAAACATAACTTATGTCCAAATGGACATAAAACAAGCTACGGTAGATTTGTTTGTGATGTTTGTATGTTGTCTTGAGTATTTATACTCAATCAGACGCAGTGTTAATTGATACATACATCATATATTTCACGTTGTTGTCTTTGAATAACCTCTCTTTGCGTGTGTGCTTCAGAACTTCGAGGAGGAGATGGCTGTGCAGCCCGACGGAGCCCAGTGGCTCCCCTGGAGCCTGGAGCGGGTCGCCCTCTCCCTCGGCCGGCGTTTCCCGGACCGCCACGTTTGGGTGGTCCGAGCCTCCCGCATGTATCTCCACAAGTTCAGCAGCTACCACAACTTTGTGGAGAGCAACATGTTCGGGGCCCCGGAGCACTCGCCGTACTGCGCCGACTCCGGAGCGTTTCTCCACCTCAGGTCTGCATCTCCACCGCTCACAGGTTACACGTCCAACATCTGCCTTGATATTTGCTGGTGGTCCGATTGGTCGGCGCTGTTAAGCACTTGTTTAGCCACTTGGGGGCAGCAAACAGGCTTTGGACACACACATTTGAACATGTCTATTTACACACCAGTAGACAGTAAACGTTTTCCATTATAGAGGCGTGTTTGTCCACCTGATCTCTTCTATTTCTAATATTCCCTCTTTTTAGCTCTGTTCTGGTCTTCACCATCTCCTGGGGGAGATCTCTGGATATTTAGCTGATCAATTCAGATTACATTTTCCACTCCTTTATTCACAATACAACAATTTGAACACCCAGTTATCAAAGTGGATTCTCATTACATCAAAATTAGAGTAAAATCAAACAATATTCAGACCGAAAAAAGCTGCTCCCCATATGTTATGTGATGGATGGAACTAGTGAGAGGAGTTTTCATTCATGATTCAGTTTTATGAAGTATTGTAAAGTATGTAAAAAGTTTAGATTTGATATGATAATATGAAGTTTCCGACAGAGGTTATGATCTACTATCCCACCAAACAATGTTTTCATACACATTTTCAGTTAATAATCATACGGCAGTTATACATAATGTTTTTTATGAAGCTCAGCTAAATCTGCCCTTGCATCCTACTGTTGCCTCTGGTGTTCTACAGTAGCGGCTACTTGAATCATAAGACTAGACGGTTTCTTCTCTTCTAAAAGGACCAGAGTAGAATCTCCACCTCTGCTATTGGCCGCGTGCTGACTGTGTTTTGAGTGGACGCGTTTGTGATGGCAGGGCCCTGCTGAGCCACGGCATGGAGCGGGCCAACCTACCCAACCCCCTCCGGCCACAGGGAGGCGCCCACGACCTCCCCTCGGGGTTCTCCTTGACGCTGGTGGGCTTCAGCAAAGGCTGCGTGGTGCTGAACCAGATGGTGCACGAGCTGGCCGGGGCCCGAGCGGACCTGCAGCTGTCCCGCTTGGTGGGGGCCGTGTCGGACATGTACTGGCTGGACGGCGGGCACCCGGGAGGCAGCGAGACCTGGGTGACGGACAAGCAGCTGCTGAAGGAACTGGCCTCCAGCGGGGTGTCGGTCCACGCCCACGTGACCCCTTACGAGGTGAGCGACCCCATGCGGGCCTGGGTGGGCCGCGAGCACGGACACTTTATTAAGTGCCTGGAGGAGTTCGGGGCCAGGCTGAATAAGAATCTGCACTTTGAGGATGAGCCCGCCTCCATCGAGAACCACTTCAGGATCATCCAGGAGTTCTGAGCTCGCCCGGTAGCACTGACAGGCAGTCTGCGTGTCCTTTCTGCTGCGCTCAACTCGTTTAGCTTGGTAGCATGTGGCCGATGCCCGTGTGTCCACCTTTCACCGCGGGATGATTCTGTAAAGCAAACCAGTGACTGAAGGACTGCCTAGAAACTATAAAACTATAACACTGTCCGATTGAATGCAGAGATTCACATATTCTTCAATAATCTTTGATGTGCACTTTGGGAGGGGAGGAAGTTGACTGTTGATCTGCCTTCTGCTGTGCTGGAGGGACAAATAACATGTTTCTTCATAGTAATCAAACTATCGGAGCCCACATACAGACGAGTTAAGGTATTTAGACTTAAAGATCAGCAGTTTAAGTTTCCTTATCGCTTCCCTGCTGTTAGATTACGTTGTGTTGATACCTGCACTTCTTCCTGATATCAGCTGGTCGTTCAGTATTCCTACTTGATTTTATTCAACGGTTTAATGGTCTTCAAGAGAAAAAAACATTCCATTGTTATTTCGTTGAGTTTGAGCCCAATACTGAATTCCAGTCATCTTTAAGACCTTTTTGTTCAAAATGTCATTCAGCTGCACTCTTTGGGGTAAAAACAGTCAATAGAATCTAACCTCAAGGTCCGTTTAGTGGAGCCTTCAGTTGGTTTACGGTTTGTTTCACCTTTATGAATAAAGATTGATGAGTTGGGAAGATGTATAAACTAGAATGTATCTATAATGTGCTTTGCAGTTTTTTCTTGTGGCAGCAGAAATGTAACACACACATAAACAAGGTGTGTGTGTGTGTGTGTGTATCAGTCTGTGCCTCACGCAGCCTCTGCACCACGCTGAATGTAACTTCAAATCATTCCATAATGGTTCAATCTGGCACAAGGACTGTAAGTAGACCCTGGTAAGGCTGTGACGCTTTCTCCACATATATTGGTTCAGCTTGGAGGCAACAGCATAAAAAACACATGAAATAGTCCAGATATTTTCTACAACCTTTAATGAGCGTTTTCCGTCTGCTGATGTCTACATATTAGCCTGCAATTGATCAGAATACAATTAGGATTATGTCTTTGTTTTAGTCATTTCAAATGCAATCAGAATGCTGACAAATAAAATAAAGGAAATAATATAAAACACAAAATAAACATACATCTGAAACTTCTGCTCCTTTCCTTTGTCTCTGCACCGCTCCGCGTCGAGCAGAAAGGCCCGACTGCAGCGCCTGCCCCAGCCAATGAGCAATGCACACACACACACCGCTGGAACGGACATGGTACAACTACAACACCACAGCATATAGGTCATGTTCAAGTCGAGACGGGGGGGCAAACACGAGGCGCTTTGTGCCTGCAGAGAGATCCCTGACATCACCGCACGGAAAAACCCGTCCGTGTTCTCACTCAAATGTCTCAACTGGTTTAGACACACGACAGGAAAGAGGAACCAACACTTGTTTCTGTACAACTGAGCTGGAGAGAAACCAGAAACAACTTCCTGTATGAAGAGATTATACCCGTTCGATGTTTCAGAAAGAGTAGTTGTGAAAATCCTTATTTCCTTTTAGAGAAGCGAGATCACAATCCCCCCGACTCGCACACAGATGTTCTTTCCAGCTGCTTGGACTAACCGAGTCCCATAATCTCCAGTGGCTTCTAATAGAACTCTGATAATAAATGACCTGTTGAGATGAATACATCTTTTTACAGTGTGTTGTTCCAGTTTGAGGGTGACAGCATAGAGATGAGAGCATGGCCGTGGCTGGAGGCGCCCTGCTGCCACACAGACGCCATTGTACAACAACAAGGACACAAAAACACAAAGTGGTGGGACGATGCGCGACACCTCGGAAGAAACAGGAACGTTTCACTGGAAGTTAAGAGCAATCCCTTTTTTTCCGTCATTCAAGTGAACAAAGGTTGGTAGATCCTGTCAATCGATAGCACCTTGTATTTTCACATTATGCAGTTATTCCATCACATCCGACTCTAAAACAACGCTGAAACCACCGTTCCCACTTCCTGGTCCCTCGGACAGCTTCCCATGCACACACATATCAACACTTCCTCCAGGACAAATCCCCTGTATTTAATCCTCCTTTTCCACCGGACTTTACTTCCCAGTACCACGACGATCTCATCCTTCTTCCCTCTTCTCAATCCACTGCAGTCCGACGTTTCGACTTATTATTCATCACACTGTGACCAAAACAGCTGGTTTTAAATAACACCGTAATCACCGTCTCCCACCACAATCAGCACTTCCTCATAAGACATATTATTTACACACACACAAGGTCCAGCACATAAATAATAACAACAAAAAGCCTGTAAGAATAACGTTAAGAATGGAACACAAAGTGAGCAGAGAGCGAGCAGCATGCCCTGAGATGTGACTGAAAGGACACCGAATGGCTTTAGGGCGCAGAACCTCTGAAAGACACGCAAACATACACAACTTCAACGTATGGAGTAAGTGCTGGAGCGGAGCTTCTCTTCTTCCAGCGGACAAAGAGGAAGCTGCAGCTCACTGAGGAAATCATGGGGTAAGTGCGTGCGTGGTTTATTTTTCTCGCTATAGAAAGATGCGGCGATGATTTGTTGCTGGTGTTAAAGTGGAAGGTTCTCTACGCTAACGAGTCGGATCCTTTACGGGTAAGAAGTTGTGTGCTGCTTGGATGTGAACTACGACACGACGTGTTTTTATGAACCGTCACCCGAATAGTGAGAGCCCAGAGTTGTCTTCAACACGTCGCACGTCCTCGTTGCTCACAGTCACACACACACACATCGAACACTTCACTTCTGGCCTGAAGGCAGAGCGCTTTCAACGTGAAGAGGAGCGATTTCAAAATGCACAAGAAAGGGATTGCATAGATTCCCCCAGTTATACTCCACCGTAGTTCATTAATTAACGGAGATAAAGTACCAGGGACTTCCACGATGAGAGGAATGAAATACTTCAGGTTAAACACACAGCATTCCTTGAGACGTGCTGCAGTCTTTGAGATGGCGATAACTCAAAAAATGTAGCTGGTTATCTTTGGTCTGATCTTGGAACTTAGTAAATTAGTAAAATATTACAGATTTTGAGTGGTGCAGGCTGGTTTTCTGGAGGTGTTTAAAAAAATAAGTTAAAAGCTCACGGGGGAGAAGCGCCCCCCCGACCTCACACTTCCCTCCCAGTGTTCCTTTTGCCTTTTCCCTTCTTCAAAAGTCGCCGTCTCCAGCGGCGGGCCTTTCCTCGTCGAAGCGGGACTTTTTGGCGTGCGAGTGGGGCGACTCCAGGAAGTTCTCCTTGTCTTCGGGGTCCTCGGGTGGGGCAGCCCACTTTGTGCCGGAGCTCCTCTCGCGGGGGGTGCGGGTGGCGGGGGGCGGCTCGGGGCTCAGACAGAGCTGCCACAGCCAGGGGTGACTCATGCACTCAGCAGCGCTGGGCCGGTCCCTGGGGGGGGGGGGGGGGGGGGGTGAACAATTGTTATTGTCAAACATCGCCATTATTGAACCTGGTACATATTGTCCCATGCTTTTGTATCTTGAACAACCAATTTCAGAACTGTGGTGTCACGTATGAACAAACAGGCGTCTTCTTTCCACAGACGGGCTCTGATTGTTATTGCAGAACATTATGCAAAGAAGCCTACAAATAAAGGAAAACACTTCGGTCAATCTATTTCTACTCTTAATATTTTACGTCACCCGTAACACATTTCTTTAGCTAATGCTACGCTATGCTGTCTGCCCTTTTTCCAACCCAAACCGTTGTCTTCTGGCAGCCAGTCACATGACAATAACAAGCAGAGCGGGGCCAGCCAAAGGTAAAGAGAATGGATCAGGGTCTCTGCAGGGTCATTATGTCGTAATCTAATAACAGTCTGAGCCTGTTAGAGGAGAAACATCTGCGTGTCTATTCTTGGGGAGATTGAAGTGAGTTCACACACACACTTACTCTGGCGTTTTGACCAGCAGCTTGCGGACAAAGTCCACGGCCAGCTCAGACACCCTGGAGAAGGCCTCCCTGCTGTAGTCCACGTTGACCTGGGACACGTTCAGGTACGTCTCCTGCTTGTCGTCTCCAGCAAACGGAGACTCGCCCGTCACCAGCATGTAGGCGATGACACCCACACTCCTGAGGAACACACACACACGGGGAAAACAGTCATAACCCAGGGGCTTCTGAGGGCACACGGGGACTGATAAAAACATTAGAATACATAAACTGTAACAGCAGTTAGCATTTGCAGAGCTGCTCTGCGGTTCGTGGCTCTCCACTGCAATGAGTCAGCTCCCTTTCATTTAATAACCGCTCGGGTTTAGAGTGAAAACATCAAATGGCACGAGACTCACCACAGGTCGGTGGCTGTCGTGATTGGCTCATAATTCAGGATCTCAGGAGCTGATGTGAGGAAATGAAAAACACTGTTCAAGAATGTTGTAATATCCCACATCATTTCACCTCTACTGACGCGTCGGTTGTGTCTCTGTTTACTTTAAACTACCTTTTGAAGAGTAAAATGTAAAGTTGTACTCTAAAGAACTCCAACCACCAGTGAGACGCACCAAAGCGTTTTCCTATCTCGCTCTAGAGACCTTTGTTGCGTAACAACAACGTGGCCACGATGACTCAAGGCATCGGGCAGGACCTCCCCGATGCCTTGAGTCATCAAAGCGTGTCTTATGAACATCACCGTACCCACATACTCCGGAGTGCCAAGTATCTCTCTGAGCTCTCCAGCCGCACCCAGTCGGCGAGCCAAGCCGAAGTCCACGATCTTGATGTCTCCCGGAGGAGACAGGCTGGTCAGGAGGATGTTCTGGGGCTGGGGGGGAAACGTGGGGTGAACATTGGGCAGAAAGTACGGGAGAGATAAGACTCACTGGCCTTTAAGCTTAAACGCTATTACGTAACTGAAGTCTTTTGAACACTTATTCAATAATGAGGTGTTTACCTTTCTGCAGCATGATTATTGGTTTAAGCGCTGGAAGATTACTGGCCATATGACACCATGTAAACACTTATGTTATTTCATTATTGCTTCATTCTGGAGAGAAGTTGAGAACATAAGGGAAGTGCTTGTTCTCTTTACACCAAACGCACACCATTCAGCATCAGCTGCGCGTTACAATGACTGGTCAGTTCTCAGTTCTCAAACACTGGTTTCCTTACAGCGCTTTCTCACGCTGCTTTAACCCTCAGGTTAAGGTCAGGAAAATAGGAAATTGGAGTTTTCAATGCACAACTTCTCTAAAAAGGGAACATGCCGTCTAGTTTGTGGCAAAGTTAGTGCCCACAAAAAAACAAGCTTCCTTCAACTGCAGCTACGCTCATGCGTGTAATTTGCTGTGTGTGTGTGTGTGTGTGTAGACCTTCAGGTCCAGGTGCACCAGGTTGCTCTGGTGCAGATGGTGGACTCCCTCCAGCGTCTGCCTGATCAGACGGGTGATCTGGGCCTCCGGCAGCAGCTCTTCAGACACGCAGTGGTCAAATATCTCTCCCCCAGCAGCACTGTACATAAAGAAAAGCACACAGGGAATGACGCAGTGTCTTTGTGCTTGGCAGGGTGGCCTGGTGGTGGTAGTGGCCAAGCCTCAGCCAGAGGGCCTCTGGTTTGATCCCTCATGTAACAGCAAAGTGCTGTTGAGCAAGAAAGCAGCCTTTCCTTCTTCATCCTAAGAACATGTCCGTGTCAGCTCAGCCCATACAGTCATCTGGCCTAAAGGCCTGATAAACCTGTTAAACCTGATAAACAATGAGCATTACACAAAAATAAAAAAGTCAGCCTATCTCAGCTCCTTAACATTGGACAAACAGGACTTTGCCCCGACAGGATCGCTCTGCTCTTTGAGCTACAAACATTCAGTCTCAACATATGCCGCTTGCTGTGTTGTGAACTCACTACTCCAGCAGTAAGACGATGTCGTGATCCGTCTCGTACGCCGAGTGCAGGTTGACCACGCGGGCGTTGTTGCGGGCCGTCTCCAGCACGGCCATCTCGTGAATGACCTCTGCCCGGCAGTCGCGGCCTCGCCTCCGCTTCCGTAGGAACTTGGCGGCGAACACCTTCCCCGTGGCCTTCTCCACGCAGCGCCTTACCACAGCGAACTTCCCCCTAGGAGGCAGAGAGGCCGTGTGGGTGAGGAGGCAGATCCACATCTATCAAACGTTTGGCCCTTAAAAACCTCACATCACAGTGTTTGGTAATGAGGAGAGCTAAAAGCAGCCGGGGGACATTTTCTTTAACATTTACTACACTTAGCAATACCTTAAAAAACACACACACTACATTCCATGATATTCTTTTACATCTGGCTTTTTGTAAATTATAGCAGCATTAGATTACATCTGTGTTTGAAGTGGCACAGTGTTTTGGGTGCTGGATCATTGGGGTAATCGTTCATGTTCCTCCAGTGGCTATCTGCTGCTCATCAGCGCCTCAATCTAAAAGGGGACATATGGGGAAATATTCACTTATGAGGCCGTGTGGATCTGGCTATAAGACCCCGTCCACTGCTTAGGAACGTCCTGCACAAAGGTGCACCACCCTTTTCTGACCAATCAGAGCAGACCGACCCGTAAAGATACAAGTACTGAAACAGAGCGCTTCAGATCGGTCCGTCGGTGGAAGGACTTTCCATTACCGCAACAAAATAACTGCTGTGCGGCATATATTTTTATGGCGTTTTAGCGTTTGATACACATCACCTTCATAGCGGATTGAACCACACAGCACTTCTAACTAAAGATATTAAAAGGAGAATGACATTTTCAGCAAAAATTGTGGAAGCTGAAAAAGATATATAACGTATGTGTCTACGTATATATATATATATATATATATATTCTAAGCAGCATATTTATATATATATATTTATGAGTCAAGCAAAAAACGCCATTGTATAATTCCTATGATGCAACTCAGTGGTTGTTGATTAGATCATCCGTATCCTGTAAACGGCCACACCTTTCCATTGCTCCAGTTAACCCCTTTTAATGACGTAATTTCATTTTGTCAAATGCAATGACATGCAGATGACATTAATAGAATTTTTTGAAATTTTTTGTCTGATAGAATAATGAAGAACCACTGAGAGACAACAGTCGTCCACTGTAAAAAGTCACGGTTTAATATAACAGTAAAGAAAAGATATTGAGCCTTAAAGTGGTCAAAACTAAAAGCAGAAACTGCTCATCGTGTTCTTACACCTCCGAACTTCCTGTTCCTGCTAATCACACCCAACATGTGTGAACAGAAGCAGCCCAAAGTATTTCTTCTTTCTAAAAGCCCGGTTTGCACATGTCCCTGTTTCCTTCCTCCTATTTTGAAATCAGAATGATGATGATGATGATACATACGTGCTGCGTGACGCATTGCTTCAAACACACCTCATCATCATAGACTGTTGCCATGGTGCGTACACACACACACACACACACACACACACACAAACACACACACACACGGTGGTGATGGCTCACAGTACAGAGTCCAAGTGCCCTAAACCACATGTGCTATTCAAACAGAAATACAGACATGCAACTATACTGGTTAGATACAGGTTAGTGTTTTCCCCAAGAAGAAGATCTGTTATCCAGAGGTGACGTGTGGCAGTTATGTCTATTTCAGTATCATGTGTTGCCTTTGTCTAAATCTGTGGTGACAATGTAACAACAGCTGACCGACCAAGTTTGGTGTCAACACTCGGACATGGAACGATGCAATGATACAGGATTAGACATATTCACAGGTATTGATGAAGGTGACCTCGCCGTTGAATATGATGTAAATCTACATGTGTGACCCAGTCTGTTGCTCTGGTTCAGCTTCCTTTATCACTCAGTCAATACTTGCTTAACTTTAACGTGTTGTACATTTGTACCTGGTGCTCCTAGTATGGTCATGAACCACCATAACTGCCCATCTTGTACAATGGCTGCATCCCACGTCTGTGGAACTTTAATGCCCCCCCACCGCCCCCCACTCGGCTCCCTGCTGTCCCGGGACATCAGCCGTATCAGCGGAACTCACCTCCCGAGCTCTCCGACGATGTCGTACACACTCTCCATCGGCTCCGTGCTGATCGGGGTGTGTATTTCCCCGAGCAGCCCCGCGGCGAGCCCGCTGCGACTGTCCAGCCGCCTCCGAGACATGTCCCCTGCGCCCTGGGGTGACTTTCTGCCAGCTACCCGGCTGGAAACGACTGCGCTTGAGCGCCGAGGAAAAGAGAGACGAACGAGGAGACGAGCCCGAGTGTGTGTCCGACGTGTCCGCTGCAGCCCCCCCGCCGGCCAGCCTACATGTTAGCGCTAGCTAAGCCGGTCGCCATGCTACGCTCAGCCTGCACTGCGTTGACGTTACCGACTGCGGTTAGCTTAACGGTCGCTAACTAAGTTAGCTCGACGGTCAATGTCGCCCGTTCGGAAGTGTGTTGAACCGATTTCCAAAATTCCAACCGAAGAGGAGCGTTTACTGGTAAAAGTCCCTTTCTACAGCGGCTTCCAGGGGCACCGGCTATCCGAACCACCGCAGCGGACCGCTATTCAACAGCTTGCGAAGTTTATCTGGAGAGTTTCTCTCTTTTTCTTTTTTGCATCCTTCTGTTTGACACTTTGTCGACGCGTCACGGCTCTGCGCATGCGCAGTGCGGCTGTGTTTGAAAAAAGGGGGGCGAGGTTATTTGAAAGGAGAGAACGGCCGCTGTGTTTAAACCGGAGAATGAATGTTATATACTATAACTGCATCAAACGGGCAAATCTAAATAAATAACATGTAAATGGGACAAAGTACATCTAAATGTAGAATTTGGGACTTTTTAAAATCTCCAAATAATGAGTTAGTGTCTTACTTTTTAAAATAGCAAATCCAAATAAATTCAAAAGTAAAAATGAAGAGATCAGCCTTGGGTCTTGGGGTCTTGTAATTGTTTAACGTGTTGTTCATATTGTTATTTATTCAAACTTACTTACGCATTTAATAAATGAGTTTCCACATCGATGGCATTATGTTATTACTTCTGACAAAACATCTGCAGGGCACTGGAAGCCTCATATCTGACCCACAACACAACACTTTAAATGTTTATATTTAGGTCAACTAAGTGTAGTTTACAGATAATATATAGTCGTTTTAGTCATTACAAAACCGTTGTATAAGATAAATGACAGTCATGTATCCTTATTAAAATTTGCCATTTGTTCTCTTTTATTACAATCATCGGGGTGAAATGGAGACACACACACACACACACACACACACACACACACAGGAGGTTTGCATAGAGTGGAATTCTGAAAACCGGAGCCGTGTCCTGTCAGAAATGTACTGGGAGAAATGAAGGTGCATCCGCCTCCATTTGCATGTGAAGCAAGTGATCAGTCTTACCAGGCTCCCGCAGCAGAAAAGCCTCAACATGGAAAATGTCAAACGGACCGCGTGTGAATGTGCATCCTAACGCGTGAAGCGTGGTCGCCCATGCCACACATTGAATGAGCTGATGGTCTGAAAGGATTTGGCAGGAGCCAGAAGTGGGATGTGTTTTGTTAGACAGAGATAGAGAGCAGGCCTAATGGTTGCAAGCCCCAAACCTTTGGTACATTCGGTGCAAAATATATATTTATACACACACAACGGGACGAACATACATATACATTTATATACAAAGAGACTACACACATGGTACACGAACATGTCCTCTCACGTTCCGCAAAATCAAAACAGCCCTATTGATCCACCGCCGATTCACCAGCGATGAACCATGACCACCCACCTGTTACTAAGATAGGCAGACACGCACATGTGAAAGTAACAACACTTCCTTTGAGACATGCTGCCGAGACACTCGCCCTTCCACCGTCACAGAGTAAAAACAAACTATTGCATTCGCGCGTCATTCTGGGAGCTAAAACTAAGTGACTAGCGCACCTACGTTTCCTTCGCCTTGTTCCCACGTGCATGACGCTCAAGGTGTGACGGTGCCAGGTTAGGCGTAAGTCTGCATGCCTCGAGACAGACGCAACATAACCAGCTCCCTCTCCGCCCCCCTTTTCTGAATGGATAGCAATATCCTCATGCAAAAAAAGCTAGTAAGGACGGTGTGTTGCACTATTTCAGCATGCAATATCGAGCTAGAACACAACGCCATCTAGGGGCCTCCGCCTCGGCACGGCTCACAGAGCTGACCGGGAAGATCCTGCATGCAGTATTGGACTGGGTACGAGGGGTTGGGGGACGTGGGGGGGGGGGCTGGGGTATAACTGTCTGCCCTCTGGCTCTATTCCAGACCCCCATCCTCCCTGTAGTTTGGCTCCAACGGGACTCTGTACAGTATGTGTAATCTTGCATGCACCCCATAGAAAACGAGTATTTGTGTGTATGTAAGAAAGTGTGTGTGAGACTGAGTGAAATGGGTCCTCGTGTGGGGGATTTGGGTCGTGCACTTGAGGGTTAGAGACGTTTAATCACATGCTTATAGGACAAAACTATTGCCTGGCATGGACTTAAATGCCAAAATTCTAAGATACTCAGACAGCCCCGATGGCCGTTGGTTGTTCCCCATCAACATCGTCGCCACACGTGGACCGGTCACTCAGAGAGGAGGGAGCCTCCGGGCTCCTGTGAGGGGAAATAGTCAAACCACAACCCCTCAACTATCTTTGATTTGTGAAACACATGGATCTGGTCGTCGTCTTCTTTTTTTCTTTACAAGGACATAAAATTGCTTTCCTTATGAAATTTCACTTTATGGTCAGGAGAATCCAGTAGGCACTAAAAAGGTCCCGCCACTGCACCCTGACCAGTTTCCTGGGGGGACACCAAGCTGATGTCTTTCAGCTTAGAAGGCCTAATCCGCTGCCAACATCAGAGAGTTGTGTCCTCCTTCCTCGAGCTACCGCGTCTCCTTTCTCCCTGCTTAATGTTTCGTGAAATCCTCCTCAGGGGCCGACGGACTTGCTCGAGATTCATAGATTTGGTCTCTTATTTGGTACATTCATCCCTTTCATAGGTTGGTGGGTCGGGGGAGAGGGGAGGGGGGTCACATCAGTGAGAAGGATCGTGTCACACTTACGAGCGTCCGTCGTCCGTCCGTGAGAGAAAGTGCATCTGTTGCCCATGGCGACCGTGTGGACCAGTTTTGGTCTGACTCAAGTGGGTCAGCAAACGTGGAGCCCTGTCCCACTGTAAGTGCACCCGCAGCGTCACTGTACGCACTTATTCACGTGTGTGTGTGTGTGTGTGTGCTACTGGATACCTTGGTGAGTACATGCAGACACCCGTCCCAGGTGAGTCTTTACCTTCCGTGGCCGTGCCAGAGCTCCGACGGTAACGCGTCACTAATGATTCGTGACACATTATCCAGTTTATTCAGCGACCAAAACGAGGAAAACAAGCGAGGGCGTTCAGTCCGTCTACATACAGTTTTTGCATGTTTATCTGCGTGTGTGCGTCTTTGTGCGCTCCAGTGTATCCCCAGCTCTCAGGCAGGCGAGGAGGACCAGCCAACATCCAGTGCTAAAATGTCACATCTTTCTCTACTGATAAAAAAGATCTTGGGGGGGAAACACTGGTTCGCAACATTCATTAAAACAAAAGGTCTTATGCTGTGTATGTTTTGTGCAAAGGTGATTAGTGTGTCCGTGTGTGTTGAAGTTGCAGCGTTGGTGAGGAAAGGACACAGTTTTGAGGTCCGGAGAGGGAGAGGGGAGCTTAGTGTCTGTCTTTGAGTGGAGGGGGAGGTTGGAGGAGGAGCAGGAGGGAGAGGAGGTGCTAGAAATCCAGTCGACAAGGCCATTAAATGAAGAGATAAAGCACACGTGTGGCTCAATGAACAAAGGTTTCCATACGAAGAAGAAATGGTAACGTACAGCTTTTCAAACCATCTCCGTCCAACCGACTCTCCTCCAGAAGCAGTTCCTGTGAGACACGTGAGAGAGGCGGAGGGTGAGAACGGAGCCAGAGAGCTGCTGAGTGACCAAAAGCCAGCGTGGACGAGGGGGGGGGTTAGTTGCCATCTGAGGATATTAGTTCTCTTCTCAGTGAGGATGAAGGATTTCCAGATGGTTCTCTCTCTCCCGAGCTGAACCTGCGTGGGAGCCGATTGGAGGTCACTCCAGACCGAAGGTGCTGGTCTCCTCCACAGCAGTGACCAGCTTCTCATAGAGCATGGAGAAGGAGGGATACGGTGGGAGGTCCAGACGATTGAAGCAGGTGTGAGCCCTGTGGAGACGGATGTATAATACATTACTAACCCTATAATAACTCCAGAAATAGTATTTTGTTTATGTAGTGGGTAACTGAACAACTTTAAACCTTGGTAATTGTGCAGATAGGAACCTGAATGTAGAAGTGGTGTATGTGGATATGGACCTGTACCTTCAGGCTAGCAGGGCCGGGTTTAGTGAGGGCAATACACCAAATAATGCAGCGAGGAGGGGGCTGAATCTGTGCTACGTTCACTTTATCTATTTTTGCTGAAGCAGGGTCGGGCTTTTCATCTTTTCTCCTCACCCCATATCTATATAGTTGGATGTTCCAAGAAAATCTCTAAAGGAAGACATCCTGCCAGATGCACGAACATCTGAGCCCGTTTGTAGCGTAGCAGCTGCAGCTCTTCCGGTCTGAGCTCCTCACCCTGTCTCTAAGGCTGCCACCCTACACCAGGAGTTAGTTTATTCACTGGGAAGAAAGAAAGAATTGTTCTGCACAACTTCACATCCTATTTGGCCACTGAGGCCGACCGTCGTAGCTGTTTAATCTTGTTTAATAATCAATATTTCATTTAGGAAGGGAAGGCTGATGTAAAATACAAATGTTGTGTGAGGAAAATCGAAAAAAGCCCCAAAAGAAAGAATTTCAGCATCCTGCACCTTTTGCAAAGTGAAAGGCTACACAGTAAAAACATCCCACCTGGGTAAGGAGGTGATTTTCCCCCACTTCTCCACACAGAATCTGCGGGGTCCATTACTGCCCCGGAGGGAGGCGAATCCCTCGTAGGGAATGCTGGAGGTGCCTGTCACAAACTGGGGAAGAAGAGGACAGCACTGGTCACACAAAGTATACATTATTATTTACAGTATGACGGACTCTACCGATCGCTGCGTGACTCAAAAGGCGGGTAATTGGTCTTTTTAGTTCCACACATTTCTCTGAGATTTAAACTGAGGCTTCAACAAAAACAGAAAACTGCACGTTGTATAATCCAGCTTCGTCCGAACTAGATACAGAATTAAGTACATTATCCAGCTCAAAGCTAAACCCCCATCATGCACTGGTACATCTGTTGTGTGGTCCCCGGGGCTCTGCGGCGCCTGCAGGGCCCCCGGCCTCCACACGAGGGCAGTCCGGGTGCATGCGGTCACCCGCGTGCGGTACCTGCAGCAGTCTCAGCCTCTGCTCATTGTTGAACCTCTCCACAGCTGCCCAGAACCAGCGAATCACGATGTGGTTGTCGTGGTAACCTGGGTAGACAATGAAAGTGCACGTGTCAGATGAATAGCCAATAAGTCTTTTAAGGGTTAATGCCGGAGGGCTTTGGTCCGCCTCAGTCGATTCCCCCTATTAAAGGAGCATCACACTGAGTCGCTCTGGTCTCTCGGCTGCTGGCGGCTTCTCAACTGCTTTGGCCAGATCCTTAAAAAGCCTTTTAATGTGATCTCCTGCCAGTGGTTTGGACACCGGCGCTCGCGTGCTTGTTCTGTGCACGATGAGAACGACCATAATGAAATAGCAGTAACTCTACGCTGATTATACAGTACATTACAGTTAATATCAACTTGTTGAATAGCTAACGGAAATATTTCTCAAACTCAAAACCCCTTATTGATTGTAAAGTGAGTGGTTAACATTAAAGCAACAACAATTTATACAATATCTGAGACAAACAGAAAAAAGATTTTTGGAACCCTTTGTCAAATGAAAGTAGAAATCACAGGAAGCACAGCCACCGAGGTCAGGAGGGGGACATTAGATGTTGGTTGTGGACGACTATTGGCTCGTTCCTCATGTTGTTCCCAACCGTACCCCCCCACCCACCTCCTCTGTACTCGGTGTTGTTCCTCCAGTCCGCCAGGTCGATCTCCGCCGTGCCTGCGATCACCAGCTCCAGCTCCCTGGCGTCAAACACGGACACCAGTCGCACATCCACCACCTAGCACACGCACACGCACACACACACGCACACACACACACACACACAGATGAACACATGAGACAACGTACCGGTGCTGCCTCTGATGTATCTGTCTTCCTACGTATCGCCACGGCACATGGCGGTGGATCCTTAGGGTGCAGAGATCCACGCAGGACGAACGTTGTGAGAAAAGTTTCCATCCGCTTTGTTTACGCTAGACGTTGGAATTGATTTGTTGATCAAACCGAGGCTTGTGAACTCACACGCCTCCCCACAAGCCCCCCCCGGTAATCCGCCGTCCTGCCTAGCAACGGACTTAAGCAGGGGACGTGTGTGTAGCAGTTATGAAAACACACAAGAAGCAGAATGTCGGCGGCCGTCCAGGACTGTGAGCTGTCACGTGTCACCATCCATCTTATACAGTAATACGGCCTTTCTACTGTGCACACGCGCGGCTGTTCGGTGGTCTGAGCAGACCCCTGCAGGCGCGCTGTGCAGGAACGTCCAAGCTGAGCAGTGCACACAAACCTCGACGGCTGTAGCTGACAGATAAGGCTTTCAGTGCGGGTGCAGGGATGCCGATGCTCCCCGAGTCGGTTCTGGACACAAATGGCAGCTAATGGCGCCACCACACTGTGTCATTGGTGTTGATCAGTCCTGTTGCTGTTAAACCGGCCGACATAATTGTGATTCACAATATGAATCTGACAATACTCCATCAGACTTCAGATCTCTCAAAAAACCCTTTTCCTTACAATTAGCTGAAGAACAAATTGTCAGAGACAGACATTTAAATAAGGTGAGCATAAATCAAAAGTTACAGCTTCATAAATAAATGATGCATTTAAAGAAATGTGTGAGTCGTAAATGATACTTCCTGTATTTTAATACCATGGTCAGTTTTTTACTTCTCTCTCATGACTGCCAGCTAAAACGGGGAATCACGTCGATGAACAATCCTACACCGCCCCGACCTACAGGCCGTATTATATGCATCATGTGCCTTTTGACACTCACAGCCTCATAAACGAAGCGCCGTACCTCATAGAAGCCTCGGACCAGGCTCTCCGTCTGCTGGGCCACTCCTCGCTCTATGCGCCACTTGACCATGCGCTCGATGTACTCCTTCTTGTTCTTCTCGGACACGGGGATGCCGGCCCCGCCCGGCTTCAGCTCTCTCTCTGTGATCTGCACCATCACAGGCGTTGTGGTCACACATTGTGTGAAGAGACAACTCTTCCTGTTCAACCACACACACACACACACACACACACACACACACACACACACCTGTCCGAAGACCTCCTCGTTCACGGTGAAGGTGAGGTCCAGCATGTCTTCGATGTCGTTGTCCTTCATCCACTGCAGACTCTGGTGGAACTCCTCGTCCAGGAACTCCAGGTCACTCAGGTCACACGGGCTGCATGAGCACACGCAGAGGGGACACGGAGCTTCGAGAGGTCAACAAAAGCACCGATGGTGTCGCCCAACTTACGAACCACGGCTGGATGTAAGCAGGCAGGTTGAAAGGTTAATTATCCGGAGCCAAAAAAGAGGAGTTGAAACATCTTATGTAGGAGGAATGTGAGATGCTTCCCAGGGACACAAATAATAAACAAACAGTATGCGATACAAACAGAACATTTAGTGTACTGCATTCCTTCAAACATAAAGTGAAAATTTGATTATTTTGTAAGACTTTCTGCACATCCTCATCTAATGCAGCGCGATGTAGTTATAAATAACCATCACAAACTACCGCACGTGACTTGTATTAGAATATAAAATGCATTTCTATTTGAATAAATGCTGGTCGGTATGATAATGCAGAGCCAAAAAAGGATTCGTGTCAGTGGAGAGGTTAAGAACCCTTTTCATTACGTAAACATCTGTCCTCAGTGTAGACGTTTGGCAGGGTTTGAGGTTGTTTGGACAAAGCTATTAATAAGGACGCTGCTCCTCCTGCCAGCTGCTGGCAGAGAGGATGTGACTGAAACACTTAGATTCTCAGCACGCTCTCATGGAGTTAGCGAGGCGGATCTGCCGGGAAGCGCCGGTGCCCTGCAGGGAAGCGGGCTGAGGGACTTACATGCGAAGAAGCCCCTTGTAGAAGGGTCGGGTGAAGAAGGCGTCCAGCAGGTACTGATGGACCAGCGCCAGGCCCAGGATGCGCCCACTGAAGCGGAACCTACACGCCACACAAAGAATATTCAACAAAGTATTCTCCTTTACAGTTCCTGTTCAGTCCGGCCGGCTTCACTTGATCTGGTCTGTCTTGAGCCTTTAACGTCAGACACACTGTCTCTAGTAGAAGCGATGACTCGACACTCTTCTATTTGATAAGTGCTCTTAGGTTTGTCCCGTGTGACAAACAAACCCCTGAAGACTTGGGTAAATGTAGCTTCCTTCCTCATCCGGCCTATATTATTATTATTTTCCTGTCTAGCTGTCCGCCCATCAGTCCGGTCATCCATCCGTCCGTCCCTCCACATGTCCGTCCGTCCAGCCAATCACTGTCACCGAGGCAAAATTGTCTAGTGAGCCACAAATTGCTGATCCAAACTTCCACGCAGCAACCGGCAGGTGACTTCTATTTTGGGATCAGCGCGAGGCAGTCAGAGCAGGACGAGGCGGCCACTTTACGGTCGGCGCAGCGGCAGAGCGACATCAACAAACGCACATCACATCAACTGATACAACATACGGATAAACATATGGAGGACCTCACCATTCGTGGTGGTTGTCCACAAAGGCAGACATGGGGCTGATCTGGACAGTGTACGTGTCGTTGGCGGAGTATTCAAACAGGCCGTAGTACGGGTTGAACAGTTCTCTGGACACCAGGAAGAAAAACTCTCTGGAGGGGCCGCTGTAGTCCAGCCTGCAGCCGTCACGCAATCAAATACACATGCATGTCAGTAGGAAAATCTGTGAAATATGGCAGCTTGATCAGACCAGAGACTGTATATAAAAAGTGGACGTCACTCGTTGGTTGCCTGTCAATCACAGAAAGCCCGTCATAAAGCATACGCTGCTTTAGGGCCTATTTGACTCTAAATAGATCAGAATTTACTAAATGAACATCACGCTGCACTAAACATGACTTAAAACTAGAGATTGAGATCATAAACGCATATATACAATGTCTACTGAGTCACTTTCTCTTTCCCTTCTACACATGTGACTTTTTGCTGTCAGTGGAGTCGCCCCCTGCTGGTCAGTAGAGACAATGCAGGTTTTGAACACCTCTGCATTGGCGTCACTCTTCAGAGTGATTCAGAGTTCAGAGAGTGTGTCGCTTGAATCAGACGTCTAAATATAACGCTTTCACACTTCTCAAGCCTCACGCGGCTGGCTGCTTCTGCTGGTAGTAACTAGGACGTGAATGAAGTCCACAATGACACCGGCTTGGGGTCAAATAAACAGTGTCCCTAGTTCAAGTATTCCATGTAGTACATTTCTAGCTGCCTGCTAGCGAGTAGACTGTGGATTTTATGTGTGTGTGTTGAAACCACAGAGGGAATGACATGCGTCTTCCTCACCCGTCCTCGCCCACAAAGCTGACGTAAAGTTTGCTCCGCTGCAGGTCTTTACGG
Source organism: Gasterosteus aculeatus (assembly GCF_964276395.1). NCBI lineage: Eukaryota > Metazoa > Chordata > Actinopteri > Perciformes > Gasterosteidae > Gasterosteus > Gasterosteus aculeatus. The sequence continues at coordinate 2,680,952 of NC_135704.1, read as the reverse complement.
GAGTAACACATAATTTGGTTGAAGGCGTCCTCCAGGAGGTGGTCCCTGCGTATGATGAGCCTGGGAGAACACACACACACACACACACACACACACACACACACACACACACACACACACACACACACATCCGATGTGGACACGATGTGGACATAATAATAGTGACGATGCTCAATACTTTGGATATACACAATGATCATGATTAACTGAATAGACTATTATTCTGAACAATAAGGCAGATGAAATTTACCACGACATCGCCAAACCAAATAGCAAAATCAAAGTACATTTGGGGATTTCCACAGGAAGCAAAAGACCCTTTGCTATGTTCCGCCCATCGGACGCTGACTGGCTAATCGTAGCGTAGCATGAGCCAGCTCTGACCGGGGTTTGACAGCTGTCCAGGTCGCTACGTTAAACTGTGATTTGTGTGATCTGGCTTTGGTTCAATCTTTTTTTTTATAACCCCCTTTTTCACCGCTCAACCAGTTTGACATCCTAGATTTATCCTTCTAATGCACATTGTAGAGCCTTGCGCCTGCTGCTATCTTTTATTTATTTCCCCCAAAATGAGCTGGTATTCCTTTAGGAAGGGGTCAGTGACAGCGTGGGCTCCACGGTAACTTTGACAGCTTGACGGAGTAGCCGCGGGGGACGGGGATTAGCAAAGATTCAATCTAGATAAACCTAAAAGCAATTAGGAACGGCGGAAAAATGTTACCAGACTATAACGCCGAGAGAGGAGCTGTGGGAGAGCGTCAGTGTCACGGTAGACAATGTTTTTACTGGAGCCATATGAATCTGCAAACCTCAATCGCTTTTCAATGGTGAGGAATAAACCTACTTGACTTTTCCTGGCCCCTGTCCATAACCTTTGGTCTCCAGCTTTCGATAGAAGTTCCTCAGTTTAGCCTCAAAATCCCGCTTGTAGGGAGCGGGAGCGCGGGCGTTGGCTCGCTGGGTGCCTGAGATATAAATATGAGAGAAAGAGAGAGAGATTAAAACAGACAGATGGAGATACAAATTAAATTTGAACGATCCAAAGCAGAAATTGGCCTAAGCTGGAAAAATCTGAATCTGAGAATTGAAGTTTGTATGCAGGTTAATCCTGGATTATTATTTCATATGAGACTGTTGTCATTGATTGGCACACAGAGAAGTGCCACACTGACCCAGAGACGCTCACGGGGCTCAGCTCGCAGTGCCTACATGTACCAGGATGCATTGCTTCCGACTCTTGCTGATGAAGTCTCACTCGGCTTAATTTCTTAACCTGGATACTCTGACTGAAGGTAATATCAGAAATCCGCTATTTGATTTGCATTAGCGTGTCACAGTAATTCCTGTGGTCCAGGCAACGAGGCCATAACTGTCATTTATCACACCCACGCTCATTCTGCAGTTTCACAGCGGCTGCTGTGAAAAGGGCCCCCGCCTCAATCAAATATCCGCTGGGAATTTAGTACCTTTGAGGACTGGAGTGAAGAAAACTAAGCATGCTTGTGCATGTGTGTGGAAGTTAGGGGTCGCAAGGGAACGTGAGCAGGTCTTTTGTGTATTCCTGACATGAACCTGTGTTATATAGGAAGGAACTATGACATTGCTTCTTTTATTGTAAACCAAACCTCAAAGCAGAAGGAGGGACTTTTAATAACGAGACAGAGCTTAATAAAGACGGGTAAACAGTGGCTGCAGACACGGAGTGAGACAGACATTTACCAGGGGAGCTCTGAGGAGACGAGAGGCAGTAATTTGGGTGGAGCAATGGCGGCACATATGACATCACCTCCTCCTCAAATAAGCTGAAACACAGTCAGAGAGGATCATATATGTAGGAACCATACAACCTAGAACAGCATAGATCAAATTGGACCCATCAATCTGTCCGCCCCCCCCCCGACACACAAAAACACATAACACCACTCACCTCAGCAGCATGACGAGGTCAGCATCGCTAGAAAGACGAGCCAGCCCTGTGACTCCCTCGCTGCGAATAAACTGCACCTTCTCCCTGAACACACACACACACACACACACACACGTCAGCTGGTAAACGGACACAATCCATTAGGGGTAAAGGTTAACTGTGTGTTTAGCTTGACCGATGATGATGATGGAGGTGTCGGATGTGAGCAAGGCTCAAGAGCACCAGAGAGAGAGAGAGAGAGAGAGACATTGAAACCAAGACAGGGGCAGGAAAGTAAGAGGAAAACAGAGCGTGGGGGGACGTACTTGAGCGAGTGATTCCTGGCGAGCTCGGGTTGCCTTTCCTGCAGGATCTCGACTATGTTGGGTTGCCGTAGAAACGCCACTATCTTGTCATTGTAGGCTGGGAGGAAACGAGGAACGTGTATTTATATCTGCGTCTGCTGGTGTTCCGGTCAACACTTGCATCCACTGCATGTGCGCGTGTGATTGTGCCTGACCTACCCACAGGCACCACATCGTGGTACTGACTTCGACTGGAGCCGCTGAAGGTGCTGGACGGGCGCGGCATGACGGGCGGGTTGGCTTGGCGAGAGTCGTCCACCACCTGTGACAAAAGGAAGCACTACAGTTCAGGTCGCATCCCAGTTCTGAGGTCGATCCGCCCGACCCGTTTGAATGTTCTAGCTCTGATATTTCCACATGGAATAGTGTTAGAATATACAAATTGACTTGCATAAAACAAGGTATGACAAAAGATAAATACCATTGTATTGATTTTTTCAATAGGTTATTTTCACTTATTTATTAGAAGTAATTTTCTCTCCAGCAATTAGTTGGAAAGTTGAAAAAAAGAGGCAGAATTTAAAGAACCTGAATAATCTTTGTACGGTCCAGAGATGATATCAGGGCCCCGCTGGATGTCACGTGTACAGAATGAACAACGTACAACGCGTTCAATTCCTACGACAGAACTGATTCAAATGGGAGTTCAATATTTATATTGAACTCCTCATACGCGTTCGTGATCATCCCCTTTGGCAGTACGACGGCGACGCGCGATGATCCTGTCAGAATTAACAAGACTCCTTGAGAGAGGATCAGTCTTTGAGGAACCGACATCAATCAGTGGGTTGGTTTGAGCTGGCTAACATTTGATCGTAGTGAACCACGTAGGAGGAGCGGGGCTCTGGTGATTGTTTATGTCAGGATCATTCTGAGGAGTTTTGTTGCCTCAGGAGGCTGAAGTGCATCACTGCTGCATTCTGAATGGGACCACATCTTTCCTTTGAGTGAGATTTTTTAAATGTACTATAAACACAAGGCACGTGTATTATGTTCTAGTTGAATGAATTAAAACTCAAAAATGAAGAAAACATGAGTACTTTCCACATGGAGTAGCAGTGCACGTCAGCCTGTTGTGGCCTAAATCAACACAACAACACTTGACCCTGATATTTTTTACACTTATCACTGGAGAAAGAACTATTTCAATCAAACTCAACCACAAGAATAGTTTTTTTTCCACACTTGCCTCCAAAGTGCTTCGGTCTCAAGCTAAACCTAGAAGACAAACTGTAGCTTGTCCTGTTTAAAAGTTATGGATAATGTGTCATTTTTGGACTGCTCTCAAATACCAGATATTCCACAAATCCCTTGATGTCCAAACCTTTGACGGTACTCTACCAAGAGCTTTGGAAAATAGGAGTGGCACAAGACAGAAGCGAGCAGTCAGCATATGAAGTATTATCGTCGTTCCGGCGATGCATGCAGTAGGATGTCTACAACTTTTGCGGCCGAGGTGATGTTTCACTTCTATCTGACAGCAGTGCTGACGTCGTCCTATCAGCACGACTTCCCCGCTCGTGCCCCACAATGCGGACGCACACAAAGCGCTTCGCTCCTTGAAACTGGCCTCACGCCGCAGCGCCGCTGCCACACTCAGGCTGACTGTAGGTGACAAGTGGTGCAGTGGCGGCCGGTGTCTCACCTCCCCGGCGCTGTGACTGCGCTGGCGGCTCAGGTGCTGGCGGTGAGCCAGCAGCCCGGTGGAGCGAGAGCTCTGGAGGGGAAGCCGCGGGTCGATGAAGGTCGTGGAGCGACAGTTGTGATCCACAAAGAAGGGCTGAGGATCGAGAGGCATTGGGTAAACTCCACTGCGTGCACACAGACACACATGCAGAACGCTCACAGGGAGGATTGTAAAGAAACACCACGGAATACAATCAGTACATGCACATGACCTTCCCCAGTTAGGGGGGGGGTGGTCCCAGGTCAAAGGTCAACACACCTTCCCGGTGTGGTCGTGCTTCATCTCCCAGCCGCGGGGAAGCTCCAGCTGCTTGCTGGAGAACATGTTGAGGAAGGTGACGAGGTCGCGGTTGTGCTGGTAGCGCTCAAAGTAATGGGCGTCCCGACGCACTTTGCTGATCATGTGCTTCAGGCAGGTGTTGCTCGTAAACATGCGGTAGGCACTCTGGGCAGAGAGGGCAGAGAGGTGAGGTCATCAGAGAATGACAATCATTCAATCAATCAAGGCGGAAGGAAGAGATTTGTTCTAATGCCAGTTTTATTTTTTTTATTTCCTACCATCTTGAATCATTTTAAATAAATGCTAGACATGCTATAAGTTGATTACCGTAGGATCAATACTGCATGCAACATGATCAGAATAGTTGATGAGCTCCTTTGTTGTCCGGCTCTCATGGAGCTCAGCCGTCATGTCTATTTGCCACATGGCGCTGGAGACTTTGATGTAATTTAACAAGGGCTCGAAATTAGATTCTTTAGTCAGCATTCAAAACGTGGATGTCTGCAATGGCTGCAAAGTATTTACCAAATTACAGGTTCATTTGTCATTTTTGAAATGGCTTTAGTCTTAGAAGGTTCAATTATAGTAACGTCTTAAATCACACAAAAACATTTGTTTACACTCGTCATTACATAAAGACATTTGTAAGTTTGTAAAGCAAAAACTAACCCTAAACCAAAAATACCTGCATGTCAAGGAACAAATGTAGAGTAAATTACTGCCTGTGAGCAACTGGCTAACCGTCTGTCCCATGACTTTGATGAGTACGCAGACATTAAACTAGACAAAATGAGTTTATTAGAGTTAGAGAAATGTGTGTCTGCCTGTATGCAGATCGATGTAAAAGGAGTACGAGCTGCAAGGGAGGAGCAGCGCGCGGGACTGACGGGGTTAGAATGCAGCACGGTAAAGAAGTCGGGGCTGCACAGGAACTTGGCGCTGGGGGACTGCAGCAGCAGGGAGAGACGCGAGCGACCGCTGGAGTGAGCGACGGCACTTTCCCGCCGGTATTCTGCAACGAGATGAACACGCAGCGGTCAGCGCTCCAGACGGGGACACACTGTCTTATGCATTTATTATCCAGCATTATCTGTCAGGGATATGAGAGAAAACACCCTCATGGACTGAGACCATCGCGTACAACATGTTTCAGACTATTGTATTTCCAAAGATGCATCATTTGAAGAGGTGAATCTTTTAAATATCTGTTTTTCAGAGTACAGAACTCTTGTGGCTGAACACCTCTGATGCATTTTTTTGTAATATGTTTACTGAAACTAACCTGAGATGGAGTGAGGCATCAGATCACTCTCGGGTTCTGGAAGCACGTCGACGGGGTTCTCCTCCGACCGATTGCTGTTGGTTATGGTCCTCCTGATGCTCTGGTACCTGTGGAGTAAACCTGAAGTTATTGTCTGACACTGTTCCAGACTTATGAATACAATTATGTGGACACGTAACAACTGTCACTCAAAGTCAAATCAAGGACATAGAGGGAAAACACTTTCACCACTTTTTCTTTCTTTTATGAAGCATAAATTCTCACATCATAGATTCAATAGATGATGAATGAATTGCCAAGAGTAATTTTTCATGCAAATAGCAGATTTCCGTTTTCGGCCTCTCAAATATGGAGAATTCTTTCTTTCCACGGTTTTATATCACAACAAACGGATACCCCTTTGGTTTAGACTGACAAAGCACAATATCATAAATCCCACCCTTTGAGAAACTGGGATGCACCTTCTCGGATCTGTAGGAGCAGCAGCCCCATTATGCAATCTGTGGCCATGCTGCTAAATCAAGTTTTCTACTATTGAGAGAAGCGCGACGGTTATTGCGTCACAGGCTTCTTCACAGAGCCCACCTGCGGTTGAGTTGCTCCATCTGCTGAATGGAGTTGGAGCGGGTCAGGCCCTGCGGGGCAGGAGGACCGGTGGGACGCTGCCACGTGGTGGTTCTGTTCACATGGTCCACGAAGAATATCCTCCCATGGCTGTCGATCCGAGCCTCCCAGTCTGAGAGCAAATGAATAATTGATAGAGTAGGTGTTTAGTGTCTCAGAGGGGAGGAGGGGGAGGAGGGGGAGGGGGGCATAACTGTGGAAATAAAAGCTAAGATTAATGACAGCTTAAATAAAAACATATACAATCCCTATATACGTAATTCTATTCTATTCTGTGCAAAATTAGCATTAACAAACTAAAAAGCTACAGACAAGCCAGTGGGTTACTAGATGAATGCTAATATGAACTTACATGCTTACATGCTGCCAACAGGCCTAATCATCGTTGGAACGTGCAAACGTTTGGTAATCGCGCTAAACCTTAAATGCAGCTGAGCTGATGGTAGAGATGGTTAAATCATATTTCATCTGATATTAAGTTATGATGAATCCAAAACTGCACACTTTGACCTGCGCGCCAGAGAAAATGTCAGAGTGGACTGAAATTAAAAGGATCCTCAACGACATTAGGATTCATCCTCTGGGCTTCATCAACCTCTGTTTAACCATTTTTAATTATCAAGACATATGTATAAATATATTGATTGACAGACATTGCCATCCAGCTTGCGTAGTTAAAAATAGATGTAAAACCTCAGATCATGATAACCATGTCCTCTTTCCAACACTTCTCATCGTGGATCACTAACGGCTGTGTTAATAGTCATTCTTTAGGGAAATCGCAATTAGTTTGTGGTGGTTTTTAGTCATGGTCATTCAGAAGGTACAAGACACACACACACGCTGCTGCACGGAGGAGGTCACATAGACCAACAATGTGCGCGTGCAGACACACACACTCACTGGGAGGAAGAGGCTCGTCCACGCGTTGGTATCGGTGGATGTCGTGACGCACAGAAGGCAGCGAGCGAACAGGATGCCCGTTAACGTGAGCGCCTGAACAGGGAAACACACACAAGACAGACTTTGTCTAAATATGATGAAGAAAATATTGTTGGAATGGCACCAGCGTGCCGTTAATCTTCAGTTAAAAAGCGCTGAGTCCATCCATGGTTGAGCACCTTCTTCTCCATCCGTGTCTGTGGTGACTTGCTCCGAATCAGCCGCGCTCGCCCCCTCGACCGGCTTCGCCTCTTCCCCTGCCCGTCTTTCTGGCACGCCCCCCGCGGCCTGCAGGCTTAGCCTCCTCGCGCTGACCTCCGCTCCGACCGCCGCCGGCTCGCTGGGCGGCGGAGCTTCAGCGATGGCGGCCTGCCCACCGCCTTCGTCGTCTACGGCGTTATTGGTCGGTGGGGTTCCAGAAACGACGCCCCCCCCCGGATCTATGGCCGCCTCCGCTCCCTCCACCACTTCCTACAGGAAAAATATAAGAGCATGTGGAAACCTCAGAATAAAGGATCATTTTTCATGCTGATGTAGTGTGTGTGATCTCATATACACTGGTATACATTCACACCTACTGCTACAAAATATCAGAGATAAGTCAGTCTACGATAGCAGCTCACAAGAGGCCGTTTCCAAGGCAACAAAAAGAAAGCTGGGAGATACATCTGGTCTAGGACCAAGTACAGGCTGCTGCTCTATAGAGTGTTTGCACCGTGGGGACAGTAACCGCAGAGAGGGGCTTCACGTTCCCTCAGGGATAAAGAAGGTTAAGAAATGGTATTATGACATTTGACAAAAGACACGAGAGATGAATCACAGGCCGTGACCGCATGAGGAAAATGAACTCGCCACAGCAGTCGTCACAGGGATTGGGCAGCTCTCTGATGACGAGAAGACCGTCTGCGGGGCTGTTGCCATGGAGCAAGTGTCAATATCGGAGGAGGGGTCCTCGCTGTACTCCCTTCCTTCCTCGAACACTTCCCTCTCTGGCACGGCACTGTGGGACACGGCCTCTGTGAAAGGAGCCTCGTCCACTTCGGAGAAGACGTCCGCCTCCAAAACATCATCCAGGTCCAGACCTGCCCCGACTTCCAGGGCCACCTCCGCCTCAGAGGGCTCGTCTTCTGCCGCACCAGCCGCGCCCTCGGGCTCCTCCCCCAGCGCTGCGGGCTCCGGGCCCTGCTGCAACTCGGGAAACGGATCCTCCTCATCGGGGCCACGGGCGTCTGGAGGTTCTCCATTCATCAGCAGCGGTGACATCGGCACAGGGATGATGTCATTGGCTCCAGACCTCTCGTCGTCCTCGTCGGAATCAATGTGCAACATGGCGCTGAGCCTTGTGTGAGTGGGGAAGCTGGAGCGCAGTTTGGGCGAGGCCGCACCCAGGGGCCTCTCTCCTGGGCCTTTAGGGGCCTCGATAGCGTCCAGGCCCTCAATCAGTGACCTCTGCAGCATTTCATGGCAAGACAGGCTATCGTGTTCCATAAATCTAGCCTGCGCTCCAACCAGAGGCAGGTCCTTCGCAGGGTAGGCTGTGGCCCCGCCTTCCCACATGCTGTGGGAGCCCTGGGAGCCGGTGGGAGAAGGGCCTGAAGAGACCAGTCCTGGAAGGTGGTGGGGCAGGTCCTCATCATCGGACGGCGTCCCCGGTGCTCCATTCAGGGGAGAGAGGCCAATGATGGACTCAGGAGAGGCACCTGTAGCAGCAAGACTGGTTGTTTCAATGTTGGAAAAGACCAATATCTCAAGAAAAGACACTCAATTTAAAGACTGATTAATTTACCATCAGGCCCAGTGGAGGTGAGTTCCACTCTGAACTGCAAATGGCCGCTTACATGTTCCGTAGGCAGACGTCGACACAGGGGAAAGCTCACAGGTTGGACTCTGGACAGAGACATCAGAGACATTGTCCTCGTCACTGAACTCAAGTTACCCGGCGCACATGCAGCGTATGTTCTGTCGCTACCTACCCGGGTATCCTCTCGATGAGCCGCTGCACAGGGATCGTGAGCTGACCGAGGAAGCGCTTGATGATCGGACGACTTTTCGCGAACTTGTCCTTCACCTCGATGTACAGGATGTCCGTCATTAGCGCCACAAAGGTGTATTTCTGCAGAGAAGCAGACAAGCACATACACTCAATACTTTCTCTCTTCTTGCCGGTTGCTAGCATGTGTGTGGACCAGTGGATGAACACGTCCTCAGTGCGTTCGAAGTCCAATGGAAGCGTCACCTCGCCATGCCAGACGGGGTTGGTGGTGTTGGCGATGATGGCCGATCGCCGCTCCTGTCCGTGGTGGCTGAAGATGGGGAAGACGCTCCTCTTCCCCGGGTGGATGGACATCTTCAGGTACGGGTCCGGATTGAAAAACATTCCCTTCTTCAGGCCGGTGGCACGCAGATCTGCAGCGAAGCATTAAGTGACAGCGAGCTTGTGAAGAGAAGAGGGTTAAACTATATTGCATGCCGATATGTTGTTTTGGTTTGTTAGGCATGTGTGCGGAAATGCACATGTAATCCGTCCATCTGTTGTTGCCAGTCTGAGCTTCCAAAACGTGTTGTTGCTGAGAGGTGACAAGATGTTATGACTGGCAGCTATCATGGATTTGCTGCATATATGCAAATGTTTGCTGGCTTTTTGTTCTAGTAACCGGCATGCAGGTGGCATGTGACGGAATAGTGTGGAGCTGAGCTGACCCAGCCAGGACCTTAGGCGGGTCCACTGGCTGGCTAATGTCTGTTAGCAGGCTAACCCAATAACAGGGGGTCGGTTACTTTGCCCACATCTGTAGGAAGGCCTCCCTCCGTGGTGTTCCAGCAGGAGAGACGGGTGGACGGGATGACGTTGACTCAATAATGTTGCACAAACAATTCAAATCTGACAGACAAACGGCCCTGATGTTGAATTTGTAATTTGAATATGTCGGCCATATTGAGAATAGTTTTGTTTGCATTCCTCCTGATCCACGTTAAAAAAGGATTGTATGACTGTTTAGTTTCTGAAGTTTCTTTCTTCTGAAGAAGACAAGTAGTAATAGCTGTTATTTCTGTTGCTATAGCCCCATTCTGTCTGCCTCTGTGTCCACAGACTACTTCATTACTGCATCAGAACACAAGGGCAGAAAATCTATCTGCTGGTTTATTAATGTTTTCATCTGGAGGAATGGTATGTACTGCCAGCCGAAGGAAACAGCTAAAAGCCGCTAGTGATGCAACGTATAATTGAAACAAGCTGTAGTGAACATGTGTTTGCTGCGGTTTTCCTGTTTACATACTTTTAAAAGACGGCTATACCGGCCGCCTTCTTTAGAAAACGGAGAACTGTCTCTGAATTACTACTCTTTGTTTCCTGAAGACAGCTTTATAAGTTTAGCCTTGTTTTCCCCCGATGGGCCGTGAGACAAACAGGAAGAGATTACATCACTGAGCCTTAAAGACAGAATGTCTCGCCGTTGGAAGGCTTCGGTACAATGATTTACAGCTTTCGCCTCCACGTTTCCTTTCATTTGTTATTGAGAACGATTACACAATAAAAGTATTCTTTCAACGCGGAAACTCTCAACTCACCCGTCAAAGTGAAGCTGATCAGCGTCCGTGGGTGTTCGATGCCCACCTGCTCCGCCAGGCCCTCCGCCTGAGAGGGGAACCGACAAAGTCACAATCTGCACGCATGCCAACACAAATCACACGATAGCACAAAATGCTAATGCAGGGGAGACGGTGGCAGGTGGGATAAAGAGGAGGATGCACTGATCTTTGGTACACACATGGTGCAACATCCAATAAACACGGTTCAACCACCTCCATCAAACTAAACTAAACAACTTGATAACTTGAATATAATTATTTGGTGTAATCTTCATCATTAATGCCTCATTTTAATGATGATAATATCAGGGCACCTAAACCTCAAACTGACTCACACCCCCAAGCCGAAGCTCAAGTTGGTCCTGTAGGCACGCAGACTCATTAATTCATGCACGCACCCCCCACACACACACACACACACACACACACACGGACCAGGACGGCAGGGTTCTTCACTGTGATGCAGGGCGTCGTGGCTCTCAGGGCTCCGCTCACTCCGTGGTAGTACTTGAAGCAGATCTTCGTCTCCGCTGCGGAGGAAGCAGCAAAGAGTTAAGCGATGAGAAAACGTTATCTGCCAAAACAAAGTTGTACTGCGGATTTATCTGTGCTTTTTTAAATGTCCAACAATATCGAACCTCCCACTCCAGGAGAGCATTCTAAGTGGAGACATGTTGAGAAAGAGTGGGGTGTCTGTTCCCGGGGGTCTCTCTGGGGTAACTTACGCTCCATAAAGTAGGGCCCGGGCTCCAGCCTCCACACAATCTGACCCTTCTGAGTGCCGTTCACCCCTCTGTTCTTACAGTCCCACACGTTGGACGGGTTGCTTTCATCTGTGGAACAAGGGGAGTGTTATTAGCATGTGTCCGTGTGTTTTAATTCTGCAGTGTGGACGTTCCCTTAAGATTAAAACCTAGAGGCTGTGAAACGGAACGACGACAGACCTCTGGTCCCGCTGTTGCTAAATAAAAATGTGCTCCGTCTCTGAGTGCATGCTGACTATTGTCTTGTCAAAAAACACAAGTATGCCTTTAATCAGTTAAATCCACTCCTAAAATAGCCTCCCTGCAAGCTCTACAAAACAGCAAACTTCCTCTGAGTTAAAAACTGGGAGGGGGAATTCCGGCGTACGTAGCACTTTCTCCCACAGACCAATGCGGCACCAAACTACCGGGTGGAGCGAGTCGCGAGAGGAGCGTGTGCATGTTTGAAGGGGAGTGGAGGAGGGGCAGGGCGAGTCGCTTATCATTGAACGTCTGCTTGGTGGAGGAAAGCGGCAGCCCCTCCTGGGTATCGGTAATGAAGTACCTGGCAGCCCTCGTGATCGATAGCAAGTGACCCGACGCCCTGCCAGGCTCTCTTTCCTCCGTAGCGCATTCTGCCCCGTGAGGGAAAGCGTTGGGAAAAACATGGGATGAGCTAATCCGGCCCTGCAGGTCATCAGAACGCGGCGCTTCAATGGACCAGTTGAAGCGATCACCGGCAGCTGCCCTCTGCGATGCAGAATAATCTACTGCCGGGCGCCGTGCCGCAGGTTCGTCTGACCTCTCGGAAGGCAAAGACACCCGCTGTTTTAGGAGAGCCGTTATCCATCAGGAACACAATCCCTCATGTTGAGCAGCTCGCCGGGCTCCGACGCGCGGGATAAAGTCAGTATTTATCTGGTGTAAACAGACAACTTGACAAGATGAAGGCAGTGATCCCAATGTCAGACTGAACGACGCTGCTTCTGATGTTCCAACGTCAGGATGAAAGAAAATGGTGGATCATATATGTCAGTGTGTTTCCAAGGGAAGTTTTCAATATATATTAAGTTGAAGCAAGTCAGTTTTTAATAAAAATCCAGAACTTCTGATAAACATTGGTTTTAACACATACAACCACCAATCCTGTTTGTCTGTTTATCTCATATCTCTGGATAAGGATGGTATGATTTCAAGGAAATATTTTAAAACTGTGTATTTTTAAAGGGTTACTACAGTCATTTATAATAGGATTGTACTTCCATAAAGTAAAGACTGGTAAAGATATGCGAAAATCAAAGCAACGCCCTGATTTCTATTCTGAATTTATTAATTTCTTTTTTTAAACACTGGATGGTACGTTTCCCATGATGCCACTTATAGCTTACTTTGGTTTGACCCACGAACTGCAGCGTTTTTAACCGGTTTTAACTTCCATTCGCAGCGTCTGTAATAGTCCCCAACATGTCTACAACAGAAGTGTTTTTTCTCAGAAAGAACTGCGTGATGAAGCTCGAGGAGCGGCGCTTCCACCCGGGTGATGTCCTGACTTCAGCTCCTCACTATGTGAGCACAGCGTGGAAGACGCCGCTTCCCAATAACAAATGTGCTGATTGCACAGCGGCGCCGCTGTATTGCTTTTCACCCGGGTGGACAGATGAGCGCGATAGCCTTCCTCAGCACTTCCCCATTCCAGTCGCTAAGCAGGATGCATCATCGGAGACCACCCCTGTTTGGCTGGGGGAGATGCAAGCTTTGTGATGGTGTAGATGTTATTGTACACCGAGGCAGAGCTGTTACATGTCGACTCAGCCCAACGTCTCATCAGCTCCTACTATTGAGTTGTGTGCACAAGACTCCCTTTCTATTCTCAGCTCCCCGTGATGAAACGCAGGGGTCAGGAAAACCTTTGAGGACAGGTAGGGTCAAGTCCGCTCAGGCGTGAGGACGGCACTCTGGTTTCTTATTTGTTGTGACGCAATGTGCAAGTCTGCAATTCAAGTGGTTCCTCCATTTAGTAATGTTTCTAATGAGCAGTTCTACCCTCTTTGAAGAAGCACCTGCAAACCAAGCCCAGCTGCACACTCCCATTGCTGAAGCAGAGGGAAGCTAACCGGCTTGAAGCCGGTCGAGTGTCGCAGGAGACGTTACCAAGAGAAGCAGGTTAGACCGACGCTTTCACGTCAACACAACCGTCTTCGTGACAATTGGGTAGACTCCATTTACTGTTGAAGAACATGTCGTACGGGTGAAATGCCGTTGAGGGATTTCCAATTTTGGCACAGTTTTGACAAAGCTGTCATTCAGTTAATTACATCTGTCTGCTTGCATATTCACAACCCCACCACTCATTTGGCATTTATCACACGATCTGACGTGCCAATTCTTTTAATTTTACAATCTTAAAACGCAGGACGAACCATAGGACCATAACTGGAAGGCCATGTCCAGCTGCACACTCTGCATGTTAGTATTAAAAGGACTAGGCGTGGGGTTCAGTTATGCCGAAAACACAATCAAGACAGCTTTGAGAATCACCATTCAGGCCTAAAGATTTCCAGCTTGACTTGAAATCTGCTTCTGAAGACCCGAGCGCTGACCCAAACCTGTCCCCAAGGACCGGACGCTTGTTCTCGGACTCTTCTTGAATGGCAATCAGAATTGTCCTGGACCCGACGCAGTACCTCTAATAAAAAATACGAGCTTAAAATCATCATCTCACCAATGTGGTAGAGCCCGATCCAGTCGGTGGCGTCCACTTCCTCCTTGATGTCCCAGGATATGACGAGGTTGTGGCCGCGGCCCAGCGTGTACTCCAGAGTGGACGCCGTTAGCGAGGACCGGCTCTGGGAGGTCACCAGGTCTGTGTCGCTGTTGGCCCGCGGGAGCCCGACAGGGCTGCTGATAACGGAGACGGCATCGACGGAGGCTCCGCCTCGCTCCGCCAGGGTCCGCAGGTTATCTGGGCTGAGGGTGTGCCGGAGGTGGGGGCTGCGCCTGCGTGGAGCTGACAGGTGTTCCCGGCCCCCCACTGCCAGGTTGGGTGGATTGTGGGAGCGGGTCCTGGGCGGCAGGACCGCCGTGGCGAGGGAAGGACGCATGTTGAGCGCTTGTTGAAGAGGACACGTGGAAAACGTTGCTGGAAAAGGACGGCTAGGAACCTCTTATCAATTCGGCTGGTCCTCAATCAGCAGAGATCTATTCCTGTTGACTCAACCCTCATGTGCACACAGTGAGAGTGGGACCATCTGCAAACATCGAGAGCTTCAGAAATGAGGCGCTGATTCTTTCTCCCCAAAGGCTCCCGTTGTCGGCCCTTCTGGTCCTTACATCTTTACAGAGCTGTTGAAGTAGAAGATCACTGACTTCATGGTAGCCAAAGACGATGGACACCTAAAGAGGAAGGAAAGAGACGGAGAAATCCGTGAGCTACATGCAGTGGGTCGCATTCGCAAAATGTGTGAAGAACTCGTTAGTCATCAAGGGTGTTTGTTTGCTGTCAGAGGACAACATGAACAACCCTCCATGCTTTACTGTACAAACAACAGCAACGGGTGGAGCAGGCAGGTTCTAACGGCTGGTTAGGTTTAAACTATAAGCACTATCCATTCAAATGGTCTATATGATATTCTTGGTGGTAAGAGCAGATCTTCCCACTGTGGAGAGGAGCAGACTGAAACGATCTAAAGCTCACGTGGAGCCATTTGGTTATAAAAGGAAGGATGCGACTTAGAATCCGGTCAAAGGCATCTGACCCAAGACGGGCCGAGGACTGAGGAGCAGCGTTTCTTCCCAGACAGAAGATTTATAATATTTAGCTATTATGTCCCTGGGAAACCACACGGGCTGTAGACACAAACACTTTACATTCCGCCTGTTTTACATTATCAACAGTATGTTTCATGGCTCTTTTAAAGATTAGTATAGTAATACTGGCATGGTCAGTTAGTTTAGGGTTAGGGTTAGTTATACTAAGACTTTACTTCATACCTCTTTTGTCTAACACGTCCTAAATTCCGCCATGTTAAAATAACTAAAAAGGTGCTGGGAATTTTAAGAAGACACCTTAAAAACATTCTCAAGCGACTTTTGGAGTCGCAGCATCCTTCTATGATTTCTGAGCAGACTTATGGTGGTTGGTGAAGCATCATCGGTGGATCCTGGACACAACAGTGAATACAACGTTGATCAGTGGCCATGTGACTTTATTTACCAATACCAAGCCAGCCTTGATGATTGAAACACGTCATTTAACGTTAAATCAGAGACACATTCCACACCTCACTTTGCATCATCACTGAGCAAATTCTGTCCTTTACTTTGTCGACGTGCACCCACTAACAACTAAATGTGCATTACCCATCAAAAGGACGGGAAACAACGGCTGTGAGTGCTTCTCAGAGGGTAGAAAAGGCCCGAGGAGCTGCTGTTGTGGATGTCTCCTCTCAACACGTTCCATCCATTTGATCCATTTGCTCTTCCTTACGCTGCAGTTCGACTGGTCATTTAAGTCACACGTAGAGAGCAGACTGTGGAAATCCCCATTTCATTCGTATGCCTCAGCTCGTATGTCAAATTGTCTAATACGCGTATCGCTCCTGAGGGCCTCAATCAATTCACTTCGCATTTTGAACTGACTCAACGGAAATGATGAACTGGCCTCCGCTCTGGTGTATGTGGATCGGCTGTGTTTCCGTGACAACGCAGACCTTAAATTGAAATTAGATCTGTTGCATGGACGTCCCTGACAAGATTACCAGAGCGCAGCTCCATCACACACACACACACACACACACACACACACACACACACAGGGATTTACGACTAAATAAAACCTTCATTGCAGATGCAGGAATACGTAAATCCTGCTCCTGTGTGCTCATGCTGTAGCAGCATGGGGGGGGGGGGGTACTCTGCTCAGAGGAAAATAAACTAAAATAAGTGTATATGTAGCTGCTGAGTTGTTATGTAAGTGTTCCTGCGTTTCCAAGCACATTGTCCAACCCCGATGTGGAGTGGGAGACGCCACCCGGCCCACTCAGTGCGGGCGGAGTGAGGAGTCTGTCAGCGCACACCGAAACGTGACCTCGGGTAGGGGGCACGCCACAATCTGGACTAGTGCTTTTTACTTCTAAAGGACTGCCGGCTCACAGCGTAATCCCACTGCACCGACCGGCGCGCACAGCTCCGACCCGATGCAGGAGGGCTGACTGATCCTCAGGGAGACGAGCAAGGTGTGAGGGCCCCCAAAAAGGGACGGCTCATTCTAGCCGTTCTCTGGGAATTTCACGGCGCCCTCTGTAACTCTGCACCACTGTGCAGCTAAAAAGCAACATCTGTGCAGAGGACGTGAGCCCAGCAGGAGGGGATTGTGGAGTGTTCTCGTTTATTCTTTATGTCTCGTGTTTAGAGCGTTGGCGGAGGGTTTCTAGCTGTTGTAAATGTACAATAAGGCCATTGCTTGTGACAGCTGTGGGTTTTTTAAATGACGAGGCTGAAGAGGTCTGAATTGTTTAGCCATCCCCCGGCCCTCCGGTGTGCCCGCCGTGACTGACAGGTAGCATCATAACGACGTGGTAGCCCACCTCCCCTCACAGCGAAGACATGCTGAATCGTCACAATCACAGGCGGCTCCTGCGCCGCTCCGAGTTGAACGTTTCTATGTCTTTTACTCTGGAAACAATTAGTTAATTAAGAGTTGAATAACAGAGTAACTACATAATAGAAGAAGTAAATAAAAAAATATATATTAAATTTAAAGAAAAGCTATTGAAATACATTAGTGAGCCACGGTGCTGCTTTGGGTGACTGCATCGTTATGATGGCACCCCTGAACCTTTGGTAAGTCCCGCCCCTCACATGTAGACCAGTCAATCGGAATCAGCCAGCTACGACCTGGGCTCCGCCCACTCTCATGTAATAGTTTCAGATTCTCATCTTCAGGCTGGTTTAGTTCAGCAATTATTCATTCGTCTGTGGCTGTAAAGAGTCGCCAAGAAATGTTTTTCTGTTTCTCTCTCCTGTTTGAGTGCGCGGGGACCCGTTTTTTAAAGATACACGTCTTCAATTAAAGACAGAACCTCCTGAAGTGGTTTTGTTAAGACAAAGAACAAATGCTCTGCTCTCTTCTTTTCAGTGTTTTTAATGTTGTATAGATACAGTAGGTACATGCACCCGATATTCATATGATGGGATGGGATTCCTATGCATCTCAATCTCTGTGTGCATGTGTGTGCGTGTGTGTGTGTGTGTGTGTGTGTGTGTGTGTGTGCATGTGTGTGCGTGTGTGTGTGTGTGTGTGTCAGCAGAGAGGGACCCCTCCTGTGTTCCTGTGGAGGTGACTGCTGCACTTACAGCTTGACAGAACGGGCACCTTGGGGAGCCCTCTCACACACACACACACACACACACACACACACACACACACACACACACACACACACGCGGTTACTATTCTTCTTAAAGAAACATTATATCTGAAAATACATTCTCTTCACAACTACGTCCTCTCTGGGCTCCGACCTGAACTTGAGGGTGGATGGGCCTGATGGGTGAGTCATTGTGAGACGATATACACGGTTGATTTATCTAAACACACCGGGGTGAGTCACTCCCTGGGAGGTATTCCTCCATGACAGTGGAAAACGGCATTCACGCCTCAAGACTGATTGATATCACTCTCGAGTTCAGAAAGTTGACCTTTCTATAAATAGGAAAGTGGGTTGCGTATGGATTTATGACCGACATAACAACTGTACACAGAAGTGTACAAATGGATGTGATGGAGGTGTTTGAACTGCTGAACATCCTCTTTTCTGCAAGAATCGCATCAAAAGCAACGACTTTGGGATCCGTCATTACTGTTCGTGCAGAAAGAGCACATTATGCAGAACTCTCTCCCCTGTAAATGTACACGTCACCTTTTCTCTTATAAATAATAATCTCTTAAATCAAGCATTTTGGTACAGTTACCAATGTGCTTTCCTCTAAGTAAAAGCCACATTTGTAGCGTAGTGCTCTTCTGACTCCTCAAGGTGCTTTACAAACACGATGCTCCCTGATATAATAATACCCTTTAGCTAAAAATAACTTTAGCTATTTCGAAGCAGAAATCCCTAAATTGATACAGTAAAGTGTTGGATGGCTTGATTTTAATTTATCCCTTTGAACACGTTCACGGTCACACGAGTTGAGTGAAACATTCACATTTAGATGAGGGGAGGATAACGAAGGGAATGTTTGAATCATGTTCATTCAGGGCTTCTGTACTGGTCAACTAAACATTTCCACACAGCACATAAGTGCCTTTAAATGTTTCCTACACCAGACTTTGACAACACATGTAATTCCTTTATTTTTTAAATTGACCCATTAACCCTCAACTTTCAAACAACTGCTACTGCAGAGGCATTTTGGCCAATACCCTTAAGGTATTCAAGTCCAACCCCCAGCACCTTCCAAAATATGGGCAGTGTATTTTCAATTTAAGGTGGGATACAGGAAAAGCAATCTCTTGTTATAACTGCATCTATTTGTACTCACAGGATCTGTAATTGGACTAAGCAAATACTTGCAGACGTCGTCCTGAAGGGGTCTGATCAGGGGAGACGGGACGACACAGCCCCGTATCTTCTCTCCTCAGCAGCCGTTTACGGTGGATTCTAGCAGTGACCCTTCACGCCCTTCCAATCTTCAAGTACACTTCAGCAGGGGTGCAGAATGATATGATATGCCATAACATTACATCACATTACATGTCATTCAGCTGACACTTTTATCCAAAGCGACTTAGTGCATTCAACCATGGGGATACAAACAAGAAGAACAAGAAACAAGACCCTAACCGTTGGAACCTGCTCTCAAGACCTACGGAAGTTCTCTACTCATTTGCTGTGTCTGAAATAGAGACTTAGCATTGCTTTTACGTATTCAACACTGTCATTAGGAGGAAATAATTACTGTACACACACATATTTTTTTGCCTCACTTCCCCCTCAGCGTCTACTCGCTCCTGATACCACGATTCAGAAACTTCAGTTACAGACCCATCTGCAGCTGACCAGTCACAGGTTCTGCGCCAACAGACGTCAGAACCAAACATTCACAAGTTGCTTCCTGGTCAAATTCTGCCAAGTGTGGGAATGTGCGTTTATGTGATGGTGGTAGTTCCAAAATGTCTCAGATTACAGATTTGCTGCAATAACCAAATTTGTGTGCAAGGTCTTTGAGGGGAATTCATCTAAAACACCGCAGGCCCATGAAGCGGATTACAGCAGCCAATCAGAAAGATGACACATTCCATCACGGATGAAGCCAGGGCGCTCACACGCCACCCGTCCGTGTGTAAACACAGGCCGCACCGGCCCATCAGCATCTCAGCGCTCCAACAGACTCAAGGTAACCCCCGCGCACGTCAGCAAAACCACGTTACATAACAACTCGTCCCCAACTTTAATCGTTCCGAACCAATCCGTGCTGCGCCGCCGAGGCCGCGCGCGGCGTCTTTGCGCACACGCCTGAGCGGGCCATGTCGGAATGTGCAGGTGTCATCGCGCGCTATTGGATTACTGTGGGAATTCCCTACGTCATTTTCTTTCCATGTATCGCGTTCCCAAGACTCCTGAATGACGCCCCACATCTCCCCACAGATCATCCCTTTTTGGTGCAAAACCGCAACAGCAGAACACGCTGATGATTATAAGGCGCTGCGGTTTTTTAATGACAGGTTCAACTGCTTTGGGCATCATCATCATCACCATCGCTCCTGTTAGCCAATGCACACCTACACGGTCCCTGCATCCACGGCTGGCGCACAGGGCGGCAGAGGCTTACCTTTGGCGCAGATGTGCGGGATGCGAGGAGAAACGGTGCGCGGATGCGCCGCCAACACCTGCTCGGCGGTTCCGTTCCCCGGGATATCACCGTTTAGGTCCTTATCCCTGCAGTCCAAACGAGGCGGGGCGGGCGGGCGG
Organism: Gasterosteus aculeatus; assembly: GCF_964276395.1. Classification (NCBI taxonomy): domain Eukaryota; kingdom Metazoa; phylum Chordata; class Actinopteri; order Perciformes; family Gasterosteidae; genus Gasterosteus; species Gasterosteus aculeatus. The sequence goes on along the minus strand of NC_135704.1, from coordinate 2,660,561 downwards.
GGTGCCGCGTTGGACCCCCCCCCACCCCCTCCCTCCGCCTCCCCACCCCCTCCCTGTAAGATCCCGAGCCAGGGAGCAGCTATGGGCTCGGAGTCACGTATCGAGACGGTATCCCTCTGAAAACGCTGCGTCGCTGCAGAAGCACCTCGGCCCTCTCCGCCCGGAGGTGTGCGCATGAACTCCAGCGACGCCTCCCCGCACTGTGTCCGCACAGGAGGCGGCCGCGCGCACCGCTGCTGCGGGCTTCAGGCGTGCAGCTCATGCAGGCACCGCATCCTTACTCGCCCTCCGCGCATCGCAATGCGCTGCAGTCAGTGCCGACGTCCTCCCACCGCCAGTGCCCACCAGCACATTAACGCGCACACGCGTGCACACACACACAACAAATGTGACGGGGCAGCGCATGCAACGGCTGGCAGTCCCAAAAGAAGGAGTGACAAGCGTATAGCTACCTGGGGGCGGCGTAATGTTGCGAGGGGGGCGCGGAGGGATTTGTTCAGAGGATCGTCGTGCCGGAGATGTAGTTATTTCCCCTGTTGATAACGTGCATGTGGACACACACGCGCTGCATATTAATGTGGGAAATGTCGGAGTGGGAGGTGACTATAGACGCGTTCCTGATAGGGAGAGAGAGAGAGAGAGAGAGAGACAGGGCGGTGGAACAATTGATGTAAATAGTGTATTCTTTATGTACTAAATTTGCAGCTATAAAAACATGAGTGGATCAACATATCGATGATGGTATATTCACTATGTGGCATTGTTAGAAATACTCAACAGTACACCTTGTGAGTGCTTCTCACAAAGTCTCACATCCACAAACCTCAAACCTTCTGCATTACTGCGTCATTCATAAGTGTGCAAGGATATCATTTTGAGATGCATAATGACTGCAGACAATAGTTTACTGGCTAACACGTGGGAAGCACGACTTTGTACTTGTGGTATAACTGCTTTTACTTTGAAGGATCGGAGTGGGTTTACCTCTTCCACCGGCCCATCTGTTCTCAGTAGAGCTACGCAGGTGAACGATCCCTCCTATTAGCCTGTCACCCATTTATCGCGCAGTAGGAGCCCCGGGAGTCTGCACGTGTCTCCGTAGTTAAACAAGGCTTCTGAATAAACACCATAAAGTAACGGTACACGTGACGAGAGACTTTCTATCCAGCTCTGTTTGCCACTTTCCTCCTGCTATTGTAGGCAGTACTCCCGTGTTCCGGGAGCACTGCGCCCCCCGGTGGCCGGTCCGCAGAGGTGCAGCAAGTTCTCCACGAGTCACTGACACAAACGGCGGAGAGGAAGCTCACCGGGTGAAGCAGTGAAGTGGTGCTTTGAAGAGGACGGTGGCTTTGCGGTGTAGGGAGGTTAGCCGAAGCGCTATGTTGATCCAATCTCAATTAAAGTTACATTTCTATGACCTGAAATACTACGTCCATATTAAAGTGGCTTACAGCTGCAGTGAGCGCGTTTTGACCACCAGGGGACAGAACGACGGAGAAACAGTAAATTAATAGATGTTAACTTGACTAGCGCGAATAACGTGTTTTCGCTACTTACGGGCTGACATTCGGTGGCTACAAATGATCACATGGCCCCTTGCAGCTGTGTGCTCTTTAGTGCAGCTTGAACATGGTTCAGTAATGTCAGCATTATTAATAGTTTGTGTCAAGGTGTAACCGGAAGTCAGGATGGCCGAGCGGTCTAAGGCGCTGCGTTCAGGTCGCAGTCTCCCCTGGAGGCGTGGGTTCGAATCCCACTTCTGACAGCTTTTTGAAGTCTAACTGCACGTGGATGTAATTCTACAGGTATGTTTGCTATGCTTCTTCTATTTAAACCTTCACTTATATCAGTCATAAGTTGCATGTGTGACGTAATAACAGACAACTTGTTACTTTTCTTTTTATTGCAACATTAGTGCCAAAAAGTGCAGTTATCCCATTTACAACATCAGATAAAAATGTGAGAAATATAAAAACACCAAAGCAATCGATTTTGAGACAGTAATGCCTGAACCTGAGGAGAAGACACTCTTCCACACTAAAGCCTCACAAGAAAATAGAAAAACAACCCCTCAGGTATGATGCATTTTTTTTGTTCTATCACTTGACGGCTTGTCGCAGTATCTTCACAAAGGACGGAAGGCTATTTATTTCGGCACAAGGAGCAGCCGGGTGGAGGTTACAGGTTTTAAAGTCACTCGAGGCAAAAGCAGAATAAAGAAAAACGGATGGTTTACCAGACCGTGAAAACACGTAAACAGTAGGAACATTTGAAAAGATTTTACTTCCATATTACCAGAGAGACAATGAAAAAAGGGCATTTTAGGACTTTGTAAAGAAAACAGTGAATATAAACAACCAATGTGCAACGACCATGTTGTTAAATGATTTTATAGTTTCAGACGTTTTGGTTAGCAAAACCATAATTTACAATGGACTAACAAAAAAATAATAGTTATGGACACATTTCTCACAGCTGCACTTCAACAAGACGCCCTTTGATTTACGGGTTATAAAATAAATGGCAGCATTTAATATGGAGTGCTTGGGAATTGTAGACTTTGATTCCGGGTATTCATTCATTTTATTAAAGTTAAAGATGTATCTTCATTCTGATGATATCCAAGGGCCTCATTCCTCTCAAATGTGAGCGAAAGAACACTAAACCCAACCTCATGTGTCGTTGGAACTAGGACATGATCACAGTGAACACCGATAAAAACATTTAAATTCATATAAAAAAACTAAAAAAAACAACCAGCTCTCATATCCAACAATTGCTTCAACAAGGTCACATGTACCACCAATTCACAAGGCCCGATGTGCACCTCAAACACTACAACGGCACCAAACGGACACGTGCACAGCGAAGCTGATCACTTACACCACAAGCGACTATAGTGAAACGCACGTGAACACATACAGCGCGCGTAACATTCGGGGAGCAGCAGCTGGTCTTTGCAGAGCACGCCGGGGACGCTTGGTGGATGGAGCGACCAGACCAGTATCAACTCATCTTGGGAGACACACTGCTGCGTAAGCACAAGGAAGCAGAAAGGCACAGCAGCTGCTTCACTGGCATGAGGGGGTGTGAGCAACAGCAGGAGGACGAGGCAGTTATCAAAACACATGGCGTGGAATAGAAACAAAGCTGAGGTCCAGTTGTGAAACATCCATCCCTCATCTGCCATTTTTAGGGTTTTCTGACTTGCATGTTTTGTGAAAAATGTAAATGGTACGTTATGAAAGTCCACAACTAAGCAGTCAGAGCGCCTGCGAGAGTTAACCGGCTTGTAGAGTCATTGGCAGACGGGAACCCTGAACGTCAAGCAAAGGTTAGGCCGACAAGCCGGAACCACGCAGCCGAACTGCAACAGTTATGCTGGTGTGAAGCAAAACTATACCGAATGAGACCTCCTCCTCCCCATAGAACACCGGATATTAAAAAGGACAAGTCCTCTGGTCTGATATCTTCCAGTCAACAAATCCCATAAGACCTAAACCAACCATTGATTCTGTGCATCTGCGTTGATCCACAACTACTCCACTATTTACTCCCATTTAAGTAACATTTACTAAACACTACAGTGACCAGCGGTTTCAGGGCATTACTGAACAAAGACGTTTGTGAGCCTTCATAATAATTATAATGATAATGATGATGATGATTTTGCAACAGCATCAGTAGGACGCAAAAGACTGTGTACTGATGGCTTTTGTTGACAAGAGAAATAGGGAACAGCTCCAAACTGGTCTTAGAAGCCATGATGTGGGACCAACAGAACTCCACACAAAATAGAAGCATTCAAAAAGGTTTTTTTTCTTATTTCAAGACCTGCAAAAGACGCCCAGTCCAGAAGTTGTGTGATGTCTGATGAAAAGCTATTTAAAAACTAAAGAGTAAGACATCAGGTGGTGGTATCTTTGGCCCAAAGTACTCGCCTGTACACCATTAGGACCAGGAACCATTAAATAAAAGACACTTATTAACCGACATGGCAGCAACTCCAGTCCCAATATGGAGCTGGAAGCGGCTGTTTAAATCTCAAATCAAAGTGTGGATCTGCTGCAGCACTACAGACATCCCATAATCCCCACTGAACATAAATCCCAGGCTTAGACAAAATGTGTAACCTGCTTTTTGAACCTTGCGAGCCCAATCACCTCATTCCCTTTTTACCCGTCAACATTCGTGCATTACCTCCACTTTGTCCGCGTTCATGGGGGGGAGGGGGGGTGGGGGTTGTCCATGATGAATCATTTTACAGCATTGATTGAGTTAATTGATCAACTACAAAAGGATTATTTTTCCAGAAAGGCCTAAAGCTTTTTTGGGATTATATAAACATGGACATGTAAAATAGAAACAGAGCTTCTTCACGCCGTTTAAAATGCTTCTGTTAGATCAGAACGTTTGTATTTATTATAGGAGCCATACCATACAGGCCCGCTTATACATCCCTCCCATGGTACGTTCAGCATAACACTTGCACAGCATTCGTTCCATCAGTAGTACCAGGTTTTCCCCACCTGGTGAAGTAAATGCTTATATTTCACATTAAAAGCCTACCAGGTAAACGGAGGATTTCTGCCCAATTGCCAAATGGGAAGCTTTTAATTTGAAACATCTGTGCAGGAAGTTTAATTGATATTAACTGAATAAAACAGCTGAGTCAGACAGTAATTCTCAAGATAATCTGTGTTATTGTAATGATGAGGCAGTGCTGTGACAACGTACAGCGTCCTGAACTTATTAAGAGCTTTTGGAGTGTGACGAGGCTTTTGCAAATACAAAAATCGCAAAATTTCAGAATTCTCTTATTTGCTTTCAGTTCTTGGCTCATGTCTTACAAGCCTGGAAAAACAGTCACTCTTATTTCTGACCAGAAGACTATTCAGCGCTTATTTTAGAGCTGCACATTTAACAGTCAGTGAGAGAATGAAAGAGCAAACAGGCCGACGGTTCGTAATACAGGTTCTTTTTGTGCAGCAGGCCGGAGAGCAAAGCCTTCTTCTGACGGCAGTGAAAAAGCTTTTTTGGAAAGGTTTCATTAGATCATGGCAGTGTTTTTTCTGGAAATGATGAGGTCTACCTTTTTTTCAACCATATTTGAAGGAAAGGTTTGAATGGCACGACTGCAACACACAGCCACTGCTGGAATCCAATTATACAGTCTGATCTATAACTGCCACTGTGCAGACAAACCTTGTGTAGACGTGATAAAAAATAAAGCTTTGAATGTTGATTTAGATTCAAATGTGACTTAAGAAAAAAAAAAAAACTGACTTAAGACAGATTTATCTGCCACCCTGGAAACGAATAAAGCGTGCAGCCCCCCCCCCCCCCCCCCCCTACACAAACTCTGTCTAGCTACACAACAGCATCTTGGAGAACATCGAGTAGATCATAACGTTGTTCTTGTGAAAGGTGCATAACAGAGTGGAGCCTTCGCATGCACTGAAGCCACTGGTTCTGTGTGCTTGGACAGTCAAAAAGGTAAAGATGACACACAGCGAGACGTCCTGTCACAGTGGGCAGTGAAGGGGTTAACAGCAAAGTGACCGCAGTGCACAATGCCAGCGGAGACACAGGGAACCACACAGAAAGAGCATATTTGAACACCCTGTTAAGAATCTATAGTATCGGTAGCTTCACTGGTTGTGGAGTTGTTGCTCCTTGAAGGCAGAGCTATAAATATACAGAGTAAGGCAAACTTGGTTTCAGGTCAATCCTTCAGAGCCATATTCACACCAAACGTTCCACGGCCGTTACATCCTCTCATTTGAAAACGTAGTGTAATTGCCGAGGAGCTTTTAGTGCCAACATCGAGCGCACAGTTCCCCAAGCTATGTATGTTTATGGCTCTACTCCATGGCGGCAAGATCGAGCACGTCCTCCTGGAACAAAGCGCTCCGGAGCCGGTTCAGCGCGTCAGGCTGTGATTTAGAGAAAGGCTTGTTATGGTGGAACGGGACAGATACCGTCAGAGCACGCAGCACAAGGCCACAGGGACGAGTGCCGCCAATAGGAAGTGGGTGACTCTGTAGAGGTGCAGCGGAGAGAAAGTCACCATGGCGATGGACAAGGGGAGGGGGAGGCAGGACGTCAGAGGCAGTAGTTTGCTGAAAGAGATGGAGAAAGGGTTTGCATGCTGCGAATGAGAATTCACCTCAACAAACCGAACAGTGCTGGTGACCAAGAAGGACTCTTACCTATTGCTGATTTTTAAGGTGTTGCAGTTTATCAGCAGGATGTACACAACGATTAGAGGCACACTGCTTGGCCAGCAAGGGTCAGGATCTAGCTGGGTGGAGTACCTGCAGAGGATGCCTCATCTTCTGTTATCAACCATTTACTATTACCGGACATATGACAGTCCAAGAGAAATGCGTAATTACCAAATATGCCCCCCCTTAAACCGGCATATTCATTTTCCTAAGTGTTACACAAAGCCATGTCATTGCTTTTTGTGTTGTACCTCAGGTTGCGAATCCAGTGGATGAGCGAGGGTGCGATGAGCATGACCGGTAGTGTGGAGAGCGCCGACAGGCAGAGATGGAGCTGCAAATCGTCCCTCACCTCCTGCAGAGCACACTCAGACAGCAGGGGGGCACCATTGCATTCCTTAGACTGGCGCAGAGATTCTGAATCGACTGTGCCGTTCTCGGCTTTCCTGTGCTTCTCGGGGGCCTGGAAAGATGGAGGAAAGACCTGATTTACTTTCCAATTTGACGAGAATCAAAAATTGTATCGATTCGGATACTCAGGCTCTGCATTAAAATCACAATAGCATCGACCGGACCACCTACTGCATTTGGGTCAATGTGTGTATCTTACCAGATTCAGCATGTGACTCAAGGACCGTTCAGTCATCTGCAGCCGCAGTAACTGAAACAGCAAACAGACATGGTTTTGGTCAATGTTACTCTGAGACAGGCTTCATCTCTATGACCCATGTACCAACACTCACCCGGTAAAGGTGGAGCAGAAAGGCAGCAAAGATAGCCAGCGCCCCACAGGACACCCCTCCCACAACTATCAGACACAAAGTGACGAGGAGCTGCGTCCGGAGTTGCAGGGTGCCGCAGTCTCTAGAGACCGATGGCCTGCATCGAAAAGGAGGTTTACAGTGACATTACACACTCACGTATATCAACACACCTGTCCAACCATACCTGTGGAGCGGAGCTAATATTAGTGAGATCAGGCGCATGATGAGACGGAGCAGCGTGCTGCCCCAGTATGCCACGGCTGCTCCCAAGATGTAAAGTAGTGGGGACAGAAGGAGGGGCCATTCTTCCCCTGGAGGCACGCCCTCAGGAGATCCAGCATCAGGGTGGGTTGGAGGGAGGGCATCCATATGGGGGAGGTAAAGAAATGACCAGACCTCTTGAAACCAGCTGCAGCTGAAAGCAATAGTAGGATTTTTTTTTTAGAAAGTTCATAAAACATAAGACCTTGTTTTATTTTGCTCATATTACTTGTTTCCAAAGTCAAGATTGACGGTTCTCGTTAATTACAACGATCTTAATCTCAAGCCTACCCAAGTAAAATGTGCAGAAGATAGACGGGCAGGTTGACTTTGTGAGGCTGGAGGCCTTTGGCCACCACCAGGCTCATGTCTGCAGCTCGCCTGGACTTCAGAATGGAGGACAGCTGCCCCCCACAGGCCTGGAGCAGGGTTACAGCCGTGTACACCGGCACCATCGGACCACAGAACCGAAGTATCTGTTGGATCAGAGAGCCGATCAGAAGAACAATACACATACCACCATTTTCAATCACACACTAAACATCAATGAAGACAAGAAAGCTGTACCTGTCCCAGCACTCTGGGTAATGAAGTCCTCACTGACACCTGAGGTGAGAACACAGCGTATTAAATTAGTGTCATACGGTTAACTCCTATTTGATGGCATTAAATGGGTTCATCATGGCGAACTGCCTGTAGGCTGGGGCTCAGTCCAGCACCTGATAGCCGTACCTTATACTGGCAGTTGGGGGCAGTGTGGAGCTGAAGGAGGACACCGGAGGCGTTGTCCGGACGACTTGTGTGGAGCATCGCTGACATCTCGGTCACGGATGGCACACTGGGAGACACATCACATTGAGGCATGACGCAAAGCATGAAGACGACAAATCTGTCCGAACAAAGAAACAGACGATGGAACAACTGACCTGACGGTGGTTAAAGAGTCCTCTCCAAACCACGACACGTGGATTCTGTACACATTGGGCAGTCGATCTGCAGACAAAAACACGATGGATCACGGTCAGTGAGAAAAAACCCTCTATGATGTAAATGTTTCCTCTCCCGTGTCTATGACTCCTGACAAGTAAGGTTTTGTAAGGCTCAGCTTTCTTAGTTCCAAGTTTCTGAATTTCCTCCCGTTTTGAAGTCTGAAATAACTAAAAACATGCATGTTCTCTCTCAGGTGATTTAATTGATACAACTTAGCAGCATACACCTCGTGTTTAGAGTGCAAACTCCCATGGTAGAAAAAAGTACTGCTGTTAGTGCTCCCTAGAACATAGGTAGAGGTGCACTTGAGCCTCTGGTGGTCAAAATGAGTATTTCAACAACAAACTAAACTTCATTTTTCAAAAACTAGTTTTCACCAATAAAGAGACACAGGCTTTCGCCCTGGTTTGTACGTACAGCACACAAAACCATTTAGATGTATTTGCCTCTTTCTCTCCTTCTGCAGCCTGCCCTTGTGTCACATGTAAACATACCTTTATTTACTTTGCACTGGCTTGCAACAGTAATTCTGAAAGCCTGATAGACCTGAAGACACAGACGTGTTCAAAGTTTAGTGACCCTGCAGGGACAGAGACACTGACTCGAGCATGTGCAGATGAAATCATGATCGCTACCTGGTGGAAGTGCTGCAGCTTGATGGTGTGAAGAAGTCCAGACGAGTTGAGCGAAACGTCGCTGACGGTGAGTCCTGGAAAACCAACAGTCACTGAAAAGGAACGTTTCTTCTTAAGAGAACTCACATGAACACACATCCCTACTCACCGAAGGACAGGACATGTGGCACTGGGACAGACAGAGTCTGAGACGCTTGTCTCTGCCACTCGCATTCCACCGTGAACTGCAGACAGGACAACGGTTGTAAGGTCATTGTATACATTAAAATATCCTTTTCTTGTACACAACTGAGTTCGCCGGATCATTTTTGAGGATAAAATGACAGACCAGGTTTTTTGGTTCCAGTTTGGCAAAATCACCATAGCAACACATCCATTTACTTTAACCTGCTGCGGCGCAGGTTCATTAATGAAAGAACGATATCAGTTAGATTAATGTTTTATAAGAGTTCTTCCAGATCACAAAGATCCGTTATGGATCTTATATCCGTCACAGTGACTTCCTGTACGAGCTCTATTGATGCTGCCAACAAGAAACATTCCTAGTTCTATTTAATCATCTACACAAACATATGATACACAAGCGCATACGGTACATATATCATGATAACTATTCATTCGTATTCATATTAGATACTCTTTGGGCTTGTTTTTATCTACTTATTCTGAAAGAGCTGAGATGACTATTGTCGCCAGCAAGATCCAGTTAGATGATGATGCATTCCAAAAAACCTTCTGCCAGCAGCCACATTTAAAGAAATATAATCTGACTGTTTAAAGTGATGAGGCACTTACAATGAGCCACTACATTGACCACCACGTTGACTATATTTTAGGATCCCACTTTCTCTTGTTTTTGAAGTTAAAGTGTTTGTAGTTATTTTTTTATTTGTTTGGCTATATTTACCTTCAAATAGTTTGACTTGTCATACAAATAATTAAGAGCGTGTCTCCTGGCTTAGCTCTGCCAAGTCTGTGTCCACTTGTGTGTGATGAAACGTGTCACTGTTAGTATTTAGCTCAAAGTCCAGGTGTGCTGTAACTTTCTTCCTTTACAGCGAGATGGACAGACAAAGGACAAACAGCGATTGTCTTTGCATCTCATTATGTACCTGCTTGCCGTTGAGGTTGGAGGCGGAAACAACCAGATGAGTAACTGAAGACAAGTCACTGAGACTCAGAATCAGGATCTAAGGAGGATCAAAGACAATTATTAGCAAACCGACAGCAGCTCAGACCGGACAGGACGCCGTCTCAGAGGACCGATACCTTGTAGGGGGGCAGAAGCTCAGTTCCCGTGGACAGATCCTCTGCATGCACACTGAAAAGCAGAGCAATAGAAATACATTTGTCATCTACTGTAATACAACAAAAAGGCATACAGTGAGCGTGCAAGTATGAAAGAACTGTGGGGTAGAGCAGATAGGGAACCTCTTTGCCTGCCACCTGCCATCCTATTCTTACCACGAAGAGCTGTTCTTGTGCACGCAGCCGTACACCCAGCTCGTCATCTCCTGTTGAGGATCAACAAATGAGGATGGAACTTTTACGAGAGCAAACATTACTTTGGTTTCATGCTTTTCTAAACATGTCACTTTTGCACTTCAGTCACAAATTGGTGCTTAATTTTACTTCAATGAGTCATCCATCCATCTCTACGAATCACTACGGAAGCCCCAAGGCCAACAACAGAAGAAGAATTCTGGTGATGCATTTTTTAATTCTATTGATCTAAATAGTGTTACTCATGCATTTAATCACTCAGCATGTGGAAAATGCACTTTACTAGGTTTATCCTTCCCCTAGTGGGGAAAAATTTACTTTTTTCCATTTGAGAAAGCAGGATGCAGATGAAACAATCATTTAAAAAAAAAAAAAAGAAAAGAAAAGTATTCTCTTAAATTCTCTGACAAACGGGTTGATTTTCTTTCAAACATAGTTCCTACAGGAAACACGCAACAACAAGGTCTGTGGATTTTCTTCAGTAACGAGGTCATGATTTCTGGAGAGACATAGTTGAGCACAATGAGTGATGTGCCATTTAGTCCCATTAGACAGGAGAAGACAAACACCTCTGCAGCCGACATCTCCAACACTGAGCCACTCACACCATGTCGTTTGATCAATAGCTCTGCAGGTAAGACAGAGAGGTACAAAGAGTTCCCAACTGCCCTTCAGGTCAGGAGGATTGAAAAACAAAAAACACTTTGATAAAGATTTTTATCTCCCGTCCATCTGTAGGTTTCCGTACTAAACAACTCATGGGTTGCACAAAGAGCTGAGGACTCACCATGTTGCTGCTCCGGCAGTAGAAATGGCTGTAGGCTTTCCTGCGACTCGACAGGGCAAACCGAAAGTACTTGACCTGTCCTTCCTGTAGACACAGAGCTACACTGAAGACAACGGTCTATCAGGGCTGAGCTTTCTTAAATATACAAACGACCCATTTGATATATTGAGACGCAGTCTGGCACCTTCGGTGTGCTGTAAGCCAGGCGCAGTGTGTTAACTTCACTCCATGCTTCAGGAAAATCTGGAGAAAAAAAAAAACAGGCAAAGTGTCACTCGATCAAAACGGCATTCATTCGCTTTATGGAGTCATTGAAATATAATGCAATACAATGGACACAAATGCAAAGACATGGCTTCCAAAGCACAAGGACAAGAATAAAAATGACAGCTACTAGTATGATGTCTCTGTGACCTGAGAGGGAGATGTCTTCAGTGTCTCCCAGCATCCTGACAGGGTGTCTGATGAAGTGATGGTTCAGTACAGCCATTTTCTTCTCCGGGTTAACTGTGAACTAATAACACAACGGTTGACATAGAAACAGACTGAAGCTGCTTCAGTTTATCAGAGGTGCAGTGATTCCCATAAATTATTCCAGGCCATTTAGTGGTCGCGGAAACACTGGAGACTGGAGATTTCTGACCTGTCTGGTTTCAGGATCGAGGAGGTCAAAGAAGGCCCTGACAGTAGCGAGAACAAGCTCTTTGCACCTGGAACACAAAAGGCAGGTAAACTGCATTGATAATCTGTAATCTATTGCATATATAGGAAAACAGTGGGCCAGAACATAATGCGGTGTCTTTTACCAAACGATGGAAAGATGGTCAGTGGACACCCAGGTTCTGGGAACAGCTGTTGCCTTGACAAAAACAATAAGACATTGACAGTGCAGCATCAAACACGAGCCCTGCTGGCAGTTCGTAGTTACAGGAATGAAAAAAAAACTAAAACTCTAAAAGACTACATTTATTTGGCCCTGAAAATGAAGTTAAAGCTCTTAATTTATTGAGGAGGCTCTTGGGTTCTAAGAAAAAGTCCCAAACAAATTAAACAAATTGAAAAGTTCACCAATAATTACCACGAGGGACAACTTATTGGGGTCTCCTGGGGTACAAGGCAGGGATGTCAGGCCGGAGCGGACTTGGTAGTCCCGGTAACCACCCCCAACAGACAGAACTGTGACGTTCCTGAGCTTTTTTGCACAGTTCACCCACTTCTGTCTGACTGCAGCATAGAAATCTACATGGAGCGAAGACAAAGACAAGTTATACACACAATGTGGCACTTCCCTTAATCAGAAAACCAATAAGAGATCAACAGAAGAGGGATCATGGGAGTGTTTCTCTTCACCCCATTAACACTCCTCTCACACAAATACAAGCTGCGACTAACACAGAACAAGTATAAATCTTGTTTCTCCGATAACGTGACGGCCTTCATCTGGTTGAAATATATAAAACAAGATAATCCTTAAAATGTGGCTTAAAAACAGACATCTTGATGCAGAAAAGTTACTTATTATAACTTTACATTAAGTCATCGGAATTCATAGTTCACAACACAGCTATGATGTTGAGACGTTCTCCATCTTTGGAATACAAATAAGTCATATTGTAGCTGGTATTTGACATTGTTAATGAATCACACGAGCTGAACAATACAGTGGCCGACTAGACCGATTAGTTACTTCCTCCCTGGTCGAGGGCCTTTGGATCAAAAGGTCCAATCGGCAGTTGTCTTGTCAGCTACAATGAGGAGACCAGCGTGTCGATGTACTATTTGAGATACCAGCACGAGAGTTCTCCCTACCCAGCAGGTACGGGTCCAGGGCCAGCACCGGAGCCAGGTGGGGGGAGGCCTGGGTAATGATGAGGCCGACCAGATTGGTGTTGAAGCGGGGCAAAGTGAAGAGCGCCCGGGCCACCACTCCTCCCATGGAGTGACCAACCAGCACCACACTCTGAGGGGGGGTCTTCAGGTGCTGGGCAGCAGGGCGAAGGAGAAGAGAGATTAGCAAGGACCACTAGGGGGTTATGGAATCACTGGAAAGAAGAGTTTGAGAGACACATGGATATTTTTTACTGACTGAGCATTTAATTAGCTGTAATTAGCTATGGCTCCCGGTCCGCTCCTTTACTGATGCAAGAAGTACAAGTCAGAGGGCTTGATGCTATGCCTTAAGTTTAAATGTAGCAGGTAATGTAATGGATCACCCAAACTAAAATAATACTTCACCAGCAGGATCTGCCAACTAGAGTGAGTAACCCTGTCTGACAGGCAGCTGATGCTTGAGGTCTGACCTTGTAGAGCCTCAGGATGGCCTTAATGCTCTCATGCAGGAAGTGGGTCTGCCTGAGCAGACTGCCGCCATAGAGGGCCACCAGCTCCTCGTTGAAGTCCACGGTGAACACGTTGAAGTGGAGACCGCCCTCCACGTTTTCAGCCTTCCTCAAAGCCACCGAGCCCAGGGAGCGAGCTTTTTTAAGAGAGGAAGACATTTTGAGTGTGTTTAGGCTGCGTGGGTTTTCTCCAGACAGCAGTAAGCACCAGATGTTTAGTAAAATCATACAGATGTTCGGCATTGCTTCGCCTACACAAATCACAGCTGTATATGCATAGCATCGATGCTTCTCCGCTAACTGACATGGCGCTAATGACCAATGCAATACTATTTTTAGTTATTGATCAGATTCATCACGTCTTGAGCTTTGCGCCACATTTTTGGACCGACAGTCCATCACCTAAAAAAAAATATAGGCAAAAATAGAAATCTTTAAATTGACCGTCTGTCCCATTTTCCTGTGAAACATGGCAGCAACAACCAGATGTGACTCGACACTGGCACCTCATCTAGCTGTTGGAAGCGGTAAAGTTAAGGAAGCCTGTCAAACATCAGCTGTTAAAAATACAACAGATTGAGAAGTGTTAACGTGAGCCATGAAAAACAGAGAGCCTGAGTGTAGCAGCACAATGTGTTTGTATTCACACAAAGAAAGGCGCGGGTGTTCTCCTCCTACACACTGATAGCAAGAACAGGGAGGAGGAGGTTTGTATCATTTAGAGCTTTCCTGCAGATATGATTTAGAGACGGTACAATATCCTTTGACCTTTTTTTAAAAAAATATTATGAATACAATATATTACTACATGTTGGTGGCACACACAGATATGGGATCAGATATAATTCTTAAATTGTTTTGAATAAAATTTTTATTTTCATTCTTCACCTGAGCATATTTTTTATATTTGAGGTCTTTCATTTTTCAGTTGCAGATTTTTTTAAATTTTCAAATCTTTTTTCCCCCTTTCTGAATTGTGGCCCTTATCTGGCGTCAACTCAAAGGGCGCGTAAGCAGAGTGACAGCTTAACAAAGAAGGCTGAAAACATTCCTCCACCGCGTTGTCGTCAGGAAACGTAGGCACTGTGAGAATTATCAATAAACACTTTCTATACAACATATTCACCTCAGTTGCATCAACCTCTAACTGCTTTCATATTCCCAGTCTTGATGAAACACAACCTTTCAAACAGAGCTGTTGAGTTGTGTGGAAAGAGAAAGCTTGTTGTGCTCAGGGCTCAATGACTTTAAGCCAGGAGAATACGTGCAGACAGACAAGACCTCAGGACTCATTTAACCACACAAAGAATGTAGAAAAGCCGCCACAAACACACTCCATTTGGACTCCCAGGTGTGAGCACACAACCTTCTCAGTTGATGCCACGCTCCCTACGTGCCAGATCGGGGCCAAAATACTGAATGTGAAAAAAAATATTTGAAACCTGAAAAAATAAGGTTTGAAATCAGAAAATAGAAAATCTACAACTGAAAAATAAAACCTCAAAAGTGAAGAATGAAAATAAATATTTTCTTCAAAACAATTCAAGAACTGAAATCAAAATGCTATTTAATCCCAAAATACTTGTAACTGTTCTCTCCGGTTGCTTAACCCTCACTTACCTTGTTTGTGACTGCCGGCGTTTCCAGGCAGGAAGAGCACAGGGGCACCGGTGAGTTTGAGGGCGCGGGTCTCCTGGGCGTACAGACCCTCCCCGTACAGGTAGAGGCCGTACGCCGGGTAGAGCCTGGCCACCCGACGAGGCAGAGCAACGCGCTGTGAAGCAAACACACACACGAGATCAGGAGGGGTCGTCGTTGGGTGACAGCTCATTCACCCTTTTCCCACAGCCATGAAGGCATCACGAAACATTCTCACAGCACATCTTACTCTCCAGCCGGGAGGAAACACCCCCCTCCCTCACCGTGCTCCTCACCTACATTACTATAAATACACGCAGGTAATTGTAGCTCGATGTGATGAGAAGTTGGATAAATTGACAGTTGACCCCATTTACGCACAACTACATCGGTAGGTAAATTTGGAGCTGAGGAGAAATGATGAGTCCAGTTGTGCATTTTCACTCTGAACAGTTTCAAATAGGTTAATGCTGAATTTACATTAAATTACGATACTTGATTTGCTCTTTGCCGTGTGAGGTGAGGCGGATGCCCGTGTTGCCCCCAGCTGTGCTCCACTTCCGGTCAGATGATGACGTTGGTGAGCATCCAGCAGCCATTACTATCGGAAGGTGTAGCTCTAGCTACCTCCACCTGTGTTGTAGCGGATGATTCCGTAAGTGCTGTAAAAAGTCTGCTGAGAGGATTGAAAGATCAGCAGCTGCTGTTGGCCGCTAATTACGGCTGATCTATTGAGCGCGCGCGCACGTACACGCGCACGCACACGCGCCCACACACACACACACACCTGGTGGAGCCGGACTGAGCGGCAGCAACAGTCCCACACCAACCGCCACCCGCTCAGTCGGCTAACGCCAGTTAGCCTATAAGACGCCGCATAACGTTATAATGTCGGTTCACTTGGAGACACCATTTCTCTCAGCGGCGTTAAAGAAAACGAGACAAATCAACCACGCTGTAAATATGGCAGCGTGACTAGTTGGCGTCAGCTTCATTCGTGGTCGACATGTCGCGTTGCTTGACGCCGTTGGCCCGGCTCGTTGGCCCGGTCACTCACCCGGTACTCCGGGTACTCGAACATGTATGTCATACTGCAGCGGTTCTCCTCGAAGCCAGTCAGCAGCTCCCGCAGGCCAACCGCCAGAAGCCCCACGGCGAGTCCGTAAAAGGCCACAGCGGCGAGTTTCATGGTTGAGTCGGGACTCCGGACCTTCAGGTGTCACAGGTGCTCCTTCTCCATGTGTCCGCTGTCATTCCCCGGCACGACACCTCCCGGGCCGTCCTCCTCATAGATAGAACAGCTGTGGTCCTCCTCACCGGCTCAACCGCCACAACAGGAACCACAGGGTGCACACGTGGGTGGTGATCGGCACGGCATTCGTCCAATGGGAGGAAATAACTTAGTAAATAGACCAATGGGAGAGCAGCTACGTGGGACACGTGACGTTTGGTTTTCTTTCATGCTTTTTTCTTTTATTGATTTTTTAAACTTTGATGTAGATGTTTTTCACACAGCCGTACGGGATTTTCATTGACGTTTCTATGTCGTAAGACACCTTATTTCCATTATTATAAAGGAACAATGAATTAAACCGCTATTTTCTCACATCTTTAATAAAACAGGGTCTTTTGCAGCTGCATCAGGCAACCTCAATCCTTGCAAACATATGTATGCAAACACAACACACATATAGCATGTATAGTCAGGTTAAGTGAGATAAAAAAGAGACAAATTATTTGTGTGAAAACAAATCTGGCAGAATGAATTGAAACATCTTATACCACACAGCCTTACATAGAGAAATGTATTCTCAATGTCTTTACTTGGAAATAAAGTACCAGACAAGACGAGTGTTTCAAAGAAGAGGTGCAGATCACATTTTCGTTGAGGGGGTACCAGAGATTTAGAAGAATATCCTAAGAAACACTGATGTCTGGTCTCTATGCCATCAATTGGTCGCCTCAATGAATTTCGAGTGAATCCAGGTCTTTTCCTGCTGCTTTCCTCGATGCATCACATTTTCCCCAGTGGATTATCATGAGCTGCTTTAGTGTAACTCAATTTAATAAAAGCAGATAGTGAGGGTGATGTCATGTCTTTGATTCATTTCCAGTGGCACAACTGCCACTTAATCAAAACCACTTTAATCCAAAAGCTTGGAGTGCTCGATCCTGGTAATGGTCCAGTCTGGAGGCACACCCTTCGTGAACTCCCTTTGGAATCTGTCAGATAAGAAAAGACCGATCAGTATCAATACCCAAATTCACACAGCGCTTACGTATATTTAATATGAACAAGCCTTCCAGACAGAAATGATATGCTCACTCATAGTTTGCACTGAGGAGTCTCTTCGTTTCTGCCTCTCCTTCTCCACCGATGGCCACCTGGTAGACGCGGGTTCCTTCCAGGGTGTCTTCAGGAAGACGTGCATTTGTCAGATACCAGAAACGCATCAGAATGGTGACAAATTTTCTCCCTGGAAAAGAATAGTACTCACACTTAATAACCCTGGACCAGTAATGGGTCCATTTCAAACACAAAATATCTGGCTGTTCAGTCAGGTTTCTTCATTTTGTCCACAGTGAAGTTGCTTTATTTACTCCGGTCTGGGAATGGGCCATCGGTTCCTACGACAAGAGTACGTCACGACCTGCTGATCTACTGGGATTCTCACACACAACCATGTCTGGGTTTACAGAGAATGGTCCGAAAAGAGAAAATATCCAGTGAGCATCAGTTGTGTGGACAGAAATGCCTTGTTGGTGCGAGAGGTCCGAGGAGAGTGGGCCTGCTGGTTGGAGATGATAGAAAGGCAGCAGGAACTCAAAGAACTACTCGTTACAACCAAGAAATACGCAGGAAACACATCTGAACCCACAACACGTGGATCCTTGAAGACGACGGGCTACAGCAGCAGAAGACACGCTGGGTTCCACTCGGTCAGCTAAGAACGGGAAACAGAGACTACTATTTGTAGACTCACCAAAATGGGACACGATTTCAGCTGCGACATTCAGGTGGTCGGGTCAGAATGTGGCGTAAACGACATGAAAGCATGGATCCATCCAGCCTTGTATCAACGGGTCTAGTGTGTGGGGGATATTTTCTTGGCACACTTTGGACCCCCTGATACCAAGTGAGCAGCGTTTAAATGGAGCAGCCTCCTGAGTATTGCTGCTGGCCACGTCCATCTCTCCATGACCACAGTGTAACATCTTCTGATGGCCACTTCCAGCAGCATAATGGACCACTTCACAAAGCTCACGTCATCGTCTCAAACTACTGTCTCGAACATGACAATGAGTCCTCTGTACTCCAAAGGCCTTCAATCACCACATCTCAATCCAATAGAGCACATTTGGGATGTGAGCGGGACATTCATCATAGATGTGCAGCCGACAAATCTGCAGCAATGATGCTGTCATGGCAATATGGACCAACACCTCTGAGGAATGTTGGATGTATGATACAAATAATTAAGGCAGTTCTGAAGGCAAAAGGGGTCCAACCTTTTACTAGCAAGGTGAACCTAAGTGGCCGGTGAGTGTATGTGTGTGTGTGTAGACAATCTTGGAGGTTAAGATGACATGCTGACCATCATCATCATAGTAGATCCCCACGTCTCCAGGTGTTGTGTACATGATGTCATCAGGATCTGCAGAGAGAGCTTTCTTGTGGCTCGATGGCAGCGCGTTGCATTTGTCCTCCAGCTTTGTAATCAACTGCATAGACAAAAACATGTGGTTCAACTTCAGCAGAGGGGTTACACTCTTTATATACACCAATCTTAGAACACTGTCCTTTTTAACAGGTAAACGTTTTTATTTTAAATTCCAGCTGTGCTCTGAAACACACAGATAGAGCAAAACACTTCTATAATTTAATGGATGAAGGAAATAGATACAGGAGTCAGGACTCTGCTAAACACAATTATGGATGGTAGAGAATCTGCTCTTAAAAGGGCTCATAAAACTCAAATTAAATAGACAATCCCTTTGAACTATTTATGATATTCAAATAGCTGTTGCGTGTTATTTGAATCTATACTATCTACAAAATCAGTACACACAGAAATAGGAGTACATGTTTATTGTAAATGGGGATCAGCGAGAGACATTGAGTGGGATAAAATGAGGAAGTTGCTCAGTCTTATGTTTTAATAAAGTGACACCAATATTAGGAGGCTGGATTTAAGGTGCTTCGGGTCACACCTAATATCCATTTTGTCATCTGCAATGCTTCTTTGATTCCGTTTCTAAAGCAGAAACTAACACAAAAGACTTCTCGATCAGAAAAATACTAAATGATAAATGAAAAAGCTTAGTTTCTAATTCAAACCCCCCTCGCATAGTTTGAAGTTGTCTCAATGGCTTTTATACTGTTAATTGTGTGGCACATTATATCATGTCGAAAATAAAAAGGCAATAAAATGCAAATTGGTTAGTTGGTACATTATATTTAAACAGAAGTGTGGACCTGCTGGCTTCCCGTACTTACGTCCTTAGCCACGAGTCCTTCCAACGCTTCGAAGTGACACCGAGACAGCAGCCCGGAGACATGTGTGAAGGCCTGCGGGGGTCAACACAAGCACCTTCATGAGTCAACACAAGCACCTTCATGAGTCAACACAAGCACCTTCATGAGTCAACACAAGCACCTTCACGAGTCAACACAAGCACCTTCATGAGTCAACACAAGCACCTCACTGTGGTGTGTGAGGTCCTAATGGCCAATACATCCCGTCCAATGAATGAAGTTGTGTCACAGCATTCGTCCCCCGGTCTGTACTCACCTGCTTCGCTCCATCCGCGAACTCTTCGATGTTGAACTCGTTATCAAAGTAAGCCCGGATCAGAAAGTAGTAGATTCTGGTGCGGAACCAGATAAACGGATTGGGGAGGCCGAAGACCACCACCTTCTGGTTCTGGTTCTGCCCCCCGCGGTCGGAGCTGTACTGGCGGACCGTTTCTACCACAGCGGCCGGGGACGGACAAGGTAGCGGTCGTTTCCCGGACCGGTTCAGGATGACACTTTCATTGAAACACAGACGAGTAAAGCTTAACGTTGATGGAAACCTGTGACAACCTCTTAATATGGGCAGCGCCATTTTCCCCCCTCGGAAGCTGGTCCGTGTGCTTGTAACTTCCGGCGAGGAACAACCCGCAAATAGTCAGAATGCACATAGAAATCTACCACCATCGTGAGAATATGATTATTTAGTGTATCCAGCAATCATGGACATTATTCTTTAACTAACGTTCCGTTATCCTTTTTTTGTATAGCCGACCTTTATTTAGTAATATCCTGTTTCTACACGGAACATTAACAATGTAACACCCGTCAACTTACGATCTGTTTACTTTCAGCAGCTCGTGATATTTTAGCGCATATCAAGTGAAATGGAGCTGCAGGAAAGAATACCTGTTCCGATATTTACAGAGGTAGATAAGGACGTGTTTCTGCGAGACATCTACCCGCAGGTAAGCTGCAGGAACACGGGACTCAACCTTCGTCCGGCCGGAACGTAGTTCCACAAACCGCCCCACGGAGGGCTGCGCGCGGCGGGGCACAAGGCAGCGACCCGCCGCGCGTCTCACGGTGATGCGATAGACTCCAGTACATGTTGTTTCAAATACGTGTTAGAATACAGATTTACCAATATTATTAAATTAAATATGTGTGTCTTAATATGTTGGTGTGTTCCTATATTTTCAAATAGGATATTTTTTTAAATTACACAGAATTTGGCTTAGTGATTTGGTGCGTAACCCATCGAGTCAAATTTAATTTATATGTTACAGTTGTTGAAACGGCGCTTTAAGTTATGAATAATACCGTGAATGTTGTTCCCAGCGCAAACCGGCTGTCCTGAGAGGCTCGTGTCTGGGACCATGTCTGCAGAAGTGGACGGTGGAGTATCTGAGAGACAGAGGGGGGGACAAGGAGGTTAAGATCCACGTCTCCGCTCAGCCACAGATGGACTTCCTCCACAAAAACTTTGCATACAAGTGAGCTCTCTCTCCCTCTCTCTCCCTCTCTCTCTCTCTCTCTCTCTCTGTGTCTGTCTCTCTCTGTGTCTGTCTCTCTCCCCACGATGCTCAGCTACAGCTCTTTGTTTACAGGACTCTGCCATTCAAAGAGTTTGTGAAAAGGGCATCTGAAAGGAAGCACTCTCACTTCTTCTTGTGTGAGGTAAAGATCAGAAGAAAACGTACCTATATGCATTTGTTTAACAGTATTTTGTGTCTTTTAATGACTTTCCTTGATATCAGGATGAGAGCTATTATCTTCGGTCCCTGGGAGAGGACGTTCGAAAGGTATGACGAAGACTTCTGAAATTTGTGAACATGCGGCATTAAGTTTTGTCCCCTCAGAGTTTAGACATTTGTTTTGTATTTATATGGCAAAAGATTTTGACCAAGAATATAAATGTCTCTCACAGGAGCCAGCTGATCTGAGTAAACAGTTCCCGGACTTGGCGGAAGATTTTCACATCCCACAGTATTTTGAACCCCATCAGTTCTTCTCCAGTGTCTTCCGTATCAGCTCCTGTGGTCTGCAGCTGTGGACGCACTACGACGTGAGCGTCCCGCGAGTAGTCCTCCTTGCGTCTTGCATTTGTCGCCTGTCTATTGTTTTATTTATGTTTTATTTATATATATATATATATTAGCGTCTTGCCATATTATATATATATAAATTCTATAATAGGTATATAGGTATAGTATAATACAGTATGTATACATTATAATTGTTTTGGTGCGATATATGCTGTCCTCACTAAATGTTGTTTGAAGAAAACCTTAATCTAGCTATACAGCTTGACATAGATTTTCCAGTACCGTATTCTCCAAGGAACAGAAAGGTTGTTGTTTGGAAGGATTTGATGCAGAAAAATGTGGTTTTGTAAAACTGAAAAGAGCAAGTACAAATGATCTATCAGGAACCAAAGGCTGTTAGCAGAAACCCGATATGGGTAGTTCATTACATATAACAACACAGTGCATTCTGTTTACCTTGGGGCCAAGATGTAATAACCACATAACACACTCACATGTGGTTCACAGAGAACCAACCTTGTGACTTATTGTAGTGGAACTTCACAAATATCAACATAAAGCACAGGGTTATGAAGATTGTCAGCAAAGATGCTAACTCTGAGTTCATGGGCACGATAAACTTCCGGTACCTCACTGCCTGCACGTCCCTTGTCATTCTGACCAGTCGCAAGCTCGTCGGTGCAGCAATCAACATTGGCCACTAGGTGTCAGTGTAGAACACACAGATCAAACAGCGTAGTGGTTCCAATACACGATACTTTGACCTCCCTCTGAAAGGAGATACACTAGAAGCCGCCAGTAAGCTCCATCTCTTCTGATCTTTGTGGCTCGTTCCTTCAGGTGATGGACAACCTGCTGGCTCAGGTGACTGGGAGGAAGAGAGTGGCGCTCTACAGCCCCCAAGATGCACTGCACCTCTACTTGTCAGGCAAGTGTCTGTGTGAAGATGCCAGTTTGTTTGATGGCTCAAAATCTGTTGTTTCAACCCTTTTTCTTATTCAACTCTAATATTGAATTCATTCAACTGGAGGCATGTTTTTTGTGTGTTTCATGGTTTATAAAATATAAACACTAAAAAGTGCAGCTTTTTATTTTAATTCTACCTATCAGGGTCTAAATCTGAGGTACTGGACATCGAATGCCCAGACCTGAATCAGTTTCCTGAGTTTGTGAAAGCAAAAAGATACGAGTGTGTGCTGGAGCCCGGGGATCTGCTCTTCATCCCTGGTAAGTAACGCTGCCGTCCCAACTGCCATGGACAGTATGTTCTGTCACCCTGTCATGCTTATCGCGGGAAATGTGGCTCCCAAGACCTGTTGGAGGCCTAACAAAGCCCACACCTCCCTGACTTAGTTTCCCCCCGCTTTCCTCAGCCCTGTGGTTCCACAACACGCTGGCTCTGCAGTTCGGAGTGGGCGTCAACGTGTTCTGGCGCCACCTGCCAGCCAACAGCTACGATCAAAAGGACCCGTACGGTAACAAGGACCCCGTCGCCGCGACTCGAGCCCTTCAGGCGCTGGAGAGGGCGCTGTGCGCTCTGGACCAGCTGCCAGAAGATTATCGTGACTTTTACGGCCGCCGGATGGTCCAACGCGTCCAAAAGCGGACGTACTGCGATGACCCGTCCAGCACAATTACGCAGGACACGTTACTCAGATGAGGGTAGAGAGAAATAAACCAGTAAAACATCTGTGTGGCACTGATGTCATGCTTTAATTAGTTTGGCTTCTGGAGCACGTGGAAGTTTAAATGACTAAAAACATCAAGAAGTGATGCATTTAAAAAAATACTTTATGGTCTGTCTGACTCTAGAGGGGCCGTCATTTAATAAATGAAAATCATGCTGTATTGATGAAGACAGAAACTAGAGGTTAAGACCATAAAGTCATGTTTACAATGTTTACTGAGAGAATAAATCAAGTAAGTCATTTCCTCATATACCTCTATACAACCAGACTTCTCTGCAAAAGGAGGAGTTTGTTTAATATAAGGACATGTTATGAAACATGTTCTATAGGGAATATATCTTTAAACATTCTACACTGTAACATTCTATACTGTTGGGCCTGCTGCACCCGCCTAATCCAGACAGTTAAAATCATATAATTACTGCACACATTAACATCCTGCCACAATGTCACATTGAGACCTGGGGACGGAGTCTTGTATGAATTTCTTCCAATTTTTCCAAGTTAATTGGGAGTTTTTTCTCCTGTCAGGGAGTAGATGAGCAAAGGATGTACGACAGCTCTGCGAGGCAAACATTCTGATTTTGGACCATATAGAACTGAGTTAAACACAATATGTGATGATTATGTGTTATTATTAAAGTGTACTAGCTGTTAGATGATATTATGCATGTTATGTTTACATGAAGAAGCCTAAGACAAAGGCGTGATCGTTGATTGTATTGTATTGAAGGTCAGTGAGGGATTTCAGATGGAGCCAGGGGGGAGTCATGTGATGCAGTGGAGCAGAAAATAATTCACGAGGGAGGAGCTTTGTAAATCAGTTATTAAATTCTTTATCATTTTTAAACTCGAGTCAGTTGACTTTTTATGACCTCTCGTCTCTGACGGCCCGAGAGTAACAGTAGTGATCCTTGTTCAGAAGTTCAGAACTCGAGCGGATGCATTGCTATGCTGGAATATGCTTATCCAGGCGTAGCAGATGTTATCGAAGTCGGCGGCCCCGCTATCGGGGGTTCCGGGCCCCGACCCGACAGACGTTGTAGAGCACGTTCCAGTTGACGCAGAGCAGAGACGGAGAAACCAACAACTGGAAGAACAGAAGCAGCAGCATCCTTACGCGGCGGGGTCCTCTCCCAGGAAGCAGCGGTTGTGCAGCTGGACCCTCATCACCCCCGAAGATGTGCACGACAAACATGTAGAGGCAGAGCACGTTAGCCAGCATGGGGAGGATGATCAGGAGCGCTGACACGACGTCACGCATACCTGCAAGGATGAAGACAAAAGATGATTGAGTTGTAATTTTGGACTAAAATAATCAGTTCTGCACCAGATAACTGACCTTCATTCTTCTGAATGAACCTAATAACGTTATTTCTCAAATGTAATGAAAACAGATAATTGTAAAGAAAAGTCTGCTTCGGGAGGATTATCGAATGAATCCACAACAAGAGTCCGGTTAAACGCTGCAAACCAAAAAACTCCATTCACGGAGGTGGACTTACTCGCTAAGTCAAAGCGAGGGGACAAACGGGGAGGAGGTATTCTCTGATCGCTTCACATGCAAAATGTGAATGTACACACATTCTAACACTTAGAAGCTGCTAGGCTATCTCAACATGGACCCTGCCTCAGTGGTGCAGTCTACGTGATACTGCCCCATACGGTGAAAAGGTCAAGGATTTCCGTTTACCCACTAACAATAATGCAATGATACACACCCCTCCTCCCTCCCTCCCCGTCCACATGTATGAACCTTTGGCCTTGTTTTTCTCTGCAGAGGTTGAGCGAGAGCATTAGTGTTACGTAACATTCCCCTGTTGGGACTCCCTCACCTCCCCTCCTCACTCAGAACACATTCCACTTACCACACTCTCACTCATGGAAGCAAACTGAATTTTAGGACTTTTCAAACGTTATCATGATTTTTCAAGCGCTTTTTGATTGTATGGACTGTACCAGCTGGTTGCTGGTGACTTTAGCTGCGTTACTTGTGACGGATGTGGTCAGGATGTGGAGACCACACAACTTTCCACCAGGACCGTGGGCGCTGCCTTTTCTAGGAAACATCTTCACAGGACTGGACTTCCAATCAATAAATAAGGTGAGGTGCACAGAACCACTTTGTTCTTCTAGAGTAAGGAAGGATCCATGGTTACTGGAGTGGAAACTAGTGGGTAATGCTTGATTTGTGAAATCAAAAGTATCTTAAGCTTGTCTCAATCATATTTATTACAGAGTAGCATATAGAAAAACAATAAAGAATGCACAAAATCATCCAGCACAAGCCATATGCACAGACAGCGGTCCAATTCAGCTGGGGGACGGCCTTCCTTCTCCCTTAGAAGAGCGGGAAGATCTGACGAGCTTATTGGTGTAAAGAGAAGCTTTTAATACACATCAGAGCTCCACGTTGCCCACACAGAAGGCAACCGGGAAAAATGAGCTGCACATGTTCATTCTTCAACTCCTCGCGCCTCCTCTCTCCGTATGACGGTGAGCAGAATGTGTTTAACAGAAAGATACACAAACCATAATTGAGGATAACTGCGCTTCCAGCTCTGGTGACACTGAGCCGTCGTGAACTGAAGAGGCCACAGAGAAACCAAGAGAACACACGGTGTGCATGAAAAACAGAGGAGGGCAAAAAGAATGACAATAAATACACAACACTACCAAATGGTTGCATCTGCAAAGTGCTTTCTGTCTACTGTTTTAAAGGCTCTATGCAACAACTCTTTGGATCAACAATCACATAATTAGGGGGAAACTGGGGTCAGTACATTGAAAAGTGTTGCTGATCTATTAGTTGTAAAAATCACAGGCACATGTATCAGAGGTGACAGCAGTGCGATACTCATTTCCCACCAGTGGTTTCAGTGTCATGTTCCCTCAGTGTTTATGCAATCTCATCTTCTTAAGGACTTCCAATAAGCTGTTCACAAATTCAAAGAAGACAAAGGTCTTTGTGAGAAGTTCCCTCCCTTGAAACGTGATCGGTTCCTTTGGATGCAGCTTGCTGAGCAGTACGGTCCAGTGTTCAGCTTGAGGAAAGGCAGCACGAGGATGGTGTTTGTCTCCGGCTACAAGATGGTCAAAGAGGCTCTCGTCAACCAGATGGACAGCTTTGTTGATCGACCGGTTATTCCTCTCTTCCACAAAACCTTCAAAGGGATTGGTGAGTGAACACAAACGATTGAGTGTGTGGGACAGAACATGCCTCTCCGGGCTAAAACAACATCTCTTCATGTCCTATCGATGTCGTGTTGACTTTGATTGTTCGGGCTTGTGCTTGCCTTAACTGTGGTTTGAGATAATGTTCCCACAGGTATAGCTATGAGCAACGGTTACCTCTGGAAGCAGCAGAGGAAGTTTGCCAACACTCACCTGCGTTACTTTGGAGAGGGTCAGAGGTCGCTGGAAAAATACATTCAGGTTGAAAGCGAGTTCTTGTGTGAAGCTTTCAAAGAGGAACAAAGTAAGTAATGATTCATCTGTTAGGACAAATGCTTTACATCCGACAATCTTCATCATCACCTGAGTGTCGTTCATCGTACTCCCAGGAGGACCGTTCAATCCCCACTACACCATTACGACCGCAGTGGGCAACATCATCTCCTCTGTGGTCTTTGGACAGCGCTTTGAATACAGCGATCAGAGCTT
Source organism: Gasterosteus aculeatus (assembly GCF_964276395.1). NCBI lineage: Eukaryota > Metazoa > Chordata > Actinopteri > Perciformes > Gasterosteidae > Gasterosteus > Gasterosteus aculeatus. The sequence continues at coordinate 2,633,505 of NC_135704.1, read as the reverse complement.
TCGAACGGTTCTGGAGCTGGACAATGAGGCCGTCCTGCTCGCCGGCTCTCCTCTGGTTCAGGTAGCTCCCTGATCCGTCTCCACTATCACGTTGTGGATCACAAACTAGATGTCAGTCAGGCTGGAGCCGGGGAGGGGGACAAGGACGCAGAGAGGTTTGACTGCTAGAGATTTATTCCAATAATTCCTATATCTAATAATACCAAATACAAAGATCCTTTCACAAACACAACACTAACGCGGGTGTGGACATGCACAACTACAAGACACACTGGCACAGGACAAAGGGAGACGCAGACAATAAGTATCCATGAGGGAGGTGAGGGAACACGTGGAGACAATAAGGAATAAGGGGAGACAATCGACAGGAGACACCTGAGGAAGGGCAAGGCACCTGAAACGAGAGGGGGTTTAGACGCCACAATAAAACAGGAAGTATCAAAATCAGACGTAAGATGGGACACAAACACAAACTTCACCAACATGTATGACAGTACCCCCCCCTAAGGCTGAATTCCAGGCGGCCTTGGAATGTCCGGATGGTCTCTGTAAAAATCTCGAACGAGATCAGGGTCCATGATGAGGCAGGGAGCCACCCATTGTCGTTCCTCCGGGCCGTATCCCTCCCAGTCTACGAGGTACTGCCAGCCTCTGCCGCGCTTCCGTACTGCCAACAGCTTTTTCACTGTGTAGACCGGACCACCGTCGATCATTCGAGGGGGCGGGGGGGGGCTTGGGGTCTGGCACCATACTGCTCTCCATGACTGGTTTTATTTTGCTAACATGAAATGTGGGGTGAACACGAAGCGACCTGGGCAGGCGGAGGCGTACAGCAGCTGGCTTGATCACTCTGGACACGGGGAACGGGCCGACGAACCATGGGGCCAGCTTGCGTGACTCCACCTGCACGGGCAGTTCCTTGGCCGCGAGCCACACTCGCTGGCCGGGCTGATAAACCGGAGCCGGTCTCCGTCTGCGGTCTGCTGCCCTCTTGACCCTGTCCCCCTGTCTGATCAGCGTCTGGCGAGCTGCTGCCCAGATGCGGCGGCAGCGGCGGACCAGGGCGTGAGCAGAGGGCACAGACACCTCTGATTCGGACTCTGGGAAAAAGGGGGGTTGGTAGCCGAACACACATTGAAGGGGGACATACCAGTGGCGGAAGTGGGGAGGGAGTTATGGGCAAACTCGACCCACGTCAGGTGCTTGCTCCAGGCTGCAGGGCACTGCGCCACCAGGCACTGGAGGCCAGTTTCCAGCTGTTGGTTGAGGCGCTCAGTCTGGCCGTTAGCCTCAAGGTGGTACCCTGATGTAAGGCTCGCCGTGGCTCCCATGAGCTTGCAAAACTCCTTCCAGAACCTGGAGACGAATTGTGGCCCCCGATCAGACACAATGTCCCGGGGGAAACCGTGAATCCTAAAAACACTGTCCATCATAACCACTGCCGTCTCCTTAGCTGATTAGCAGTTTAGGTTTAGGTAGGGCTATGTAGTGCACCATCTTGGAGAATCTGTCCACCATAGTCAGGATAGCGGTGTTACTGTTTGACGTCGGGAGCCCCGTGACAAAGTCTACCAAGATCTCGGCCCATGGCCGGGATGGAATGGGCAGTGGCTGGAGCAAGCCTGACCGGGTTCCGGAGGAGTTCTTGTTTCTGGCACAGACTGAGCATGCCTCCACGTACTCCCGGACCTCCGGCTCTATGGCGGGCCACCAGAACCTTTGCGTGATGGCAAACATGGTCAGCCGTACGCCCGGATGGCAGGTGAGCAGGGACGAGTGAGCCCAGTGAATCACCTGAGGGCGCAATTCCACAGGGACAAACAGGCGATTATCAGGACTCCCACAAGGTGGAGGGGTCTCACCGTTAGCCTGCTTCACCTTGGATTCTATAGGCCAGGTCACTGCTCCAACCACACAGTTTAGTGGGAGGATAGGCTCAGGTGCCCTGGCCACCGACTTGGGGCTGAACAACCGTGACAGAGCATCAGGCTTGGTGTTCCTCGACCCCGGTCTGTAGGATAAAGAAAAATCAAAGCGGTTAAAAAACAATGACCATCGGGCTTGACGCGAATTGAGTCGCTTGGCTTTCCTAATATATTGTAGATTTTTGTGATCTGTCCAAACCAAAAACGGGTGCTGAGCCCCATTCGAGCCAGTGACGCCATTCCTCCAATGCTGCCTTCACTGCCAGTAGCTCCCGGTCCCCCACGTCATATTTCCGCTCTGCTGGCGTCAATCGGCGGGACAAAAAGGCACAGGGGTGAAGCTTGTGGTGCCCTTCGGCTCGCTTGGAGAGGATGGCCTCGCTGGAGGCGTCCACTTCCACCACGAACTGACGAGCCGGGTCGGGGAGTGTGAGGATGGGAGCTGTGGTGAATCTCCGCTTGAGCTCCCGGAAGGCTGCGTCTGCGTCGGCTGACCAGCAGAACGGGACCTGTGGGGGAGTGAGAGCATGGAGCGGGGCTGCTGTCGCGCTGAAGCCTCTGATAAACCGCCTGTAGAAGTTGGCAAAACCGAGGAATTGCTGCAACTTCTTGCGATTATCAGGTGTAGGCGAATCGGCTACCGCACTTACTTAGCCGGATCCATCTGAACCTTTCCAGGAGCTACGATAAAGCCCAGGAAGGAAACAGTAGTGGCATGGAACTCACTCTTTTCCGCCTTGACATATAGCCCATTGTCCAAAAGGCGCTGTAGGACGAGCTCGACCTGTCTCTTATGGGTGTCAAGGTCGGGGGAGTAGATCAAGTATGGCGAGGGCGATGAGTGAGTCGAGTTCAGGGGGGAGGTCCAATGGAACCATAAGGTCCTGGATCTGGTCCGAGAGTCCCTTTAAAAAAACGTCATATAGAGCCGCAGTGTTCCACCCGCTCTCTGTCGCCATGGTGCGAAAACGAATGCCGTAATCACATACTGACTCGCCCCCCTGCTTAATCTCACTGAGTTCCCGGGCTCTTTCCCGGTCGGTCGCCCCTGGGTCGAAGACGAGTTTTAAAGCGTTGGAAAACTGCCTGGATGACGCTTAGGTTGCAGAGTTCCGAGCCCACTCTGCAGTGGCCCACGCCTTTGCTCTTCCAGTCAGGTGCGACATCATAAACAGCTGCAGTCAGCTGGTCCTGCTCTGCCAAGTCCATACTGGCCAGTGTGTACTGTCAGTCAGGCCGGAGCCGGGGAGGAGGACAAGGACACAGAGAGGTTTGACTGCTAGAGATTTATTCCAATAATTCCTATATCTAATAATACCAAATACAAAGATCCTTTCATAAACACAACACTAACGCGGGTGTGGACACGCACAACTACAAGACACACTGGCACAGGACAAAGGGAGACGCAGACAATAAGTATCCATGAGGGAGGTGAGGGAACAATTAGGAATCAGGGGAGACAATCGACAGGAGACACCTGAGGAAGGGCAAGGCACCTAAAACGAGAGGGGGTTTAGACGCCACAATAAAACAGGAAGTATAAAAATCAGACGTAAGACGGGACACAAACACAAACTTCACCAACATGTATGACACTAGACTGCCGTGCATAACTTGAGTTCGTGCCATCCACAGCTGTATGACGTGTACCCCAGCTTGCTGGACCACCTGCCAGGACCTCACCAGACTCTCCACGGAAACTACAGGGGTATCATGGCTTTCCTGGCAAAGCAAGTAGAGAAGCACCGGGAAGAGTGGAACCCTGAGGACCCCCGGGACTTTATTGACGTATACCTGGCAGAGATGGAAAAGGTGAGATACTGACTCTGATAGTCTTTTGTTAAGCTTCCTGGTATCCTGGCAGATGGTTAATAATCGCCAGGTGCCAATATGACACTAAAGGTGGAGCTGCACCGACGATCTAGTGACGCGGTGGTGGATGCCATTGCGTCCAGTCTCACAATTGGAACATGGTGATGGAACAAAACACGGATGGTTCTGCCTGACTCGGCATCTGTTCCAGCTATTTTTTTAGTTCAACATGACTAGAAATTTGGCCCACATGTGCTCTTCAACATGCTCTACACAAAAGTCAATCACGGTATTTAAAGGCACCTAATTAGATTTTACGCCATTTTGAATTTTGTCAAAAACACATTTTTGCCCATTTATTCTAAATGCTGTTTCCGATTCTCACAAAACCTTCTGTGGATCATTATGTTCAAAATCCCCCCAAATCTTGTTTATTTCTCATTGTTTTGAGAAGAGGGTCTAATGGGTGGGGCTTAATATGGCAAGACACATATCTTCCAAATTACTTGGCCTGTCCTCACCAAATGTATGGCATATGTGTATATTGCACCTCTAAACCTACCTTAATTTTTCTATAATATTTAAAGATAGGGGGCGCTGCAGATGATCGTTCAATATCTGCATTTTTGCTAATTTTTTGCCCATTTTCATTGTTTTTTGGAGTTGTAAAAACTCAATTCTTTTCAAATAGTGTGACCTGGAGACCTTTGCCGTTACAAATCGCATAACATTTTTTGTTGTTGTTCGAATTAGAGCATTTGAGCAGAGCACGCTATATGATCCCAACTTTTCCAGAAAAAGGAGGATCCCCAGGCGGGCTTTAACATTGAAACCCTGCTGGTTTGCACTCTCGACCTGATTGAGGCTGGGACCGAATCATCTTCCACCACTTTACGCTGGGCCCTCGTCTACATGATGCACCACCCAGAGATACAAGGTTAGCTACCTACCAATCACATTGAGCACAGCGTATTCTCATAAACACTATTGATGGTTGCATAATGTTCGTGGCTCTGCTTCCTTCCTCAGAGAAAGTCCAGGCGGAGATTGACCGAGTGATTGGAGAGTCTCGTCAGCCCGCCGCGGCTGACCGACCCAACCTGCCCTTTACAGACGCCGTCATCCACGAGATTCAAAGGATGGGGAACATCGTTCCTTTAGGTTTCCCCAAAATGGCCACTAAAGACGCTACACTGGGAGGATATTTCATACCCAAAGTAAAAGATTATTATGAGCGACCAGCCTCACTCAGGTATAAATGACCAGTTATTTACACATGATAGTAACTTCTCAAGCTTTTTTTTTCCAGGGTACAAGTCTGACGACAGCTCTGGGATCTGTGCTGTTTGACAAGAATGAGTGGGCGACTCCTGACAACTTCAATCCTGAGCATTTCTTGGATTCAGAGGGAAAGTTCCGCAGAAGAGAGGCCTTCCTACCGTTTTCTGCAGGTTTGCACAACACACCGTCAGGGATGCATAGCACTAAAAGCCAGTGGAATTTTTCCGTTGGCTTTTCCGGATAATGGGACAAAATGAGCTTGGTGGCAACACAAACGGTTATGATACGTTCACCTTTTGTTCAGGAAGATGATCTTCACAAATGAAAAAATACACTTAGGATTTTTGAAAGCGTGAATGCAATCAACAGAAGTAAAAACGCTGTAAAGAAACAACACTGTTAATGTGAGTGTAAAGCATGAGGCCTGATAGTTTAATTTCGCTTCATTTAAGACTAAATTTGCGGTTTAGCGGTCTAACCTGAAGCTGGTTCCCCTTAGGTAAACGTGCGTGTGTAGGAGAACATCTGGCCAGGATGGAGCTGTTCCTTTTCTTTACGTCTCTGCTCCAGCGCTTCACCTTCTCTCCTGTTCCTGGAGAGATGCCCAGCCTGCACGGAATTCTGGGCTTCACCTATTCCCCCCAAGAGTTCCGCATCCTGGCTGAGCCTCGCTGAATTTCTCCCCCTGCTACTGCTGACCGCAGTATCCCCACGTTCTCTCTGACACGAGTTTTGTGGATTTTAAGCAGAAGTGTTAGAATTGTAGTTTGTGTGTTATTAGATATTAGTATGCAATATGAGTTAAACAAGTCATATGTGCTATTATTAAAGTGTACTAGCTATTAGATGACTCTCAATATTATGCATGCTTTGTTTACATAAAGAACTATTAAGCGAAAGGTCTGATCATTGAATGTCTTGTAATATTATGTGAATGGCGATCGGTTGGGTCAGGGAGGGAGTACAGATTCGGCCATCAGATGGAGATCAGGGAGATAAATGGCTGGAAGCAGAAAGGAATGTCACGAAGACAACGTGGAAGGAGCTACGTTTGAACGTGCAGCAAATCACATACGGCTGCAAAATGATTGACACACCCGTGAGATTCAAATAGACTGTACTGGGGAGAGACAGAATCTGTGGAGATACATGATTAGAGGTCGGAATCGACTGTGTATTTTGCAAAATATTATGCTATTCATACCGCTTCTGTTTATTATTAAAATTCGTTTTGAATTTTAAACTCGAGCCAGTGGATTTTTTTTTACTTTTCACCTCCGGCAGGGCGAAGGGCATGAGGAGCTGAGCCTTTGCTCTGCTGTTGGACCGCACACGAGACAATCGACTGTAGCAGTATGGAAATAGGATTGTCCTGCTACACTTAACTGCGCCTGCCGACCACTAGGGCGGCGGTAGTATATAAAGGCTGCCCCCTTCTCGCGCCCCACTGATGCATCATTTCCGGGTCAGGTGTTTGTCTGCGCAGAGTAGCGACAGAGTGCACCGTGCTCCTTTTTGCTCTTGGTTCCTCTCAACCGGTGGTAAGTGTTCTCCCTCTCCGTGTTAGACCGAACAATATTCTGTAGCTAACGTTATTGTGGTCACAGGTAGATGTCTTCCTGCCGTGTGGGTCTTTCCTACATGTAACCTTGTCTGTAACTGTCTGCACTGTTAAATGCTGTTAAGTGCACAGTTTGGTCTCCGCCGCGACATACCTAGCATGTCTATTGCCGACACCAGACTTGGACCTGTGTAGTTTTTGATTCTAGCTGACTGAGTAGTTAATCCTTTAATTTGTATTTCTTTTGGTTTGTTTCCCTTATTTTCTTTTTGTTTGCGTTACGTGAATTGTTTGATTAGGATGATTTTTATTTGAATTATTTTCTTCTGTTTTGTGTTGTAAATGTTTTGTTTAATTCTCTTGTAACCTTCTTTTTTTGTTATCCTTCCTAGCGGCTGGTGGTGGCGCCGGTGGTGTGGGTGGTGGTCTTCCTCGTGTCTCGTTTCCCATTGGATTTTTGTGCTATCACTGGGTGAACTCTGGTTTGTTTTAATTTTCCTTCCCCTTCACCGGCGCTTCTCACCATTAGGCCTTAGCAATTAGTTTTCTTTTCTTGTTTTGTGATGAATATTAGATTTTATGGTAACGTGTATTTATTCAATAAAAATGCTTTTGTAAACTGGGAACCACGAGCCCTTGCCTATTGAGTGGAACGAACCTGTGTGCTTTAAAAGGTCTTGGGCCTATCCCAAGTGGCGTTGTCGGTAGGATAGGAAACCATTACGCCACACAATGATCACATATCTGACTCCTATTGAAACTAGTTCATCAGATTATTTCAAAAGACAATCACCATGTCTCTAATCACCCAAGTTTTAAGTCAAAGACGACTGGACTTCATCCTTTTTCCAGCCCAGTTGATCAATTGCTCAAGGGGCCAACTGGACTCCTACAAGCAAAGAGATGCAAAGCATTGTAACACCCAGACACCTCCTCCCTGTGTGCCACTGCCTTCTGTGATTGCAAGCCCCACCCCTATATTTTCCACCTGTGTCTCGTTCTCCTGTGTATTTAGTCTGTGCCAACAGCTTGTTCTGTGCCAGTTTGTTGCTTTCTTCCAATGAGCTTACCAGCGATTCTCCATTGCTATGCTGGAATATGCTTATCCAGGCGTAGCAGATGTTATCGAAGTCGGCGGCCCCGCTATCGGGGGTTCCGGGCCTCGACCCGACAGACGTTGTAGAGCACGTTCCAGTTGACGCAGAGCAGAGACGGAGAAACAAACAACTGGAAGAACCGAAGCAGCAGCATCCTTACGCGGCGGGGTCCTCTCCCAGGAAGCAGCGGTTGTGCAGCTGGACCCTCATCACCCCCGAAGATGTGCACGACAAACATGTAGAGGCAGAGCACGTTAGCCAGCATGGGGAGGATGATCAGGAGCGCTGACACGACGTCACGTATACCTGCAAGGATGAAGACAAAAGATGATTGAGTTGTAATTTTGGACTAAAATAATCAGTTCTGCACCAGATGACTGACCTTCATTCTTCTGAATGAACCTAATAACGTTATTTTTCAAATGTAATGAAAACGGATAATTGTAAAGAAAAGTCTGCTTCGGGAGGATTATCAAATGAATCCACAACAATGGAGTCCGGTTAAACGCTGCAAACCAAAAAACTCCATTCACGGAGGTGGACTTACTCGCTAAGTCAAAGCGAGGGGACAAACGGGGAGGAGGTATTCTCTGATCGCTTCACATGCAAAAATGTGAATGTACACACATTCTAACACTTAGAAGCTGCTAGGCTATCTCAACATGGACCCTGCCTCAGTGGTGCAGTCTACGTGATACTGCCCCATACGGTGAAAAGGTCAAGGATTTCCGTTTACCCACTAACAATAATGCAATGATACACACCCCTCCTCCCTCCCTCCCCGTCCACATGTATGAACCTTTGGCCTTGTTTTTCTCTGCGGAGGTTGAGCGAGAGCATTAGTGTTACGTAACATTCCCCTGTTGGGACTCTCTCACCTCCCCTCCTCACTCAGAACACGTTCCACTTACCACACTCTCACTCATGGAAGCAAACTGAATTTTAGGACTTTTCAAACGTCGTTATGATTTTTCAAGCGCTTTTTGATTGTATGGACTGTACCAGCTGGTTGCTGGTGACTTTAGCTGCGTTACTTGTGACGGATGTGGTCAGGATGTGGAGACCACACAACTTTCCACCAGGACCGTGGGCGCTGCCTTTTCTAGGAAACATCTTCACAGGACTGGACTTCCAATCAATAAATAAGGTGAGGTGCACAGAACCACTTTGTTCTTCTAGAGTGGAGTAAGGAAGGATCCATGGTTACTGAAGTGGAAACTAGTGGGTAATGCTTGATTTGAGAAATCAAAAGTATCTTAAGCTTGTCTCAATCATATTTATTACAGAGTAGCATATAGAAAAACAAAGAATACACAAAATCATCCAGCACAAGCCATATGCACAGACAGCGGTCCAATTCAGCTGGGGGACGGCCTTCTTTCTCCCTTAGAAGAGCGGGAAGATCTGACGAGCTTATTGGTGTAAAGAGAAGCTTTTAATACACATCAGAGCTCCACGTTGCCCACACAGAAGGCAACCGGGTAAAATGAGCTGCACATGTTCATTCTTCGACTCCTCGCGCCTCCTCTCTCCGTATGACGGTGAGCAGAATGTGTTTAACAGAAAGATACACAAACCATAATTGGGGATAACTGCGCTTCCAGCTCTGGTGACACTGAGCCATTGTGAACTGAAGAGGCCAGAGAAACCAAGAGAACACACGGTGTGCATGAAAAACAGAGGAGGGCAAAAAGAATGACAATAGATACACAACACTACCAAATGGTTGCATCTGTAAAGTGCTTTCTGTCTACTGTTTTAAAGGCTCTATGCAACAACTCTTTGGATCAACAATCACATAATTAGGGGGAAACTGGGGTCAGTACATTGAAAAGTGTTGCTGATCTATTAGTTGTAAAAATCACAGGCACATGTATCAGAGGTGACAGCAGTGCGATACTCATTTCCCACCAGTGGTTTCAGTGTCATGTTCCCACAGTGTTTTTTCAATCTCATCTTCTTAAGGACTTCCAATAACCTGTTCGCAAATTCGAAGAAAGACAAAGGTCTTTGTAAGAAGTTCCCTCCCTTGAAACGTGATCGGTTCCTTTGGATGCAGCTTGCTGAGCAGTACGGTCCAGTGTTCAGCTTGAGGAAAGGCAGCACGAGGATGGTGTTCGTCTCCGGCTACAAGATGGTCAAAGAGGCTCTCGTCAACCAGATGGACAGCTTTGTTGATCGACCGGTTATTCCTCTCTTCCACAAAACCGTCAAGGGGATGGGTGAGTGAACACAAACGATTGAGTGTGTGGGACAGAACATGCCTTCCCGGGCTAAAACAACATCTCTTCATGTCCTATCGATGTCGTGTTGACTTTGATTGTTCGGGCTTGTGCTTGCCTTAACTGTGGTTTGCGATAATGTTCCCACAGGTATAGCTTTGAGCAATGGTTACCTCTGGAAGCAGCAGAGGAAGTTTGCCAACACTCACCTGCGTTACTTTGGAGAGGGTCAGAGGTCGCTGGAAAAATACATTCAGGTGGAAAGCGAGTTCTTGTGTGAAGCTTTCAATGAGGAACAAAGTAAGTAATGATTCATCTGTTAGGACACATGCTTTACATCCGACAATCTTCATCATCACCTGAGTGTCGTTCATCGTACTCCCAGGAGGACCGTTCAATCCCCACTACACCATCACGACCGCAGTGTGCAACATCATCTCCTCTGTGGTCTTTGGACAGCGCTTTGAATACAGCGATCAGACCTTTCGAACGGTTCTGGAGCTGGACAATGAGGCCGTCCTGCTCGCCGGCTCTCCTCTGGTTCAGGTATCTCCCTGATCCGTCTCCACTATCACGTTGTGGATCACAAACTAGACTGCCGTCCATAACTTGAGTTCGTGCCATCCACAGCTGTATGATGTGTACCCCAGCTTACTGGACCACCTGCCAGGACCTCACCAGACTCTCCACAGAAACTACAGGGAGATCATGGCTTTCCTGGCAAAGCAAGTAGAGAAGCACCGGGAAGAGTGGAACCCTGAGGACCCCCGGGACTTTATTGACGTATACCTGGCAGAGATGGAAAAGGTGAGGTACTGACTCTGATAGTCTTTTGTTAAGCTTCCTGGTATCCTGGCAGATGGTTAATAATTGCCAGGTGCCAATATGACACTAAAGGTGGAGCTGCACCGACGATCTAGTGACGCGGTGGTGGATGCCATTGCGTCCAGTCTCACAATTGGAACATGGTGATGGAACAAAACACGGAAGGTTCTGCCTGACTCGGCATCTGTTCCAGGTATTTTTTTAGTTCAACATGACTAGAAATTTGGCCCACATGTGCTCTTTAACATGCTCTACACAAAAGTCAATCACGGTATTTAAAGGCACCTAATTAGATTTTACGCCATTCTGAATTTTGTCAAAAACACATTTTTGCCCATTTATTGTAAATGCTGTGTCCGATTCTCACAAAACCTTCTGTGGATCATTATTGGTTCAAAATCCCCCTAAATCTAGTTTATTTCTCATTGTTTTGAGAAGAGGGTCTAATGGGTGGGGCTTATTATGGCAAGACACATATCTTCCAAATTACTTGGCCTGCCCTCACCAAATGTATGGCATATGTGTATACACAAAATTAGGGTAGGTTTAGGGGTGCAATGTATATTGCACCCCTAAACCTACCCTAATTTTTGTATAATAAAATATTTGTTTTTGTTGTATTAGAGCATTTGAGCAGAGCACGCTATATGATCCAACTTTTCCAGAAAAAGGAGGATCCCCAGGCGGGCTTTAACATTGAAAGCCTGCTGGTTTGCACTCTCGACCTGATTGAGGCTGGGACCGAAACAACTTCCACCACTTTACGCTGGACCCTCGTCTATATGATGCACTACCCAGAGATACAAGGTTTGCTACCTACCAATCACATTGAGCACAGCATATTCCCATAAATACTATCGATGGTTGCATAATGTTCGTGGCTCTGCTTCCTTCCTCAGAGAAAGTCCAGGCGGAGATCGACCGAGTGATTGGAGAGTCTCGTCAGCCTGCCGCGGCCGACCGACCCAACCTGCCCTTTACAGACGCCGTCATCCACGAGATTCAAAGGATGGGGAACATCCTTCCTTTGGGTTTCCCCAAAATGGCCACTAAAGACGCTACACTGGGAGGATATTTAATACCCAAAGTAAAAGATTATTTACCAGACTCACACAGGTATAAATGACCAGTTATTTACACATGATAGTAACCTCTCAAACTTTTTTTTTCCAGGGTACAAGTCTGACGACAGCTCTGGGATCTGTGCTGTTTGACAAGAATGAGTGGGCGACTCCTGAAAACTTCAATCCTGAGCATTTCTTGGATTCAGAGGGAAAGTTCCGCAGAAGAGAGGCCTTCCTACCGTTTTCTGCAGGTTTGGACAACACACCTTCAGGGATGCATAGCACTAAAAGCCAGTGTCATTTTTCCGTTGGCTTTTCCGGATAATGGGACAAAATAAGCTTGGTGGCAACACAAACGGTTATTATACGTTCACCTTTTGTTCAGCAAGATGATCTTCACAAATAAAAAAATACACTTAGGATTTTTGAAAGCGTGAATTACATTACATTACATGTCATTTAGCGGACGCTTTTATCCAAAGCGACGTACAATAAGTGCATTCAACCATAGGGTACAAACTCAGGAGAACAAGAAACAAGAAAGTGCAATTTCCTCAAATAGGCCAATTTACAATTTGCTATAGATGAGTGACGTTACAAGTACAATTTAAGTGCTACAATTTGTTAGTCCTTTAGTCGAGGTAGAGTCTGAAGAGGTGTGTCTTTAGTTTGCGGCGGAAGATGTGAAGGCTCTCTGCGGTCCTGATGTCTTCAGAGAGCTCGTTCCACCATTTCGGCGCATGGACAGCAAAGAGTCGAGATCTAGTCGAGTGTTTTGCTCTCAGTGAGGGAGGGACGAGTAGTTTTGCAGATGCAGAGCGGAGAGTGCGGGTTGGGATGTAGGGTTTGACCATGTCCTTGATGTAAGCTGTACCCGATCCATTCACAGCATGGTACGTGAGCACCAATGTTTTGAACTGGATGCGGGCGGCCACCGGTAGCCAGTGAAGAGAGCGGAGGAGTGGAGTAGTGTGGGAGAATTTCGGAAGGTTGACGACCAGTCGAGCTGCTGCATTCTGAATGAGCTGCAGAGGTCGAATGGCGGTGGCAGGGAGGCCAGCCAGGAGGGAGTTGCAGTAGTCCAGGCGGGAGATGACAAGAGCCTGAATCAGTACCTGCGCTGCCTTCTGAGTGAGAAGGGGACGTATTCTCCTGATGTTGTAGAGCGTGTATCTACAGGATCGTGTTGTCGCGGTGATGTTGGGAGTCAGGGATAGTTGGCTGTCGAGTGTGACGCCAAGGTTCTTAGCGGTCAATGTGGGCGTTAGTACGGAGTTTCCAAAGTTGACTGTCAGGTCCTGGGTAAGCGAATCTTTTCCGGGAAAGAGAAGTAGTTCAGTCTTGTCGGGGTTGATTTTCAGATGGTGGGCGGACATCCACTGAGAGATGTCAGTTAGACAGGCAGAGATCCGAGCCGCCACCTGGGTGTCCGAGTGAGGGAAGGAGAGAATTAGTTGGGTGTCATCGGCATAGCTGTGGTAAGAGAAGCCATGCGAGCGAATGACAGCGCCAAGAGAGTTGGTGTAAAGCGAAAACAGGAGGGGACCCAGCACGGAACCCTGAGGAACTCCAGTAGTAAGAGGACAAGGTTCCGACACAGATCCTCGCCAGGTTACCCGGTAGGTGCGGCCGTCGAGGTAGGACGAGAGAAGGGAGAGAGCAGAGCCTGTGACACCAAGTTCCTGAAGGGAGGAAATAAGGATCTGGTGGTTGACTGTGTCAAATGCAGCAGAGAGGTCCAGAAGGATGAGGACAGAGGAGAGAGAGGCGGCTCTAGCAGTGTGGAGTTGCTCTGAGACAGCAAGGAGAGCAGTCTCTGTGGAGTGGCCTGCCTTGAAACCTGACTGGTGGGGGTCAAGGAGGTTGTTACGGTGGAGATAAGAGGAGAGTTGATTAAAGATAGCACGTTCAAGGGTTTTGGACAAAAAGGGAAGAAGAGAGACCGGTCTGTAGTTGTTTTCTTCAGAAGGGTTGAGGGTAGGTTTCTTCAGGAGAGGGTTGACTCTTGCCTCCTTCAGAGAATTGGGAAAACAGCCAGATAACAGAGCGTTGTTGATGAGACAGGTGAGGAACGGAAGAAGGTCAGGTGCGATAGATTGTAGAAGATGTGATGGAATGGGGTCAAGGGTAAGAATTTGGTTAGGAGAGAGGGCGGTGAAAGAGGAAAGTGAGGGCGAAAGAGGTGAGGTCGGTGCGACGCGAGAAGTAGGAGGTGGGTTTGAGAAGGAGGAGCGTATGTCAGCTATTTTCTTGGTGAAGTAGTTGACAAAGTCTCCCGGAGGAAGGGTGGAGGGGGGAGGATGGGTAGGGGGTTCGAGGAGATTGGGGAAGATCGAGAAGAGTTTTTTGGGGTTAGAAAATGAAGATTCGATTTTGGATTGGTAGAAAGAGCTTTTGGCAGCAGAGATAGAAGCAGAAAACGAGGAGAGGAGAGATTGAAATTTAAGCAGGTTTTCAGGTTGTTTATATTTAAGCCATCTCCTCTCCGAGGCTAGCATGGTTGCTCTCATGGCACGGACCGGTTGAGACAGCCACAGAGCCGGAGGGGATTTGCCAGTCCGTCGTGTCGTAAGAGGGCAGAGAGAGTCTAGAGAGGAGGAAAGAGTTGAGAGGAGAGTCTCTGCAGCAGCGTTCGGATGCAAGAGTGAGAAGGAATCAGTTGAAGGGAGAGCTGATAGAACAGAGGATGCCAGCGAGGAGGGAGAGAGGGAGCGAATATTGCGACGAGCCGCTATAGCGTTAGTCAATGAGGGAGGTTTGTTAGTTATAGAGAGTGGAAGGGAGTAAGAGATGAATAAGTGATCAGACACATGAAGTGGAGTTACAGAGAGGTTAGTGGTAGAGCAGTTTCTAGTAGAGATGTAGTCAAGGTGATTGCCGGCTTTGTGAGTAGGAGGAGAGGCACTGAGTGACAGAGCGAAGGAAGAAAGTAGGTGTAAGAGGTCAGATGACTTCTCTGTCTGGATGTTAAAGTCACCCAGGAGGATGAGCGGAGGTCCATTTTCGGGGAAATTAGACAGGAGAATGTCCAGTTCAACAGAAGTAAGAAAGAACAGAAGAAACAACACAGTTAATGTGAGTGTAAAGCATGAGGCCTGATAGTTTCATTTTGCTTCATTTAAGAATTTAAATTTGCGGTTTAGTGGTCTAACCTGAAGCTGGTTCCCCTTAGGTAAACGTGCGTGTTTAGGAGAACATCTGGCCAGGATGGAGCTGTTCCTTTTCTTTACGTCTCTGCTCCAGCGCTTCACCTTCTCTCCTGTTCCTGGAGAGATGCCCAGCCTGCACGGAATTCTGGGCTTCACCTATTCCCCCCAAGAGTTCCGCATCCTGGCTGAGCCTCGCTGAATTGCTCCGCCTGCTACTGCTGACCGCAGTATCACCACGTTCTCTCTGACACAAGAGTTTGTGGATTTTAAGCAGAAGTGTTAGAATTGTAGTTTGTGTGTTATTAGATATTAGTATGCAATATGAGTTAAAGAAGTCATTTAATTACTGTACAAGAGGGTTTTTTGAAAGTTTTCTCCTGTCAGGACATTTAGGAGCAGAGGATGTAGGACAGCCCTACAGGGCCACTGTTTTGATTTTGGACCATATAAACGGAGATAAACATAATGGTTAAAATGTGATCGACTGTGATGATTCAATATGTGCTATTATTAAAGTGTACTAGCTATTAGATGACACTCAATATTATGCATGCTTTGTTTACATAAAGAAGCATTAAGCGAAAGGTCTGATCATTGAATGTCTTGTAATATTATGTGAATGGCGATCGGTCGGGTCAGGGAGGGAGTACAGATTCGGCCATCAGATGGAGATCAGGGAGATAAATGGCTGGAAGCAGAAAGGAATGTCACGAAGACAACGTGGAAGGAGCTACGTTTGAACGTGCAGCAAATCACATACGGCTGCAAAATGATTGACACACCCGTGAGATTCAAATAGACTGTACTGGGGAGAGACAGAATCTGTGGAGATACATGATTAGAGGTCGGAATCGACTGTGTATTTTGCAAAATATTATGCTATTCATACCGCTTCTGTTTATTATTAAAATTCGTTTTGAATTTTAAACTCGAGCCAGTGGATTTTTTTTTACTTTTCACCTCCGGCAGGGCGAAGGGAATGAGGAGCTGAGCCTTTGCTCTGCTGTTGGACCGCACACAAGACAATGAATGATCACATATCTGACTCATATTGTAACTAGTTTTCATCAGATTATCCCAAAAGACAATCACCATGTCTCTAATCACTCAAGTTTTAAGTCAAAGACGACTGGACTTCATCCTCTTTCCAGCCCAGTTGATCAATTACTCAAGGGGCCAACTGGACTCCTACAAGCAAAGAGATGCAAAGCATTGTAACACCCAGGCACCTCCTCCCTGTGTGCCACTGCCTTCTGTGATTGCAAGCCCCACCCTTATTGTTTCCACCTGTGTCTCGTTCTCCTGTGTATTTAGTCTGTGCCAACAGCTGATTCTGTGCCAGTTTGTCACTTTCTTCCAATGAGCTTACCAGCGATTCTCCTGAGTGTGCCTTCCCGTGTTTAGACCCATTTCTGTCCCCCTGCCAACCTTTGCCTGCCGAATTTGGATTGCTCCGCCTTCTCTGTCTGACTACCCGTGTACCAAACCCTTGCCTGAAGCACAGACCATTTTTGCCTCGACTACCCTGCCTTGAGTCTGCTTTTGAGTCTACACCCTTGTGGCCCCAGCTCTGTAACAACCAGGTACTCAAAATGACCACAACGGGACACAAAGCACAACCACTAGACACGCAAAAGGACTAGAAAGAGGACCTAAATTACCACAAAGAGACAGACTAAACAGTCTGAGTCCTTCTCACATTAGAGAGGAAAAGGCATGCCTGATTCATTGTCTCATAATCCGTCCAAATATTCTAGAAGTGTGAAAGAAAATAAACAGCTGGCTACTATTGACAGTTAACTTGTACATTAAAAGGTTTGCTGTAGCAGAGTTGACATCTCACTTAGAATTTAGATGTTTACACTGGATCAACAAGAAAAAGATGAATGTTCCACCAATGGATGTATAACATACTTCAACTGATAGTGTTGATCAGGTAGGCGCCGTTTGTAAAATGTTGCACGTTCTAAAATCCTGCGCAGTTTTGCCACATTTAGCATTATCATATGAACAAAAAAGCACGACAATATTCACATGTCACTTTTAAAACATTTAGAGAGAAATTCATGTACATTCATGCAATAACTTTTCCAAGTTGTTGGAATAATATAAATGTAAATGTTAAATGGTATATCTAAATGTAAATGTCAAATATAAATGTTAAATGTTATATTTAAATGTTAAATGTAGAGTCTACATTTAGCTCTACATTTAACATTTAAGACTTGACGACTGAACATTACAGTAATTACGGTAATGTGGCAAAACTGCGCAGGATTTTAGAATGTGCGACGTGCGACATTTTACAAACGGCGCCCCATATCCATCCATCCATCCATCCATCGTCAAACCGCTTATCCTGCACACAGGGTCGCGGGTGGGCTGGAGTCTTCGGGCGATAGACAGGGTACATCCTGGATTGGTCGCCAGCCAATCGCAGGGCTACACAGAGACACACAACCATTCACACTCACATTCACACAATTAACCTGATCCCCATGTCTTTGGACTGTCGGAGGAAGCCGGAGAACCCGGAGAGAACCCACGCAGACACAGGGAGCACACAGAAAGGTCACTGGGCGGAATCGAACCCAGGACCTTCTTGCTGTGAGGCGACAGTGCTAACCACCACGCCACCGTGCCGCCCCATATCCATTGTTGTAAAATATAATGAGCTGATAGTGAGTAAATCATTCATTAGTATTATCTATTACCGGTAGATAATGAAAGCTTATGTATTAGCTCCACATGTGTTATGCATGATTTCCTTCATATCTTACAAGGCAGATTTAAATAGATTCCAGCATCTGTAAGTGCAACTCAAGTCAGTTCTATACAATTTATGACTGCAACACAACACAAGTTCAGCCTCATTCAATTTGCTACGAGTAAAAGAGAAAAAGCCTTTCTGCTGCATACAGTGCATCCGGAAAGTATTTACAGCGCTTCACTTTTTCCACATTTTGTTATGTTACAGCCTTATTCCAAAATAGATTAAATTAACTATTTTCCTCAACATTCTACACACAACAACCCATAACAGCACACCACAGTCAGCAGGGCTTATCACGCCGTCCCTCGTGCTGCACTGGGACACTCTGACCACGTCATGGTCCATCTGATTCCTGCATACAGGCAGAAACTAAAGCTCTGCAAACCTGTGGTGAGGGAATTCAAGAAGTGGACCAGTGAGGCGCTGGAGGATCTTCGGGCGTGCTTTGACTGCACAGACTGGGATGGTTTCAGGACTGCTACTGACAGTCTGGATGAGTTCACAGAGGCTGTAACTTCCTACATTGGCTTCTGTGAGGACAGCTGTGTACCATCATGCACCAGGGTGAGTTACAACAACGACAAACCCTGGTTCACAGCGGAACTCAGAACACTACGCCTGCAGAAGGATCAGGCATTTAGGAGTGGGGACAAAGACTTGTACACAGAGGCAAAATACAAGTTTAGCAAGGCGGTGAGAGACGCTAAACGACTGTACTCTGAGAAACTCCAACAACAGTTCTCAGCAAGTGACTCTGCTTCGGTTTGGAGAGGCCTCAAACACCTCACCAACTACAAGCCAAAAACCCCCACTCCATGAATGACCTCCGCCTGGCAGACGAGCTCAATGAGTTCTACTGCAGATTTGAAAGACAATGTCCTGACTCCATCCCCCACAGCTCCACCAACCTGCTGCAGTCCCCCTCCCTCCCCCAGCCCATCAGGTGCTCACGCCTCTTCATCATTATCACCTTCCCCTCCCCCACCAGCAACGACCCTCTCTATTCTGGAGAGAGACGTTAACCGGCTCTTTAGAAGACTAAATCCCCGTAAGGCAGCTGGTCCGGACTCCGTTTCCCCTCACTCCCTGAAGCATTGTGCTGACCAGCTGTCTCCGGTGTTCACTGACATCTTCAACACCTCCCTGGAGACATGCCACGTACCAGCCTGCTTCAAGGCCTCCACCATCATCCCTGTCCCCAAGAAGCCCAGGATCACAGGACTCAATGACTACAGGCCCGTCGCCCTGACCTCTGTAGTCATGAAGTCTTTTGAACGGCTAGTCCTGACCCACCTGAAGTCCCTCACCGGCCCCCTCCTGGACCCCCTGCAGTTCGCCTACAGAGCCAACAGGTCTGTGGACGATGCTGTCAACATGGCCCTCCACTACATCCTCCAGCATCTGGACTCCCCAGGAACCTACGCCAGGATCCTGTTTGTGGACTTCAGCTCTGCTTTTAACACTATCATCCCGTCTCTGCTGCAGGACAAACTCTCCCAGCTGCACGTGCCCGACTCCACCTGCAAGTGGATCACAGACTTCCTGTCTGACAGGAAGCAGCACGTGAAGCTGGGGAAACATGTCTCAGCCTCTCGGACCATCAGCACCGGTTCCCCCCAAGGCTGCGTTCTTTCCCCTCTGCTCTTCTCCCTGTACACCAACAGCTTTACCTCCAGCCACCAGTCCGTCAAGCTCCTGAAGTTTGCGGATGACACCACCCTCATTGGACTAATCTCTGGTGGGGACGAGTCCGCCTACAGGTGGGAGTCTGACCATCTGGTGTCGTGGTGCAGCCAGAACAACCTGGAGCTCAACGCTCTAAAGACAGTGGAGATGGTTGTGCATTTCCGGCGGAACAGAGCCCCAACCTCCCCCATCACCCTGTGTGACTCCCCCGTCACTATTGTGGATTCCTTCCGTTTCCTGGGCTCCATCATCACCCAGGACCTCAAGTGGGAGCTGAACATCAGCTCCATCACCAAGAAGGCTCAGCAGAGGTTGTTCTTCCTGAGGCAGCTGAAGAAACTCAACCTGCCAAAGACGATGATGGTCCACTTCTACACGGCTATCATCGAGTCCATCCTCTGCTCCTCCATCACCGTCTGGTACGCTGCAGCCACAGCCAAGGACAAGGGCAGGCTGCAGCGGGTCATCCGCTCTGCAGAGAGGGTGATCGGCTGCAATCTGCCGTCCCTGGAGGACTTGTTCGCTTCCAGGT
Source organism: Gasterosteus aculeatus (assembly GCF_964276395.1). Classification (NCBI taxonomy): domain Eukaryota; kingdom Metazoa; phylum Chordata; class Actinopteri; order Perciformes; family Gasterosteidae; genus Gasterosteus; species Gasterosteus aculeatus. The sequence continues at coordinate 2,613,575 of NC_135704.1, read as the reverse complement.
CTCTGAAGCGAGCTAAAAAGATCGCGGCCGACCCCTCCCACCCCGGACATAAACTGTTTGTGCCCCTTCCATCTGGCAGGAGGCTGAGGTCCATCAGGACTACGACCTCCCGCCACACGAACAGTTTCTTCCCGTCGGCAGTCGGCCTCATCAACAGAGCCCGGTCCCCCACTGCCTGACTATAACACTCCACCGGTCACTCCCCCTCACACTGCACATGCCACTTTAACTGCAATTCATCACTTTGTCACTTGTCACTTTGTCTCTTGTCTGTTACTTGTTTGTTAGTGCACTTTATGCTTAATACTTTTCTTTTTAACTTTTTAATATTTAAAATTAGTTTAACTTTATTCCCTTGTTTTTTTACTAACCCATAGCCTTAGCCTTATTCTTACTAACCCATTGCATTAGCATTTCATTCCACTTTATTTTATTACCTGTGCACTGTTGTCTGGTCTGTCTACTGTCGCGCACTAACCGCCAAGACAAATTCCTTGTATGTTTGACATATTTTGGCCAATAAATGTTTCCTGATTCCTGATGACAAAGTGAAAACTGTTTGCAAATTTTTGCAAATTTGTTAAAAATAAAGAATGAAAACATAACATGTACATAGGTATTCACAGCCTTTGCCATGACACTCAAAATGTAGCGCTGGTGCATCCTGTTTCCACTGATCATCCTTGAGATGTTTCTTCAACTTGATTGGAGTCCGCCTGTGCTAAATTCAGTTGATTGGATTGGTTGAGAAAGGCACACACCTGTCTATATAAGGTATCACAGTTGCCAGTGCATATCAGAGCATAAACCAAGCCATGAAGTCCAAGGAATTATCTGTAGACCTCCAAGGCAGAATTCAATTGAGGCACAGATCTGGCGAAGGGTACAGAAAGATTTCTGCAGCATTGAAAGTCCCAATGAGCACAGTGGCCTCCATCATCTGGAAATGGAAGACGTTTGGAACCACCAGGACTCTTCCTAGAGTTGGTTGCCCAGCCAGACTGAGCGATCGGGGGAGAAGGGCCTTAGTCAGGGAGGTGACCAGGAACCCAATGGTCACTCTGACAAAGCTCGAGCGTTGTTCTATGAAGAGAGGAGAACCTTCCAGAAGGACAAACATCTCTGCAGCACTCCACAAATCAGGCCGGTTTGGTAGAGTGGCCGGACAGAAGCCACTCCTCAGTGAAAAGCACATGACAGCCCGCCTGAAAGACTCTCAGACCATGAGAAACAAAATTCTCTGGTCTGATGAAACAAAGATTGAACTCTTTGGCCTGACTGCCAAGCGTCATGTCTGGAGGAAACCAGGTACTGCTCCTCACCTGGCCAATACCATCCCTACAGTGAAGCAAGGTGGTGGCAGCATCATGCTGTGGGGATGTTTTTCAGCGGGAGGAACTGGGAGACTCGTCAGGATTGAGGGAAAGATGAATGCATGCTCCAAAGCGCTCTGGACCTCAGACTGGGGCAACGGTTCCTCTTCCAACAGGACAACGACCTGAAGCACACAGCCAAGATAACAAAGGAGTGGCTTTGGGACAACTCTGTGAATGTCCTTGAGTTGCCCAGCCAGAGCCCTGACTTGAACCCGATTGAACATCTCTGGAGAGATCTGAAAATGGCTGTGCACCGACGCTCCCCATCCAACCTGATGGAACTTGAGAAATTCTGCAAAGGAGAATGGGAGAAACTGCCCAGAAATAGGTGTGCCACGCTTGTGGAATCATACCCGAGACGACGTGAGGCTGTAATTGCTGCCAAAGGTGCTTCAACAAAGTATCGAGCAAAGGCTGTGAATACTTATGTACATGTTGTGTTTTCGTTCTTTAGTTTTAACAGATTTGCAAAAATTTGCAAAAAAACAATATTTTTGGAGGAAAATAATGAATTTAATCCATTTTGGAATAAGGCTGCACGGATGCACGGTGTCTGCCAAGCCATGCCAAGGTAAGAGAATTGAACCAGATACCATAATGTTCTGATTCAGCCTTTAATCAAGGAAATTACGTTCACTTTGATATTAACTTGGTTTATGCCAATTAACTTTTAAAAAAGAACAGTAAAAAAGTATGGATGTTTTGTTACGTTCAATCAATACATGTTGTAGCTGAATGTCAGAGTTGGCCTTTCGCATTAATTCATCGATGACACTTCTACACCTCTGAACTTCACACAGCCACAATGTATTAAAACAAAAGGTCGTAAGATGCACTCTGGGACTTTGCCATTTATGGGGAGAGATCCCGAAAGACACTTTGGCTTTGTAGTCCCGTTATCACGTCTGAGCTGAGCGTTGTTGCTCATGAGTAATTGCCGTCATATTACTGATGTGATATTACTAGATAATCAGTTCCATGACTGAAGTCCTGTTAGTCTGTTACAATTATTTGAAAAGCTGGTTTGTTATATCGTTTGTAACTGATGAATCCTCCATGAACCAAAACCTTAGTCACGATGTTCTCCAAACCATTCTTTTCACCTTATGCTTCTTTATCAGAAACATTCTAAAGTTTCATAGTTATGCAGATGATACTCAATTATACGTATTGTTAGTTTGCTAAACTTCAAGCATGTGAAGGAAATAAAACAAATGACTGAGTAAACGGACATTATTCTACACCCAGAGCACCTCCGTAGTGAACGATTTATCAATTTTATTACTGTCGGACTCCTTCCGATGCATAAGGCTGTACACTAACGGGTATGAAGTGTACTAACAACAAACTAAGCAAATAGGTAAGATCTTTCATATATTACCTAACAAGAAAAGGTTACACAAGTCCACAGTCACAGAGAGCCAAAGGGCGGATGTGTGTTATAATGGGAGACGTGTTGTGTGGAGTCAAGTGTTGAAAAGCTTAAACCGTCCTCATGCTGCTGGTTGAACTCTTATTTTCTGTTAGGCTTTGACCTAAAAGAAAAAAAATATTCGGGTTGGAATAAGACTTGAAACCAGAGATTGAGATCGATTGGTCTCGATGCTGAGTCATTTCCTCAGACTTCCACCCGACCACACTTTTCTGCAAAGGGAGTCGCCCCCTGATGGTCAATGGAAAGAATGCAGGTTTAAGACAAATCGTAAACGCACAACCACGTAGCAACAGAAATAACACGGTGTTGTGTAAATAAAAGAAATAGCTTAAGATAATTTAATAGAAGCACAAGTTATAGAACATGGAGGGGGGGCATCGTCTCCAGTCAGAACCAAAAGTCGCCTCCTGAATGGGGAAAAATGGTCTGAAGACGCTGAGGTTTCACCACATCATCCCATCAGATATCTGTGGAGCACCCTTCACATATTCACCTTCAAGTGGTTTATAAAAGTCTGCATTGTTTCAGAATTTGATGCATACATCCTCAAAACCAATGTTTTCTTAATAATCTTGCATGTTATAACTCAATGCTTTCATAATAGACCAATAGGTATGTCCTTATATAATCAGTTCATTTATACAATAACCTTGTATTATGAATGTGCATACAAAGAATCATCAATACAAATGTAAGGTGTAATATTCTATACTAGTGTAGAGTATCTCCAAGATGAGCAGTTTCATTAAAATGTTACTATTTTTAAACTAATTTCAGACGTGGGCTCTTCTTCTCGGCGGCACCAATGAGCTGCTGTACTTCACGGACTGAATGAAGAAATCAGAAGCTCAGGCCTCCAAACTACCGTCTAAAAGCTGGAGAATGAACCGCCAGGCTCCGCCCCCAACGGACAGCGGCGTCACACCAGGAGGACAAAGAAAACCATGTTCAAAAGGAAACGTTTAGGACGCATGTGTGCGCACATACCAATATGGCTGGAGCTTTTATTGCACAAAAGATGACAGTTGAAGTTCCGTTACAAACAAATCAAAGCTTTGTAAACAGTGAAGCAGCTCTGAGCCCCCGTCGCCACACGCGTGTTCACCGGCGCTCAGCAAGTAAGTGTCCACGAGAGACAACCAGTGAGTGCCTACAAGAAGCAGAGGGAGGCTGGGACACGGGAGGGCGGGGACACGCTGGGACACAGGAAGGGTTTAATGATTTTAAAAAACCCATTAAAAAAGTTTGGCTTTGAACTCAAATGAGAAGGACACCCTTTAGTTTGCTCTCTTTCACTCAGGACGAACGCAAAGCTTTGATCGCGGTCTCGGGTCGTGGACGCGGCACTCGGATCACTAAGTCTCACTGTCCTCCATGTGAGCTAGACAAGTGGATATGTTGACTCTTGAGTCCCGGGACTGTCCTTGTGGCGCGTCCCCCTTCCAGCGGAGCAGTTCAGGGGGTCCACAGAGCGCCCCCCCCCCCACTCCATGTACGTGATGGGGACAGCGCTTGTCATTGGACAGAAAACAGACAGAAATGGCACATTGCTTGTTGTTCTCTATTCTACATGTAAATAGGATTTAGGATTTTTTTGTTGGCGGTGAGGCAGAAGGAAGAAGCCGGAGACGCAGCACGAGTCTTTTCCAGGAGATGAGGCGGCGTCTCTATGGCGTCTGTGCCATGCCGCGACTAGACTTGATCTTCTCCAGTCTTTTAGAGAGGTGACTGTTGTTGGACTCGAGTTCATCGACCTTGTCCAGTGCCGTTCGCAGCTGTTGGATCACACAAGAGGCGGGGCGGGGGGGAGGGGGGTAAATTAGAACAGAGCCTGCTCAAAGGTCCTGCTCGTCTTTCTGTCGTTACGGTGAAAGTAAACTACCTCTCTCTGTAGTTTCCGTTTCTCCGCCTTCAGCTCGTCCTCCACCTTCTCTGCATTCTCTGCTGCAGACTTGTAGCGCAGCACCTGACCCTCGAGTCGGGTCACCTGGAAGCCCCCAACAATACATAAACAACCACTTCTCAGGCGACAATAGTCGCAATGAGTCAGGATTGTTCGGTCTTACATTTTGTTCCAAGGCGGTCACTTCCTGCTCGGTCTTCACAAGCTTGAACTTAAAGTCACTTATTTGCCTGCTCGAGTCTCCTGGAAAGATTTAGCAAAAGCAAATACGGTAGAGGATTTAATAGCCAAGAGCAATAGACACATACACCAAGTATACATGTACTGTATAGGTTTATATGCAATAGTTCTCATCTGTTCACTCACTCTGCAGTTCTATCAAGTTCGGATCGTTGCCGTTCTCCAGAATCTCTCCGTCCGGGCTCACACTGCTGTCGGTGCCGTTCCGTTGTGTCTTCAGATCCAGCTGGGACTTCAGCTTCTTCACCTGCAGGAGGAGTCATTAACGCATCAGCTCAATGACCAAAACCCGGCTGCTGCTGACGCCACATCTCTTCATAAAGCCCTCATACTGCAGGTATCACAACTTGTGCACTTGGACTATTTTCAGAGGACTGATACACACCTGATGCTATAGTGAGTATTTAGGCCGGAACTCTAAATAAACTACAGTGTGCTCATGTCCATGGTGGTCAAGGAACAGGACTCATGGGTTTCATTTAAATAGAAATATTTGATATTCCAAATGTTATAAAAAGTTTTTAGTTTTCTTTGCTTTTTGGACAAGCTACGATTTGGAAAACAAATCAAGGACACACCTGCTCGATCATTTTTTCCCGCTCGTCCACCAGCTTCCTCAGGCGAATCTCTGAGAGACAAAACACACGTTAGAGATCACGCACAGATTATTTATGCAAATGGAGCATTGTGCGTCACAAAAACCTCTCAGACAACGATCACCACTGTTGCCATCCGTCTTTGAATATAAAGTAGTTCACATACCAGGAGTGGGAGGAGCCAAGGAGAGGTGGGAGTGCTGGGGGGAGGTTGATGCATGCAACAGCGCAGGCTTCCATGGGGGAGGGACGGAGTGGAGTGGGTGTGGCGAGGGGGGGTTGTGGGGGGGGGGGGGTTGGTTAGCATGCACAAATTGTGAAGAAGCGGGTCAATGCAAGAGCACATTCCCACTACGGTACAAGACACAACAACGCATGAGACATTATGCACTCTGCTCATTTCCAAACAAAAAATGCATTTGGATCAACTCGTCAAGGTGGTAACAGCAGGCGGTTTATTGGCATTTTGGCAACAAAATAAAATGCACGTATCAAACATGTCCCATTATTGTCCATGGAAATGGATCTCAAACAGCAGTTGTATCACTCCCTGAGAACAGATCAGGGTCTCCAAGCACTCAAACTAGAATTACAGCTGCAACATGTAAAAGCTTGTTTACTTATAAATGAAGAATTAACATACGTTATTTTAATTATACACCCGTGGAATGAATAAGTCAAGTTATTGCATGAAAAAGTGACGCGATGTTGTCTATCCGAGACGCATAACCAGCAGCAGCGTGATAAATGTGCAATAATAACAATTTATGTCACATGACGTAGCAGGGGGAGTATTGTCCAGTAGATCCACCATCACCGTGGGCACGCAGGTTACGCTCTGGGGACAAATGTCCTTTAGACGGCCAACATGCACTCAAATGGAATGATTTACAAACACATTCATTTTGGAAAGGTTATATTAAAGGGGCAAGCGAAGACGGATGAAGTGATTATATCTCTACTACAAACCCTCTCTACACTAAGACATCTTGCAGTCCTCTTTGCCCTTGCCCTTGCCTCTCTTGTTGTTCCTCTTCACATCTTTCCCTGCCTGCTGGGGCTCCTTACTGCTGCCCCCCTCTTCTGCCCTACGAGGGAGATCTTCATGCTTAGCGGCGTCGAGTCCTTCCTCTACGGGCAGAGGCGCCACCTGGTCGATGTCCTCTGCAACAACACACACTTCTCCTTCCTCGGGAATGTGCCCGGCCTCATCTCCTTCCTCTGGAACCGCTGTCTGCTTTTCACACACGCGTTCCACACTTCCCCTCTGCTGAGACAAGGCGTCCTCCTGGGAGTTTGAGTTGTCTGGAGGTCCGGTGTCTCTGGAGTCTCCCTGGTGGCCCCCATCGACCGGGCCTTCTGCTGGCTCTTCTGCGCCATCCTCACCGGTCAAACCAGTGTTGTTGCTTTCGTCCGGCATGACTTCAACGCCCTCCTCCACTTCTTCCTGACTCAGGTTTCCCAGGAGACTTGTTCCCACGGCCGCCTCCACCTCCATGTCGTCGAAATCAAAAGATAGGCCTTCATCCTCTTCATCGGCATCCCGCGGGGTGGGATGAGATGGATCTTTATCCTCGGGCTCGTCTTTGACGGGTTCATGTGGTTGCGGCGTCTCGTTTGAGCTCATTTGGTTTCCACGTTCTGGATTAGCTCGGCGGTCTTGCTCCGGTGACGAACACATCTCCGTAGCTCCTTTGGGAGAGTCTGGCATTTGCGACGCGTCTATAGTATTGCTCTTTTCTGTCTCAGAGGACTCGTCCTGGCTTTGTACGTGACCCAGTTGTTCAGCCTGTGCTGCTCCCACAGTCTCTAACAGACTCACAGAGTCCAATGCATCAGGGTTGATTGTTAATGATGCACAACTGTCCCCACTTTCAGTAGGCGACTGGTCTGGCTCCACTAGATCTTCGTCGTCCCCCAAGCCTCGGTCCAGCTCCTGCTCTTTGGTCGCGTCTGCTATTAGCTCTGAATCTCCCCCATGAGGACGTTGAGCAGGAGAGGATTCCTGCTCAGTCTCTGCGTCGTCGTTGAGCGTCTCGGTGGTCTCCTCCGGACCGCCCCCAGAAACCTCGACGGAAGCGGCAGCGCCGGCCGAGTTCTGTGCTGCAGGCGGCGTTGAGCCAGACGAGCTGTCGGCGGAGACATCGGGGGAGGACTGGGACACAGATTCAGATGGATCAGCAGCAATGTCCCCATTGCTTAGGTAATGCGATTCTTTGTGGTCCTTACTGCTGGTTTCATAGGTGTTCTCGGGGTTATTAGTTGCACATTCAGATTGCATCTCATCGACAGACCCAACTTGATCCTCTACACTACGAACAACACGGGACTCATTGTGGGGAACAGTGGATGAGCCATCAGAAGGGCTGAGGTTGGTCTCTGGAACAGGACTCGTTACACCTCCCACCTCCTCTACTTTGTCAGGTTCCACGTCTCGCTCATCCTTTCTGCAGTTGTTGAGAGTTTCACGGGGAGGAAAGTGTTCAGCGGGAGCCACGGCCTCTTCTTCTTTTACGGTTTCCGTTTCCAGATTTAGTCCCCTGCTGTGTTTGTCTGTAAAAGGATCCATCGTTTCTTCTTCTTCGGGGGATGCCGTAGGTTCTGTTTCCACCTTGTGTTGGTGGTCTTGCTCATCTGGAACAGGTTCCACTGCTGCTTCATTGGTAAAACCGGTTTCCCCGGGTTCTTGATCCACCCGTGACTCACTGAGGGTTTCACTGGCAGAGCCGTGGAGTCCAGGTTCTGCCGGTGTCCCGTTATTTCTTGCAGCTGATTCGCTGTGCATTTCTCGTTTGCCCTTTTCTGGATCAGATCTTTCTTTCTGTTGGTTCTTATCCTCGTGCGTTCCTTTCTTTTTGCCTCGTCTCTTCCTTTTCTTCTTCTTCCCTGAAGCAGCGGCGTCCTGAGGCTGACATTTACCCGGCATCTCCTCCGCCTCGTCGTTCTCTGCCTCGTCTGCCTCCTCGGGCTCATGCTGGTGTTCAGTGTTTGACACGGTCGGGTTGCGCTCATCAGGTAAACTTTCGGTCAAAAGATCTTGGGCAACTTTTTGCTGAGGACATGATTCTGTACTTTGCAGGTTACTCTCTCCGTCTTCCCGTTTGTGGTCTTGTTCCTCTCTATGGTCATCATGATGCGAGTTAACACTTTGGACTTTGGGTTCTGTCTCCCCTACATCTCCCCCTTTGGGGACTTCTGTTATTGGAACATTTCCCACAGAACTGTTTACAATCTCATGAAGCTCAGGACTGCAAACGATTATATCTTTGGCTTCTATGATTGATCCGTCAATAACGTCAACATTTAAGTCCTTGATGAGGACACCGTTATCAACATTGTGTTCTTCTGTATCAGTCTTGTCCTCCTGTAAGCACGTTGCTTGTTCTTTTCCAGATGTCTCCAGTGTGGACCCAGCAGCAGCACAGAGAGCATCACCGCTCGCGTGATGCCGTTTCCCTTCCTCAAACAGCCGATGCTGCTCTGGAGCCGCTTCTTCCTCTCTGCAACTCCTCAACGGAGTCTCCTCCGTGTCGCCTGAGAGATCATGAAGAGTACTCAGTGATGGAGGGACAAAAGGAGAGGACTCAAGAAATGACGCTCAAAACTGTAATCTTCACGAGGAAGTGCATCAGCAGAAGTCAAGGTAAAGCAGAACACCTGATTGGTGCAGTTGAAGAGAAGAAGAAGAGAATCACGGAGCCATGATGACCAAGAGAGGCACGAGAAGAAGAAGAAGAAAGGCAGGAAGAACACCACAAGTACGTTCTTGATTCCCAGCACATCAATCAACAAGAGAAGAATCCGGCAGCTTTGAAGATGTATACGTTATAGTAGGATTATATGTACATATAACTTGTTCCTTACAAATAGTACTTCCATCTAAATCATTATCAAATGCTTTGTAACATAAACCCTGTTGGTGTGAAGTATGTGTTTGCTTAAATGTTGAAAAGACATTTTGCAAGAGAAACAAATCAAAAGCCAACACATTGGTAATGAAAACAAGGGTGAAAAGGGTGAGGAGGCCCCAGGGGCCCAGAAGCATGCCGAGCTTGTAAGTCTGAACAGGAAATGAAGAGGTTGGATAGATGCTCCCTGAAAGGATAAGGCTGACGTTTCTCTACTACTGTGTGGCTCTCGCCTGGTCGGTAGCACGAGGTCTTTGGCTCCTACGGAGGGAAATCCTAAACTGCTCACGACTGCCTAATGTATTTTTTATAAAGGGATCAGTATTTTGTCAGTGTTCCCGTTGAGCATTGAGAGCTCCACAATAACTACAAAGTTCACCTTGTCGGGGCGGTTTTCTGTTCCATGTAAGTGCCCAACCTCAAGAATAAACGTTCATTCTCCAGACAAATGCAGAACATCACCAGACTTATCCTTTCAGAAAACTGAAAATCACAGTTAAAGAGACTCGACATCCACGAGCACAGTAGTAGTAGAACTGAAGAGTTCATTCCAAATGATAACTCAACTTGTCAGAGAATATCTCCTGGCTTTATATGTTGATTGCATAATATTTCTGTTCCATCACCACTTTAAAGCATTTTGGACTGAAGGCCGTGAGACAGTTTAAGGTTTACCGAGCATGCTGTTCCCCTCCGTCGGGGCGCCCTGAGCGTCTGCAGCCGGTTGAGTGACATGGTCTGCACCGGGGGTCTCGACCACTTCTGCCTCCCCAAGCTCTCCGTTGATGTTGAGATCAGGACCCAGTACGATTCCATGTTTCTAGAAAGAGCGGGAAGGCAAACACACACCTTCACAGTGAGCCACAATGGAAACGCTGCACGTAAATAAAGTAGACCAAATATATTTGAACCATCTATCTTCAATAACGCAGGATATGGTTTTCACTTTAAAGCTTTAGTTACCGTGACAACAATATTCAAAACTTCACCACTTCCCCACAGTACACACACATCGCAGCCTGACTGAGTACCTTCAGAATGTCTTTCAGCTTCACCGTCTCTTCCCTGAGCTCATCTCGCTCAATGCGAATAGCGTCCGTATATTCTTTCTGTCGCTCTAAGGCCTGAGCGGAGCAGCGTGGTGCCAGAGAGACAGGAGAGGAAAGTGGGCCAGAAGAGGAGAGGAAGGGGAAGGAAAAAGCTGGCATTCAGTTTTGTGCAAAGGAAATTCAGATTGCATGAGGTTAAAAGTGAATGCTGAAGAAGATGCACCAAAAGCACAAAACTGCGTGACCAGGGCTCAGAGACCGTACCCCAATCTTCTTATCCTTCCACTCCACCGTCTCCTGCAGGTCAGAGATTTCTCTAACGAAACCTTCCTGCTTGATACGCAGCTGACGGATGTCCTAAACAGCAGCAGAAGGGAAGCAAGGTTGAGATGCAGAGAGAGTAGGAAGGAGACAAGCAGTGCATGCATGTACAGTGTTGAAAGAAAGCGGAGCATTGGAGCCTTTCTAGGTGACTGACAGGTCAAAAGAAGACCTTTTACTTTCTTCCCCTCGGCCTTCTGAACCAATGGGAGGCTCCATTTCTGTACCTTCACACGGGGGGACGAATACTCACATTCAGCAGCTCCTCACTTTGTTTTAGCGTCTCTTTCATTTCAGTGAACTGGAACTGAAGCACAGTGTGGCTGTGTTTCTCTCGCTCGTATTCCTGTGAGGAACAACAGACAGATCGACAATTATTTGTTTTCATTAGAAACACCCAACTCATACACACCCCGTTCCCAAACATCACAGCAATGCTACCGAGGCCGCTGTGGGAGTCACAGTCCTCATTGAAACAGTGTTCAACACTAACCATATAATGGATCCTCCTTCATACAAATATAACGCGTTTTTTACGGTTTTTGTTGTAGTAACACAGACTAAAGAAGCAGAAAGACTAAATTGACAACCCCTCAATGGTGCTGCATTGCTACTGGTGGCATTTTGGGCTGAAAACAGGTCTTTGGTCTACATTGAAGGTCACGGACTAAAACCAAAGCTAGAAAAAAACAACTAAAGGTTGACCAGGCAGCACAGTAACACTCCTCCTTGTTACAGAGCAGGATTAGGAGTTATCGAGAAAGCAGCTGTACCTTGACTTTGTCCTCGTACCCTCGGCGGGACTCAGACAGCAGCTCTTCCAGCTCCATGAGAGAGTCCTTCAGCGTGTCCACCTGGTACATCAGGTTGTTCTTCTCGTTATCCAGCTGGGCATTGGACACCATGGCCTTACGGTACTTCTCCTCCACTTCTCCTAAAGCATCCTGATGTCACGGCACAAACACGAAAGATGAACATTAGTTTGGTGTAACAGGTCGGTGCAGCTCGCAGACAATTCCAGACAACGCAATCGTCTACCTGCACAACTGTGTACCATGTTAAGCGTAGGCTAATACACACACACACACACACAGGACAAAATGAAGTAAGACATGCAATGTGCAGACTAGTCTTCAACAGTTTGCAGAGTTAGAAAACATGAGCCCAGAAAAATTGAAAGAGCCCGACGGCAGCCCAGCATTTGAGCCTCACAAAAGGACTAAAGTCAAATCTTCCATCAAGGCGTCTGATCCCCGAGTCGGTTTGTAGCGGTTCTGCTCCTCTGCTCGGTGTACGTGTGAGTCTCCCTCGCTCCTCTTTTTAGACACACCCAACATTTATTATGCTTATGGAAGACTATCAGTCTCCAGGCGTTTCGCTGAGAGTGAATTAATAACAATCGATCGGAGCTCCCTGACTGCGGTTGTACTTGTACCTCTTCTGGAGCAGCATTCCTAATTCTAAAATGGTTAATGGAGAGCATCAGCGCTCTGTTGGTTTATTGGCTGTATAACTGAATTTGTCTTAACAATTCACTGCATATCTGACCCACTGTGGCAGTAGAAAGGGTTGAACCATCAGAGGAAGTTAGGGACAGCAAACCTATTAGTAAACAGTGACTCAGTCTTTCAAGCTTATATACCTTAACTTCTTTTAGGTTTTGTGTGTACTTGGATTCCACATCTTGAATTTGATCCTTCAGTTCGTGAATCTCCTGGTGAAGAGTCAGCAGCAGTGAGCAGAGAAGCAAACAGTGGAGGTGATGATTCACCGATTAGACCGATGAGAAAAGCAACACAGCGTTTGTAGAAGGAACGAAAATGAGCACGACCGCATTTCAGTCCTCCTGCTACACCGACTCCTCTCCTCTTGTGAGCCTTTAGAGGACTAAAGGGACATCCAGTGACCCTCATGTGTCGTGGAAAATGAAGCTGGGTGGAGAAGTGACTTTGCCTCTTCTACTGTTCTTAGGATTCTTTTAATGTGCAAGTAATTGTGGGTCTATTGGTCAATTTGATGAAGGGCCAGTGTGTAGCACTAGTCAGGATCTATTATCATGAATGGAGTATTTTATGATCACACTGAAAGTAGGAATGGCTGTTTTAGGTATAATGAGCCCTTCATAGCTACGTAGGGGTTGGGGCCTGTTTCTATGGTAGCCCAGATGTGACAAACCAAACGCTTTACTTCTCTGCACGTTAAATACCGCCACAACGTTCACATCTTTTAACCATTACCTTGATTTCCCGTATAGAGGTCTCTGCATCTATAGCAATGGCCGTCTCGCCACTTCCTCTCCGCGAGGAGGTCCCGCCCACCGAGGTGAGGGTCGCTGCTGTCAAGGCAGAAGCTGCTCGCGACCCCTGAGGAAGAAGACATTCATTACACAAATGGCTTTTAGCATTCTGTTAAATCATCAGGACAATTGAAAAGTTTTTTGTTTAATGTTTTTTTTTTAAATGAAAAAGTGTAGCTACACAAACAATGATATCAACGGGGGCCAAAACTATTTTTCACAGGTAAAAAAATGTCCCCGCATTTTATAGAAATGATGAAGGAATAAATATTTGTAAAATATAGATGAAGGAGAGAAACCAGTATAGATCAGAAGCTATATGATGTCCCTTTACACACAGTTATAACAACGACAAAGCAGGCATTTAGGAGCAGGGACAAAGACTTGTACACAGTCAAAATACAGGTTTAGCAAGGTGGTGAAAGATGCTAAACGTCTGCACTCTGAGAAACTTCAACAACAGTTCTACTGCAGATTTCACAGTCAATGTCCTGATTCCATCCCCACAGCTCCACCAAAGCCCAGGATCGCAGGACGTCGCCCTGACCTCTGTAGTCATGAAGTCTTTTGAACGAAGAAGTCCTGTCCCACCCGAAGACCCTCACTGACTCCCCACCCCCCTTGGACTCCCTGCAGTTTCCCTACAGAACCAACAGGTCTGTAGGCGATGCTGTCAACATGGCCCTCCACTTCATGCTGCTCTGCTTTCAACACCATCATCCCGTCTCTGCTGCAGGACAAACTCTCCCAGCTGCACGTTCCCGACTGCACAAGTCATCACTGACTTCCTGTCCGATAGGAAGCAGCACGTGAAGCTGGGGAAACATGTCTCAGCCTCTCGGACAATCAGCACCGGTTCCCCCCAAGGCTGCGTTCTTTCCCCTCTGCTCTTCTCCCTGTACACCAACAGCTGCACCTCCAGTCACCAGTCTGTCAAGCTCCTGAAGTTTGCGGATGACACCACCCTCATCGGACTGATCTCTGGTGGGGACGAGTCCGCCTACAGGTGGGAGTCTGACCATCTGGTGTCGTGGTGCAGCCAGAACAACCAGACAAGACAGTGGAGTTGGTTGTGGATTTCAGGAAGTACAGAGCCCCAACTTCCCCCATCACCCTGTGCGACTCCCCCGTCACCGATGTGGATTCCTTCCTGGGCTCCATCATCACCCAGGACCTCAAGTGTGAGCTGAACAGCTCCATCACCAAGAAGGCTCAGCAGAGGTTGTTCTTCCTGAGGCAGCTGAAGAAATTTAACCTGCCAAAGACGATGATGGTCCACTTCTACACGGCCATCAGAGTCCATCCTCTGCTCCTCCATCACCTTCTGGTACGCTGCAGCCACAGCCAAGGACCAGGGCAGGCTGCAGCGTGTCATCCGCTCTGCAGAGAGGGTGATCGGCTGCAATCTGCCGTCCCTGCAGGACTTTCTAGGACCCTGAAGCGAGCTAAAAAGATGGTAGCAGACCCCTCTCACCCCGGACAAAACCTGTTTGTGCCCCTTCCATCTGGCAGGAGGCTGAGGTCCATCAGGACTAAGACCTCCCGCCACACCAACAGTTTCTTCCTGTCGGCAGTCGGGCTCATCAACAGAGCCGGGATCCCCACTGACTGACTGACATCCCACCGGTCACTCTCTTCACACTCCACATACACTCACAACACAGTTGTGTAGAGTATGGTATTCTGTTCGCTAGTGCACTTTATTTTTAACTTTTATTTTGAATTTATATTCCTTCTTATACTTTCTTTTTAAATAGTTTATTCTATATCCCCTAGCCCTATATTTCATACTATATTTCATGTTGTCTTATCGGTCTTGTCATTGTGTTACTGTCTGATGCACCAACTGACAAGTCAAATTCCTTGTATGTCACTTTTTGCCAATAAATGTTCCTGATTCACAGCATGTGATCCACTCACCTTCTCAAGATAATCTCTGTCCTCCACCTGTTGAGACAAAGAAAAACAGTTAGAGCAAACCGAGGAGACCAGGTGAGGGAGGAAGGATCCCACAATCCTCACAACAGGCACAAAGAATTAACAACGTCATGCAAATAATCTGTGTGCGAAGCATCAAATATCCCTAAAATAAAAGCACACCATCAAACAGATCATGTCACATCTGCAGCTTGTGCCCAAACACACAAAAACACTCGTAGTCCCCACAGTGGACCCAGGAGTTGACCTCTGACACAAACACAGGGTACGATCCGCCCTCCCTGCAGGGTGAAGTGCACAGAAAGGAAAGCAAACAAACAGCAAGTGACCTCCTGCGGCAGCAAAGCCACTCACATGAGGAAAGTCAGGAATAGTAACATCGTCCAGGTCCTGGGGGAGGCCACCGCTACCGGCAGAGCTCCTCAGAAAACTGGCAACGGAGGCGCTGTGTTCCTGCACCGACCACCAGGGGGCGAAGCAGAGCAACAAAAAACATCTAAGCTCGTTTCTCACGTTCTTCTTTCCTATTATAGATCATTGCATCCTATCCCTTGAAAAAAAATGAATGAATTCACTCGTCTCAGTCAGGGTGACATGAAAAGAAAATGAAAAAAAAGGGTTACACACAGGATACCAAGTTTTATACACATCCAACTCTGCAAACCATGCCAAGAAACCATCATGTAATAATGTCTAACAGAGTCCTTTTGACACACAAACTAAATGTTGTACAGTGGGTTCACACACACAAAGCCGTATCTCCCTCTAAACCCCGGGGTTGCAAGTAGGGTGTCTGGGTGGGTGGAGCTCACCACTGGGCTTGCGCGGGCCGAACCAGCCCTGGACGAGGCTCTGGAGCCGGGGCTGCGATAACTAGAGTACTCTAAAGTCTGCAGAGAAAACACACCGTCACGGTTCTGGCTGCAGCTGGAGGCAAAACGCAAACAAGCATGCGCATGCAACGGTTTCAAATTCATCCTCCCATTTGATCTCCTTGGTGCAATGTCTTTGGGTTTAAAGTGCTTCCGGAATAAAATGCATCACTACCATCCTCATCCTCACCCCAACAGCAGCAAACACAGGCTGGAGAGGACCGATGCCCGGATCACAACCCGTTGAAATGTGCATATAAACAGCGCACACAATGACAGATTTAAATCCAATTACATTAAAGTCAGCAACATGAAAAAAAACCACTCAAACGACAACTTAAGGCAAACTCTGCACAGGACTTGTGTGCTTATTTCACACTGGTTCCACTCACTGACTTTAAATGCATCAAACCAACAACTCCAGGGGAGTCTTACACGAGAGCTGGAGCCAGAGACTCGCGTTGACCCGCCGCCGAGGCCGTCTTCATACAAGGAGCTCTGCACAGGTCACACAAACAGTGCATCAGTACGCGAACAACGACGCACACACACACACCTTTTCTCCTCATCGGTCTGTGGCTCCATTTACAACCAAAGTCTACTGCGACGTGAATGCTGGCTGAAGTTAAAAAAGGTAGATCTACAAGTGGTGCAGGTTGACAACGCGTGGAAGTTAGAGTGGGTAGAAGCGGAGGTGGAAATGAATGGAACCAACCCTGCGATGGAGCTGACTGAGTGACCTGCAGGACTGAGAGCAGAGGAGGGAGTCTGGAGTAAGGAGCTGCTTTAGCTTGTGAAACTTGAAGGAGTATTTAACGCTGTGTAAGCATATATTCTCATGTCCCCGTCCACAGAGAGGTCAAAGGTCAGCTGGCCACTACAGTACGTTTCTGGTCTTTCGGCCGTGTACAGACCTGGTAGCCATTTCTGGAAGAGGACAGACCATTGAAGTTGTACAAGTCTGAGGAAGCATAAGACGCCTGAAATGAGGAAAGAGGAAACACGAGTAAGGAGCAAAGAGAAGGACGCCCAACTTGACATTCATCTCTGGAGGTCATAAGTGCAGCTCGTTTTGTATACAGAAAGAAATCAGCATGCTCGCCAAAAGGCTTAAGATATGAACGGATTGTTTAAAAGAAATGTTACAGGACTGGTGATCACAAACACACAGAAATAAATGACATAGATGCACCTCCATGTCTCCTTGGGGGAAACACAGGAGTGTGTGTGGGACCTGTTAAGAACGCACCACAAGCCTCTATGAACATTATATTTTAACACCACCACTGCTGGAAAGCTACGGAAGCCCTAAAGGGACATGATTCAAACAAGCTTTTTTATCTCTTATGATGTAGTTGACTTCACGACGTCAGTCTACAAACTGAAAATGAAGCATGATTGCTCTTAATTAGCAGATATGTATTTCACGGTACGGTAAGTATGTAAAATGTCATGATTTAGTGTTTGGATTCATTCAAGTAACCCAATAAATCAAAAGGTAGAGTCATTTACCACACGTTGTGATATTTTAGGGTCACTACTACTGAATATAATCCAGTACACCTGATGAATTTGTACCATTGTTAACAGCTTATCTTGACGTAGCCGCATATGTATCCTTCCAGTAACCTCAACAAGGTCATCACTGTCCAAATTAAATGTTAAATACATTTAAGGTCAAGTGATTTGACCCAAACATTGCAAGTAATACGAGGGAGATGTTAGGACATTCTCTGCGATGCCACCCACCGGCCGCAGGTCTAGTCTGGAGGCACGAGACACCCGGGTGTCATCACTCAGTCTGGAGCTCTGAGAGGGGAGGGGGGGGGGGGGCACAGGTGATAATATCAAACACCACCCTGACAGCACATCTCATAGTGTCAACGCTTCGCAGGCTGGTAGTTGTTTATACGGACGATTATAAGTCATTTGTTCGGCAGCTCTCCTTCCACATGCAACAACCAACGGCATCAAAGTAGCCAGGTATCCCCAAGGGTCAGCTACTGGACGGGGGCAACACGCACCGTGAGGTCGAGCCTGGAGGAGCGAGACGCTCTGCTTTCATCACTGAGTCTTGAGCTCTGAGAGCACGACAGAGAGGAGGCTGATGAGTGACAGGGGGTCTAGAAACGCACTGCAACAGGCTGCATGCAACACACGGCTACTGACCCTGCTGGAGAGGACGCTGCAGTCGTCATCACAGACGCTCCTCTGAGAACAAAGAACAGCGATCACAAACACGCCTCGCTTCGGGACACTTTGTGCATCACAGGAGGAAGTTTTACATACATCTTTGTGCTTATGCTTCTTCTTTTTCTTTGACTTCTTAATTGAGTCCTTAGAGAGAAAGAACATTGGTGGTACATTCACAGTAACCACATTTTCACAAGTTAGCGTCATCGGGAACACGTCACACGGCGAATGCAAAGGGGCACTTTGGAGCCGTCATCTCTGCCCTCTTCAAGGCCACAGGCCTCCTACAGACCTTGCAGATCAACTGGGTGGTTTGTTTATGTTATTTTGGGACTTAAGTTGGACAATAACACTAACTAAGCGATGATTGGAGCGGTAGATCAGAAGCTCCTGTGTTCTGCCACATTCAGACATCGTTTTGGTCTTGTGGGTTTGAGGAGAGGTGTATAGAATACGGGTGGTTGGGATGACGTTGGTTCCACAGTGGAAAAAGGCCGTCTACTGGAAAGAGAAGTGGTGAAAGTAAAAAAACGTAATGTTTTGCAGCTGTCTTGTTGGGCTCCTGTGCACAGCAGTACACGTTTGTGCTCCTGTGCTAGAACTCCTTCAGGTTCTGCAGACTCCCTCCACGGTCAGCAATACACAGACTGTGGAGGCGTCCCAAATACTGCCCCACTCCACCATCAAGCGAGAACACCAAACAAACCGATTCAGCGATTAAACGCTCTGAGCCAAACATCCTGGATGTCCTGTACTCATGAGAATGATTAATATGAAACATGTTTCCACATTACACAGCACAAAAGAAAGGCAGTGAACCTAAAATAGAGCGTGCTGTGTTTTGGTTGGATCATGGCGGCTCTTTGGCACACAGCGTTCTTCTCGCCAAAACCAAAATGTAACTTGATAGTCAAGGCTCCCGTGTGCACATCAGCGAACATAATCCCATGATGGGATTACCAACACGGGGAGTTAGTCAACAATCACGCTCCATTCCAGCATATTCCTCATCGCATTAGCTCACTAAATTGGAACTATTACTATAGAATCCATAAAGAACTTTGACAGGCAATGGAGAGACTATAAAAGTCAAGCCCATTTGATTCCCTTCTAGAGCACACATGCATGCTTCGTGCTACAAAGAGAAACAAGGACAGGCAGTTTTACTCCATGCGTTCTCAAATACTCTTACCCCTCCACCATGAGCCCCAACCGCATCGAGATCAGACTGTGCAAGAGAATCATCATCATCATCCCCATGTGTCACACAAACTGACAGCACTGGGTTAAGCGATCAAGACCGCCACAAGGTCCGTCTCTGATATTGATAAAGCAGAATTGAGGGAATGTGCCGTTTGAGTGATACTGACCCTGACGCTGCCCCGGCTTCCCACCGACATCCGCTCATCGTCGTCTGAGAGCTGTGAGGGACAGATTGAAACGGATGGTTAGGGGTTTATGAACTGCTCAGCCTGTGTGTGCGTGACAGGACGTAGAAAATAAACAGTAGTCGGTTTCTCTTTTCTAAATGGTCATTATGAATCCATCAACCTGAACACTACAGTACAAACATTCATTCAACTTTTTCCCGGTGTGGGAGGAGCAGGCTACAGAGGAGACGCAGGCAGAGGGAGGGCTACAAACCGTTTGTATGCGTGAAGAACGAGAGTACCTCTCACTGTCCTCCTGGATGACGGAGGGGAGGGGAGGAGGTGCAGAGGAGGAGAGAGAGATCAATGAGACAGATGGATGAGGGCGGTAGAGGCCTGAATGACCTTTAAGGTCAGCAACGTGACACGTTTCCATTCCGCCAAGTAGATTTAAAAAGTTTAAATCATTTCAACAATTTCCGTTTTTGTTTGGTATTAGGATCGGGATATGTCATGACATTTCATCATTTTGGGAAACTCATTCAACAGATGTGACATTTGGCCAAATGAAGACATGGGAGACAAAATTGGACACCAGGTTGCAGGACGGACTTTTGACTTCATTTAAACACATTTGTACAATTCCTGCAATAAACAAATCCAGATCACTTTCATCCAGACATGCATGTTCTTAAAACACACCACTCAGAGACAGTAATCTAGCAGACACCCAGAAACAGATTGACGAGCATGAAGGGAATCACTTAAAACACTCTGCAGTTAGTCCAATGAAAAGCCACACACATATGAGTAGGAGTGCATACGAGTACCCCGTATCCGGCCGGTGCAGGACAAGTCCAACAAAGTGACCAAAGTGGGGAATTCAACACAGTAAATCCCATGCAGAGCCACACCAAAGGGGCAGATGGTCCGGCTGATTCAAAGCCATCGGCCACCCCGCTCCTGACAATAAGTGGATTATCGTTAATGGCCAAGCTTTGATTCTTTATAATCTGTTATTTTCTAAAAAGGCTCAACAGGAATTATGTGAAATTCAAAAGCAGACTGCACGGTGCCACAGAAACACATGCACAGGCTTTAGGGTTTCTAGCGCCGTCATCAGAGCACAGACACTGTACCATCCACTGTTCAATATCTCCCCATTTGCTGTCTGTGCGGTCGTCTAATTTGGTGTCCAAGCCATAATATTTCTAAGAAGGGACGGGAGGTGAAAAAGAGAAAACAGGACACAGAACACAGGTAAACACACTTCTATTATTTTCTTGGGCAAAATTCAAAGCCGGGAATAATGTCATGACCATGCAGAAATCCAATGATGTCTGAGGTGGAAACCAGCAAGAGGATGCCTACCTTCTGCACCTGAAAGATCTACGCCGATGAGGAGGAAGGTGGGAGGGGATTGACAGGGTGAAGTAAAAGGAGAGAAACCAGCATCAGGAATGACATGAGAAGACAGACATGTGAACCATGGGACGGATCAGAGACAGACAGGACGTACAGAGGCGGGTCTCAGGAATGGGAGGTACCTTCTGCTCACCAGCCAATGATAACCGACCCAAGAACAGTGGAAGACCGGCGAGGCTCCCGTACAGGGTTCTTCCCATGGTTCCTTTAGGTCGACGTCAGTTAGCCCAAAATATGTTCCCACGACTACAGATTAATGCGTCTCATACACCCTGGAAGACCTGAAGATCCGAGACCAGCCGCGGGATTAACACGCAACAACAATCAACACGGACACCTTGTCCACTAGATTTCTGTTTGAAGGTGTCACGTGACCAAAGTACCCAACGGCTGCGCGGTGTGAGTTTTTGACAATCAATGGAATAGAGTTACGTCTCACTGGATTAAACCATAAGTGAAGCGCGGTCTCGACAAAAGGAGATAGAGTAGGACACCCTCCATCCTTTGAGTCCTTGGATTGGACTCCTCTCTACTCTAATTGCCCAACTATGATGAAGTTCTAATGGTGGGAGATTTCAATAAACACGTCTCCTGTCCTGATAATCCTTCAGCCAGTTCTTGAACATTGATGAGTAGTTATACAAGCAGAGCTTCTCACAATCAGAGCCAAACCCTTTATCTTTTCAGGAGGTGTTATTGGACGATCAGATGGAAATGGATCAGGTTGATGGGTCATGCGTCCAAACACACCACCTGCATAATTTCCCTCACTTGTGTATACTCTGGTTTCAGATACGTCAGAGGAACTAAGGCAGGAATGCCAGTTTATCACCGGGTGCCCAGATTCAATTCATAGAACGGCTTCAGGTTAAGTACATTACATGAAATCACAGTTTGTGTCATAAAATATGCAACAGCTCCTTTTTTCAATGTGAAATGGATATTTTCTTTTTTAGCTCTGCTGCATCTCCTGAGTTCATCCTTCCATCCACCTTACCAGCACAGCCTCTCGGCTCTCGGCTGACCTCGGCATGCATGAGCACGCCCAGCTCATTGATGTGAGTCTGAATGCACAGCTTCAGTCGAGAGGAGCGTTCACGGCCGGCGCGGCAGCAGACTCAACAGCGGGCCCCCTGGTCCAGTCATGGAAACAAAGTCCCCCCCCCCCTTATAAGCAGGGGACACCGAACATAGAGCTTGGGCTCATTTCTAAAGGGTCTCACTGGGACTATGCGATATTCCGTTTCAACCGGTCTAACATTTCCATACAGTAGGAATTTGTCACACAGCCGTAACAACGGTTACAGATCAGCAGAACATATTGTTCACCGCTCACTACCAAGCGTGCAGCAGGCTACTTGTCGTACGTGTATTGAGATTGTTATAAAGTTATACCATTACTCAATTAACGCGCAAGTAACGCTCTGTAACAGGGTAGAACACCGCGACACAACAGTCGGAGATAAACATGCTGTTTCCAGCTCGCCGGTATCACAACAAGAAACTCCGTCACTCCATTAAAAAACTGAAAAGAGCGATAGGTCTCACCATGAGTAGTGAGATGTTGTGATCGTGATGTGTTAGAATAAAGAAATGCACCAGGTTCCCATTAATTCTGCGCAAAACATCCCTGTTTATTTTTCTCTCATCATTACAGAGAAAAATAAACACCACGGGCCTTTAGAGCAATGGAATGCATTGCTACATGAGATCTGAATATCTCACTCTGTTTCCACCTCGTGCCTGCAAAAAGATGGCAGAAAAGTAAGAGGTGGTGGATAAGAAAATAAAGGTCTATGCATAGTGCAAAGCAGATCAGCACCTGACCAGCGGGATCTTGTTTACTTATCTCCAATTACGAGTCTGGACAACCAATTAGCGTGAGCTAAGTTGGACAACCGGTTGCACATTTGCACCAGTTCCGCTCAACTCACCGAGTTCCCCTTCCTGATCGGGGGGGTTCTCGGGCGCCCGATGAGGGCGGCCCTTAGCCCCCTCCCCGCAAGCCGACGCCCGGCCGTCCTGCTGCCCTCAGGGAGCCAGCAAAGGTTGCATCCTCCAGCAGTCAGCAGGTAACACCGCGGCCGGTCATGTAGGAGGGATTACAACGGACCCACAGGTTTGAGCTCGGACCAAAGCAAACCAACAACAGCGTCCGGTTCGCTGCTACGCGGCCGATAATCCCCCGTCAAGTTCCGTCTTCGACAGGCTAGAAAAACGTCCCAAAGTCCCCGAGGTGGCTGTGAGAGCCGCGGCCCATCGCTTCCGTCAGCACCACGGCGACAACAACCGCTCCACCGGGCTGGACGGAGGAACACACACACACACACACACACCGCTAAGCTACTTTGGAACTCTGCTAAGGGGTTTAAGGGAGACACAAACACGCACACAGCTTAACAATGCGTATGGCCGCTGTGTTTATGTGTGCGCACACAGATTGTTACCGTTGTTGCTCCACACCGGTGTTTCTATTGCTAAATAATTGCTCGGAAATGCTGATTATCTCAGTGGGCCTTATTGGGAAAAGCGTTCACTATAAATCAGACGCATTGTTCTGGAGATAATTGATCATCTCATGGAGTGATTTGAATTCTATTTTTACAATAATGTGATGAAGTAACTTTTTCTGGTATATAATTCACAAGATTTGTGCTGACTGCAGAATGTCCACAGACATTTCCGTCAAAAGGCCACGAGAGCTACATGTAAATACAGTTTGAGAGGTTTTAACTTCCCGATTGTCTCCGGACACCTGTGAGCAACGATTAACGGTTACATTTTGACTGATGAGTGCCGATTATTCGAGTGGAGGGGATTGAACGGGCTAAGAAAGGCGAGATGGGAAATACACAATGACCAGAACCAGGGAAGAGGAACCCGAGTAAGTGGTGCACAGGTCAGCGCACCACTGACCTAGAGTCTCCAACAGAACAAAGGCCTTGTTATTCCTGGAGGAAATCATCCAATCAGAGGCGGATATCGAGTGCACAGGCTACGCTAAAACAACCATGATGGCTTAATGGAGATTTTGGCCAAATTTAAAACTGTTCTACCACAAGTGTGTGTTACAGATACTGTGAGTAATTGTTCTCCTGTGGTTATTGACACACGATGGTTAAACCACATGAAGGAGTGACATTCTGCTTTTGGTCTTTCATCTCCACATCCTGCAGACATCGTCAAGAACAGATCCAATCAAATGCCTTGGAAGTTGTATTCTACAGATTTGGCTTGAGATGCAAACGGGTTTAAACCCTTCCGAGAGGAATTAGTGAGCCGCTTTGTGGACATTCATCACATTGCTCTGGCTGACTGTGTGATACACTTTACAGTGGGAAATGACACTATAGGTAGAGCGAAAATAGCTCTCTACCTGGTAAATATTTGCTCAAGCAATGGAGCACGACAGGAATGTTGAATGCGATGTTTGTGTGGCTGAAAACAGAAGGACGGGTTCGGAATGACCATCTGCACTAGAGACAAAGGATCACCTGCATTCCAGAAAGATCACATGTTCAGATGGCCTCAAAGAATCAATCCCTCCGTCAATACGCTCATTTGGGAAATTCCCCTTTCATAGTTTGTGTTTAATAGCTATTTTGATGAAGGTTATGCGATAAGGAGGTGGGTGTTTTATCAATCTCATCCTGAGGCAACGTGCACATTATGCGTTTCTTTCCATTTTCTTGCGTAGTTACTCAGAAAATCCCGACAGTTCTCCTCAGAGCAAAAGTTACAGCGCTGTGATTTCACCTCTGACCCCTAACCTCCCTCTCACCCCACCTGGGATTTAAGACCCCAGCTTAAGAGCATGAAGCACTGCTGGCAGGAAATGCTTTAGGTCTGAACTGGAAACCACAGACTTGTAAGAAGGCTGCAGGAATCCTTTTGATATTCTGGGGTCACGGATAATCGAACTAAGGGACAGCAGCACCTGGTGAGACAAACGTCAACGTAAAAGCGGGACATGAATACGCTGACCCGCCACCAATGCTGAGCTTTATAGAAGGGCTACGGAAAGTGAGACACTTTGCAGGTAGGGTTTGAAACGTGAGCGTGTGTGTGGACTCGTACCTCCTTCTGCTGTCGCTCCAGCTCCTTCATGCGGATCTCTCTGGCCTCGGCCCTGGCCGCCCTCTTGGCTGCCAGCCTGGCCTCGGCCTGAGCGGCAGGCAGAGGGAGAAATAGAAGGAGAGAGCATAGGAAAAAAGAAAAGACAAGTCAGTCAGCTGGAATAAAGTAGTACACATTTATAAATGCTGAACACGCATGTGAGCGGAGGCCCAGTTCCTCGACAGACTTCCTGGGAAGTTGTGTGGGTGACGGCAGGGGAAGAAAATATATTTTTCAAAAGACTCAAGACTGCAGTAACTGACAGTGGACTGGACTCCCAGTATGTGTCCTTTGACTGTATTTAGAAGTTTCTCCCACACTACTCCACTCCCCCGCTGTCTTCACTGGCTACTGTTGGATGGATCGGGTCCAGCTTACATCCAGGACATGGTCAAACCCGACATCCCGACCCGCACTCTCCGCTCTGCATGTGATAAACTGCTCGTCCCTCCTCACTGAGAGCAAAGCACTCGACTAGATCTCCACGCTTTGCCGTCCTTCTCCGAAATGGTGGAAGGAGCTCCCTGAAGACACCAGGACCACAGAGAGCCTTCACATCTTCAGACTAAAGACACACCTCTTCACACTCTACCTCCACTAAAAGACTAACACATTGTAGCACTTAAATTGTACTTGTAACACCACTCATCTATAGCAAATTGGTTTATTTGAGGAAATTGCACTTTCTTGTTCTTCGGAGTTTGTACTCCTATGATTGAATGTATTTATTGCAAGTTGCTTTGGATAAAAGCGTCAGCTAAATGACATGTAATGTGATGTGATACAGCCTGGTGGGGATCTAAAGAGCCATGCAGACATGTACTCATGACAATGTGGAAATGTCCTGTATTTCAAGGCATTCCCTCTGCTCCACTCAGCACTCGGTAACAGCAGAGCCTTCTCCTTAAAAGGACCTGTGAGAGTGCGCATGCTGTGTAAGTGTGTGCTACACAGACCGTTTCCTTCCTCTAGCTCTGTGATCCATACTAAGCGGTTGCAGTTTGTCCGTGCAAGCGTACTAGTGTATTTCCTCCGTGTCAGTCATCGTGAACCACTTAGAGGGAAACACCGAGTCCGTTTGAGATCATCCTGGCCTCCCTGGACCAAATAAATACAGAGAAACACAAAATAGAACCAAATCTGGGGATCGGAGATCCTGACATTGCCCTTCAGTTAAAGAAAAACAAAGGTCACTGAACTAACTTGGAACTGATAAAAATAAAATGGGAAAGAATAACTAATTTTCAATTTTGGTTCAACAGAAGTTAAAGAATATCTATATATTTTTTATAATATGAACATGTTGTCGCACAACCTTGTGAGCAATCAGCCGTTTTCTGTAACTCAATGAGACCTCTGCAGGCTCTACTGGGCGCCAACCTGGTGAGCAAACTTGTACACACATACAGCAATTAACCCCAGAACCGAGCAAGCCTCCATGTTTTACTGCAAGTCTTTTCTTTTTAAAATTATGTTTTGTGAACACCAAGCTCACTTGACAGTTGTGTCTCACCTGTCCAGAGGACATTCTTCCAGAAGCTCGGTGGCTTGTCAATATGCATTTTGGCAAATTCCAGTCTTTGTTTTTTAGGATTTGCTTTCAACAGTGGTGTCCTTGGCCGCCTTCCTCGGTCATCATCTATACTCCGTGTGGAAGTTGTTCTTGGCTCTTTGGTTACCATTCATATTATCCATCTTCAATTTTCATCTTGCAGCCACATCCAGATATCGCTTAGTAAGCAGCCACAGGAACATGTCAAAGGTAAAGGCTTTATCATTGTCTTTGTAATCTCCTGAGATAACTCCTTAGCTTTCTGTGGTCCATGTTCAGTGTGTTAAACGCCGTAATACCAAAGAGCACAATGACTACTTTTCACTTTTGACCAGCCAGAGTGACACCCGGGATTCGAATTAGAGAAATGTGTCCCTATGGTCAAAAAACGTCATTTTTTTCCAGGACATTTTCATTATTTATTTGATTAATTGATTCTGTAAAACCAAAATCCAAAATCAATGCCTGATTTTCAAGTTTAAATTGACCAACCATTTTGTCCACGTATGTATACATTAAACTCTTCCTCTCATCTATAGAAAGTAGTCTTGTCACATTTTTTTCATCCAAAGAGATTATATCACCTTCAACACTTTACTGGTTGGGAGACTAGATCCAATGCATTTGTTAAATTGTAATGTTTCCTTTTGGTTTAATAGGTGGAACTACAACAAAGCAAGTGTATGTGAATGGCACATTTCAACAAGGGAATTAAGCGGTCAGTCATGATGCCACGCCCCTCTCAGTCGATGACCCCGCCCCCTACGCCACGTCAAGTAGTAGCATCAGTAGAGATGCCTCTTACTCTGCAGAAAGCAGCTTGTGCCCAAGATATCCATTGGAAACAGAACGCTGTCCCCAGTAAACACGGACTTCAGCGAATTAAGATCCGTCCCAGCGATGAGGGAGGAGCTCCAGAAACACCCGCCTCCACTGACTGACCCTAAATGGCATTTGCCTTCAGGCAATGATTGCCTATTGTCCTTGGGATTCTTTACATTTGCGCCCACGCACCGCCTGTACCTGTGCTGACGTGTCCCAGCAGAAGCAGACCGGGCCGCTCTTTTGGAACACGTCAGACCTCCCATGACCCTCTTGGGGTTGACAAAGTTGCAGCGTCAGAGACGAAACATGACGTTGGTCTTCTGGCCTCGCGCAGTATTAATACGCTTATTGAAAACTTGATTCTCCAGCTCTCCAGCTTGAGGTCAACAGCCTTAACCATTTCTATGTCATTAAAAGATTAACAGGAGAAAAAGACAGGTTACCCGATATCAACAGTTTGGGCTGAAAATATCTGCCCAGAATGCTAACAGCTGTTCTAAATGCAGGCGTCACATGGGTGGGTGCTACACCGCCACATACAAAACAACACAATGCACCGAGTACTGGGACACGCAGACAATCATATCACACCAAGTTAGACTTTCCTGTCAATGACAACTTCCGTGACACTGAAAATGTCCGGATGCAGTGAGCAAGCGCGTCGGAACAAATAACTGAGTTTATTACTAATTTAGCACACTTTGTCTCTAGGCCGGTTTAAGCTGGGACATGACTTCCAATATGGCTCAGGGAATATTCAGAGCAGTACAATGTAGGTTCCTAACAGCAGTAAAGTTATATCATATATCGCTCTCAGGGTGAACCAAGGAGCATTGAGCAGCTTTCGTTTTGCATCTGATTGAATCCTCCGATACGTCCTTACACAGACCAACAAAAACATTACAACGAATATCAGAGGACATGACTGCTTAAAAAAGCCCTGCATGACCTAAACACGATGTAGTTTGATGCGTTACTGGAAGGGGCCTTCAAATGAACCAGTTAGTTACTGGTTAAAGGATGTTTGACTATCAAAAGGAAGTATTTTTTACAGTGTATTACTTGAAGCAGGTTTGCTGAGGAGGAAATGGTCTCCTGTGCGTGACTGCATTCCTCACTTACAGACGCCACCCGAGCTTATTACACAACTCAAAGCACACTAAGCAGAATACTGTGCAAACATCGCTCCGTAAAATAAACTAGTGGCTGGCTGTTTGTATTCTTGCAGATATAATAACACAACACTGTGAGTGACTAGGAGTGGAGTCCTGAATGATGCGAGTGTCCATATGCTCCTTCGAGTGTGTACTGTAGGTGCATCTAGTCAAAGATGCATCTAAATAGGCCAAAAGACAGATCCCACATCAGCATTCCTCCTTGTCCGCTATTTATATCGACCTATTTGCTCTGCGTTTCTGTCAAATCTGCTCTAATTTAGCACCATTTCAACAGCAGGGGGACGGCCCTCCTGAGAGCAAATGAGCTAGTTCAGTCCCCAAACTGATCCTCTCACAAGACTGGGGCATTGCCTTTGAGATGATAAAGGCTGACAAAAGAAGAAAAGTGAGACTTTAAGACTGAAGGCTAATTTAAACACCTTTGTAAAGGTGCGTTTTGTAACACACTGCATCCTCCGCCTGGCCTGGTCTGGCTGTTTTATCAAGTCAAAATGACACGTTAAACTTAAGCCTGTGATTTCACTGCACAATGGTGATAAGATAAACAATGCGGCTCACATTTAAAATAACATGCAGTGTCGTAGTTTGAAGAATTTCTAATTGTCTGCCAACAAAACCGTATCCAATCATACGACTAAGCTGGTGTTTTGGTGATTGGTTCAACACCTACATATAGTGTGTGTGTGTGTGTGTGTGTCCACATAGGACACACCTATTGGGCCGGCTTCTGTCAACCTGAACCCTTATGCCGGCATCCCTCCAGAACTAACTGCCAGTCTGGTGCCACTAAGCTCTTCCACTGCAGCGACCACAACGGCCGGGTTTTGGAGAGGACGTGGAGCGCTGACCGGCAGGACAGACACGGCACGCAGTAAAGACTGATTTGACCAATCAGAAGTTTCACTGAGATCAAAGGACTATAAGTGGATGCAACAAGTTATCCACTTAAACGGTTGTGATGACTAACTAGAGGGAAAAGAGGTTGTTTCCACTTTGCAAAACCGTAAAAAGCACCCAGATGTTGCTTAAAAGGGATGGCTCAGCTCACACCATCGACACCACAGACATGAGTCAACTGAACAGCGCCTCACAAAGGGGCGGGAACGGTTAAATTGGGCCTTTGCTTCCAAAAGTACAACAACACTGAAAAGTCAAGCAGAAAAGCTGCTTGACTCATGCAAATGGAGATGTTTAACTACGTGAACACGTGTGCTCTCTTTGCAGCAGCAGACAGGAAGCAGCGAGCCGGGTGAAGAACCGACTCGGGGAGTCTCGGGAACCAGAACCAGTGGAATGTGCAAGAGGAGAAACCGCTCCACATTCTTCCCTCCTTTCTAGAAACTGTACACACGGGCAGTGATGGCCACAGCCTCTAAAAGGAAATCATGTCAAGAGGTTCCAGTGTACGGGCATCTTTTCCAAGGCTGATACCAGTGTCTATATCTTAAGATAGAAAGAACTCAAACTACGTTGAGTTTGCTCAGTTCAGTTGCATTGACATCTCATCAGTGATATGAAGGGTTTCATTAGTAGTTCTTCATGACTTGGGAATAACTTGTATGAACTATCAACTCAAATCAAACTAGGTGAGCATTTAGATGGGATCGTTTTGTCAAATCACTCAATTTGCTTGTATGCCAAATTCAGCAACATACCTTAATTATGTTATATTGTACATAAAAACCATGCACAAAAATGTATGTACTACAACGGCACAGAAGGCAGTAATGTGATGAAAGCCTTGTAGAGGAGCTCATAGGCTCAAGTGTCCGGAACATTCCAGACAATCCTGGTAAACGTCACTGTGGATTTTGACGTTTCCTGTCGATATCCACAGAATGCTGTAGTTATCTATAACAGTAAAATGGCTTACTGTCCATTTTCAGTGTGGCTGTCAATTTAGGAGGCCTTACCTAAAAAATAAGACATCTTTTTAGATCTTAGAATATGATAATGATCCTTAGTGTGTGTGTATTAGGGTTGTAACGATACCAAACTGATGACTTTGATACTACCTGCCAAAATATTACGCTACCCAATTCTTACGATACCACGAATAGGATACTGGAATATTTATCTATGATACTAATACATCTGTAAGGTTCCCTTTTTTACCTGGCATCTGTTTGACTTGTGGGATAAACAATGCGTCCAGTGTGTGTTATTTGGTACAATTTTGTGTGCATTCTGACCTCGATCCTAAAGACCCACATGAGTGAAATTGTAGGTTATTTTGCATGTATATATTTCTGCTGGACTATTCAGTAACTTATTTGCTTTGTCTTGTGTTGCACTTGATGTTTGACTGTTACGAAAGTTGTTGTCAAGATAGCCAACAAAGATACAGGGCTTATTAAAATGAAAATGGCTTCAGATTACCAAGTAATCAATGTGCTCGGTTATGACAAAGACGTTTAACAACAAAAACGTTTTATGTTTACATCTCTGGCAGACAATGTTCCTGCTGATCTGGGCTGGCATGGTCTCGTGCAACTACATTTAAGTTACCGGTTATTTGCTTTTGGGAAAAATAATTCCCCAAATTCCCGAGCTTAACTTGCCATGGAAACTTCCCAGAAATTTACCGGAAATTTTCTGCCACTTGGCAACTCTCACCTAAACCTCGGCTGCTCCACAATCGTGTGGAACGGCTGTAGGGCTCTGAGCACTGCCAACAAACTAGTTTGCTCCCGTGAGGGTGGAATCAAGCAGGAATAAAACAAACAGTGGGCTTCAGGGATCTCTAAAAATAGAACGCCAGTAGGGGTTTAAAGGTGAAGTGCAATGGAACCATCAAAACCACATTGCAGTGTCGGGGAAACACTAATTTGTTGTTTTGTGGAGCCTATTAATATTATTCCTAATCAAGGCCATGCATTATGGAATGGTAGAAAGCAGTCTCCAATTGTGTAGCCTATTAGCTTCAAGTAGTTGAGCCTCCTGTGTAAGCATGCTGCAGTAGAGGTTAGCAGGAGGCAAAGCTCAATTATGAGCATTGTTTTCATCTGAAACTGTTTTACTGCCCCAGAAGTTTGCAATATGCAACCCGGCAGCAAACAGAACATAAAGATATTTTGGATGTCCAAATGCTCTGAGAGTTATTTTTGCCTCAAGTCTGTCCTTTGTGTCGCCTCTCGCTAACACTGTGCTGTACCCGTGACATCCGCTGCCATGTCTCAATGAACGTCTTTCCACGCGTTTTGGTTGGTGCCACTCGCATGATTCAAATTGGTTACACTGTAGGGGCCCTCGTTTTCTTTGTAGGAGAAACAGGAACCTTTGTGTAGTCTGAACAGTTGAGACAGCAATGCTGCACAGGAAGTGACACAATGTGGCTCTGTGAGCGCAGTGAACAGCAGATCAGTTTGAGAAAAATAATTCTGCAGCAACGGATGATTTATTTCTTAGTCCTGCATACATGGGGATCCCAAACTTAAAGATGAATTCCGGTTTACTTCCTCCGCCTCTAAGCAATGATCACATGACTTGCTCACAGGTGACGGGGTTGAGCAAAGACTGTGCTGTGCGCTCGTCATACGTACTGCAGCGACTACTTCAGCTTTTCTCACACTCGCAACGTGGAGGAAGACACGACGCCCTGTGCTTGCACTTCCCATCAGCGGACTCTGCCCTCTGAACATGAAGAAGAAGCTGACGTCAGGCTTGGACAAACTATACAAAGTTTGCATAAGCGTGAGCATGTTTGATTTTTTATATACATAGAAAAATTCTATCTCACGTCTGTTAATCAAAGACCTTATTTTGGGTATTTTCTCAGAAATTCGTTGGGACCAGTTAGATATAATTATGGAATTATATTACATACAACCCTTTTCTGGGGTGTGGGACTTAACCCGGAGATCTTAATCATAAATAAATTAAATTAAAGCTACCACACGAATCAAAATGTAATAAATGGTTATTAAAGGGAAATTAAGAATAAAGTGAATCTAGAGTTAAAGTGACAATGAAACAAATTCTTGGTCTTTGCTCGTACACATAATGTATAATACAGGAAAAGCAGAGAAAACAGCAAAACTTTGTAAACATGCATCACAAAATACAATAACTTGCACTAAATATAACAGATTGTTTGAGAAACCAAGAGTCAGCCTGGTCCCCCTTTTTAAAGCTAGTGTTGATTTGTCTCCCATGGAATGCAAATGTAGACAAACGTTAAAGAGGCCGTTTTAAGTATTTCCTTATTCAATTATCACTTAATCACCTAAAAATGTTGAGATTATCTGGCAACACGAATGCAAGGGGATGTTAATAAGACAGTCAGGAGTGGTGGCGCCCCACCATCATGAAACCTCATGAGGGCCCCCACCCTTAGTGTACCCGATCTGATCAATTGTCATACCTGCACTTAATCCCCCTCCCCCCACTTCCCTAAACTGTAGAAGAGAAAAACTCCCTGTATGAATAAACAGGAAGGAGTTTGTGATAACAATCTGTACAGGCGGTGCACGCGGTGATGTCATCAAGAGGAAGCCAGAGAGTGCAGAGCCTGGACTTCCTTTAAAGGAGTCGTTAAGACGAGCAAAGCCCCAATGAGGGTTTGAGTACACACCCATATCAGGAAACATACTAGGCATTTTTGGGGACCATTACTATTTTTTAAGTACTTCATGGCATAACCGTTGTTTAGTGGAAAATGTCAACCTGCGTCACCCTAAGTGCAAGTGGAAGAAACTTAAAAGTTTGATGTTTAATGGTGAAGCCCGTTTAAAACATCAGAAGACAGTAGATTCTTGTTAGTGTGCAGGGACAGAGTTACAAAGGCTGTCGTGTAAATGTGTGTTGCTTGTTTCCAGCAATAAAGATGAACTTGTCTGTGGCGACGTGAATGACATGAAAAAGGATGAAAAAGGAATTGTGTGGTTGGCTTCCCCTTCCTTGCCTCCAGGCCCCAGAATAATCCACGCTAAATACTCAACCTGCCGACTTAATCCCCCGTGTGGGCAACACAAACATGAAGTAATCCCATCATTCAGCTGATATTCAGAGAGTTATATGCCATTGGTGTTTTAATTCCCCAGACAGTCTCCACCTCAATGTCTAGTGCCACAGATAGATAATGAATTTG
Source organism: Gasterosteus aculeatus (assembly GCF_964276395.1). NCBI lineage: Eukaryota > Metazoa > Chordata > Actinopteri > Perciformes > Gasterosteidae > Gasterosteus > Gasterosteus aculeatus. The sequence goes on along the minus strand of NC_135704.1, from coordinate 2,579,893 downwards.
TACATTACACACCTGGAGTCTCTAGGCAGGTTATGATGACAAATTGGTGGCCCAATATTATCCATTTTCAAATGATTTAAATGTGCCGGTTCTTTGTACACATAAACCACTATGGTCATTCCATTTGTTTACTTCTGGTATAAAATCAATTAGGGTTGTCACGATACCAAAATTATGACTGATACTGTACCTGCCAAAATATTACGTCACCCAATACCACAAATACGGTACTGGAATATTTATCTATGACAGTAATCAATAGAACATCTGTAAGGTTCCCTTTTTTACCTTCCATCTGTTTGACTTGTGGGATAAACAATGCTTCATTTACTTGCATATAGAGTTTGATATTCTCACATTCATATTTCCTAAACTAAAAATAAAATGAATTGGGTGAAGATCACCCTCAGGCTCCACCAGCATGAAGCCTAATGCATCAGGTGTGTGTTATTTGGTACAGTTGTGTGTGCATTCTGACCTCATGGTCATAAAGGCCCACATGAGTGAAATTGTAGGTTATTTTGCATGTATATACATTTCTGCTGGACTATTCAGTAATTATTTGCTTTGTCTTGTGTTGCACTTGCTTGATGTTTGACTGTTGGAAAGTTGTTGTCTAGCGAGCCAACAAAGCTACAGGCTGCCAACTCTGACGGTTTCCTCGTGTGACGCACGCGTTTGCATGTTTTCACACGCACTCACGCCACACATCCAACTTCTTATCTTCCATCTTCCAATCTGCGCTGGTTCATCTCCAACCTCGCCAACGGTAAACGGCGCATCTGTAACCCGATTCGCTGCACGTAGCGTAACTTACACACCCCCCCCCCCCCCCCCCCCCCCCCCCCCGTCGGCCGTAGCGTTCCCCCCCGACAACGTCTCACTCCAAGGTTTAGTTAAAGGTTGGCAGCTCTGTGACTCACAACAACATTAGAAAGAAGACGACGCGAGAGCACTTAATACAATGTCTATGTCTGCTCGGGGCTAAAATAACTTTGTTTATGACAAACTAGCGAACAATTTTCCAAACACAGTCAAACATCAAGCAAGTGCAACACAAGACAAAGCAGACGACATCTTTTACCCGGACATTTCCTTTGAGACCTAAAAAATGTGTCCGGGTAAAAGAGGACGTCTGGTCACCCGAGCTAAACCGGGCTAAGGCTACTCGTGTTGGGCTGTATAAGCTGTATATGGGTGAGCAGTCTGCAACAGGACGGCTCGTCTCCCCTGACAACTCGCTGTGAGTGACGGCTGCGCAGTCAGGCCGTGCGGGCAGCCTGAGTGCGCTCCGATTGCTTTGCTTACCGGTACTAATACATTTCAAAACCATATTGTTTCCAATGTTAGGGTACCGCGGTACCTTTCTAGTACCGGTACACCGTGCAACACTACAGTCACTGCCCACTTGTCTCTAACTTCTAATGTCTGTGGAGCAAAATCGGACTAACTGTACCTGTGAGAAGGCCAAACCCAGCTGGTAATATCATTGTCAAATAGTCCACATTAAAGACATTTGGAAAGGTCTTCCACGTCACATCGCTACGAGCATCTACATTTCAGAGCTGCTTGTGTCACTGTAACCTGACCATCACAGTCAGGTTTAGAAAGACCAGCTAACAGATGCACTGACACAGATTTCAGCCCACACCAACTCACATGGCTGGACAAGTATTGTATAAGTACAAGTATTGGCAGTAACAGGCCAAACTGTTAGCAAACATTATTTTAAGCGAACCGTTCGCCCGACTACCAGCTAGTGCAGTATGTACTTACGGGAGCGTTTTCTTTTTTTAAAGTTAAACCAAGGACAAAGGTTTTAGAACACAGATCCACCTGGGATTGTAATTCATTACATTTACAGGTCATTTAGCTGACGCCTTTATCCAAAGCGACTCACATTGCATTTTTAACCCACGGCTTTTTACATTTAGCCCGGGGAGCAAAACAAGGGGTTAGGTGTCTTGCACACTTCGACACGGCGCAGCCGGGGCTCAAACCGCCAACCTGCGGTTCCTGGCGCACCCTCTACGCGCCACCGTAATTCAGACAGGTTTCACATCCCACTAGCTGACTCTACAGTTAGAGAAAAGATACGGTGTATGAAGGCGATATCAAATGTGTTTTGCTGATTATCACAGAAATGTCATATTCAGTACGACTGTTTCAATGGCTGCACCATTGCATCCAATGTATTTCACGATTGGCACCGTATTGTAATGTTACAGAGCACGGGACCACTGATGAGACCCTGTGATGTGACGGGAGTGCATTCGTTAATCACCACACCATCTAGATTACACTTCACTCAGCTCTTTTGCACATACGTGAACCAAAACAGCAGGTGCACTTGTAGATGCCCACACAGTACGTGCACCTGGCCCTTTCCACTTGTGCAATTGAAATATGACCGGGAGTTCCACTGACCCTCGCCGACATGTTCAGACAGAGCTGTGTGTTGGGAGTTCTGTGTCTTAGCCACGCTTGGTCATCCAACATGGCTGTGTAGCCCCACATTGGGTTTACCAGATGAAGGAGATGTGATGTTACTGTACACAATCTGAAGCTATGATAGGGACCACATTTTGGAAGATACAAGTCAATACCAAGGAGATAAATTGAACAGCATTCACAAGCCAACCATGTGCTCGCTAACGAACTCGGCCAGGTTTACACTGACACACAAAGCTGGGCGTAAATCACATTGCGACTGAGTCTTTACCCAGAAGCTTTCAGAAAACTTGCCTCAGGTCAATAACAGGACTGTGATGTGTGAAGTAAACAAACTTATAAATGGGTGTATTTCATTTATCTGAGTACCCGATGATGTGCCCTTCATTGAGTTAATGTCAGCTCGCTGCCTGGCAACAATCATGTCCAGTGACAGGGCGTTGCTCCAGTAAATAGGACCCACGCCAGATAAGCCTCCGTTAGCTGCAGTGTTCTGCTGGCTGGCTGGTGGGCTAAGCACCACAGCTCAGAGATACACTCAACATTTGTTAAATAAACTCTGCAGTGTTCATTTTTACACTATACAAACCAAAACAATACATTTTCAGGTGAGGATTGGTAGAGCCGTTATATGCAGGACATATCCATGTAATATCTGGAAGTGGGGACAGCTTGGCTTGGCAAAGGTGGCTAGTATGGACTGAAGTTGGAATCCAACAGCAAGATCTAGCATGTGGGCATTTCATTAATCCGTTTTGACAGAATGGTATTATTAATCGTACTATTGTCCTCAGAGCTTTGTAATTAACAGGTTGGTAAATTAGAAAAACAAAAGGCCTCACAGGGGACGCCACAGCCTGCATGAATAGTTATGTCTCCTCAAACCAAAGGACACAAAATCAATGAAAGCAATTAGCTGTGAGAAAAGCATGCAGGGCTGCGCTTTTGTACAAAGCCTAATGCTGCCTGTTGTTTCCTACAAATGAAGCTGCAGTGAAGTGAAACATTTGAAATGTTGACCGGTGGCACTAGATGAAGTTCATATGGGGACCATGAATTCCTGCTCCAGATGGAACAGAGATCCCTCGTCTAGTTGAGAGAATTTACTTCAGAAATCAAAAATGTTTATGTAAAATATATATTATAAAGACATCGTGGTGTATTCAAATGTAACATTGTAAAATGTAGTTCAATTGTGAGAAACTTAAATCAACAGTTGTTTGAAGATGTTTGCAGTGATCTAGTTAACTGCTTAACACTATTCAAAGCAACTAAGAATTCCTTCTTAAAGAACAGATGCATGAATCTTTTACTCAAAAGTGATTAAATCAAAACTCAGTTATCCATTTGCTAACAAATGTTTTTTTTGGGAAAGAAAATCTGAATCGACATAGAAAATGACCATCGATGCAGCTCTATAAATGACATTGTTTAAAGAATAATAAATCCCCATAAACTGGAAAAGTTAGATTCACTTTACAAAGCTCCGTCGAGGTGCCCGTTTTCTGTAATTATTGGCAGGTCACATAAAGCTTCATCTCGCCTACTAGCAACTTCAGTCCAGATGTAGAGATACAACAGTGACCTGCATGGACATAATTTGCGCTCTGATTTTGAAATTAATTTGCGTTCATATGCTTCTGCCAAGAAAATAAAATAAGTCTCCTTGCGATGTGCACAGGTCAGAACTACGTCCACAACAGGGGTCAGATATTTATAGCAGCGCTCTGCAGTAAAGAAATAACAGACCGGGACCAGAACCGAGGATCCAACAAAGCCCTGTAATAAGTCAGAGCAGTGAAGCTCAGCTGCAGTACGAGAACGTCATACAACTAATTCATGTTTACAACTGTTGGACACGGGCAGAGAAACAACTCCCCTAAAGAGCAGAATCACTCAAGCTTTGACAGCTTGTGCCGACATGCTGTGTGGTCTTCTTCCATTTGGCCCCTCGCTCGTTCCGGTTTAAAGCATGGACAGAGTGTCTGAGCCACGTGATGCTGATCAGAGTGAGGAAATGTAGCAGAACGTGATGCTGACGGATCACGTCCACAACCTGGAACAGCAGCTTCGAACTACCAACTCGCTCTTGTTCCTCAGGAGGAGCTCTCATGAGACCGCCAAACGATCCCATGCAGCGACACGCCGTTTACGTACTGGTGGGACGACCAGTTGGTGAGCCACATACACCCCCCCCCCTCGTACCCCGCCCCCACCCACAGAACCATATCTAAAACTAGGGTGCAGTAACAGCTGGTCTTTCAGCAGCGTCTATTTTTAAAACGCTCTCGCAAAGCGGGCCGGCTCATCAGGGCCGACATACCATGCTGTCAGAGGACTTGACCCCTCTGCTACTAAAAGGCACAGACTCTCTATTTGCTGTGCGGATGTGACACAACGCAGGCCACAATCGGGAGATCCAATTGTCAGATGGGCCCCGATGCACGCAAGGGAGACAATAATCTCCTGTTTGGATATTGCTCATCTGCTGACGGACCAACTGTGCAATCAGACTCTTCTCCTTAAACTTCAGCCCACGTCGACTGCAAATAGACTACAAGGAGGAACGACGGCTCCCGGAATGTGCAACCTCAGAAGCTCCAGCGCTGCCGTGCGAACGGTCGGCTGAGCAGTTGAGAGAAGATAACATTCAAAAAGAGCCAAACCTCGGTGGGATTTGCCCACAGTCATCGCGGCTGAGAAGTGACGACAACAGTGTGTGTGTGTGTGTTTCAGTTAAGAGCTGTATGAACATTTGCTGAAACATCCGGTTTGGGTTACGCAAACCCAACTTCCTCTCAAAAACCGAGGAGAACCGCCTCCCCGTCTGCGTTCGTCCCCTCGCTGTAATCCAGCTGGGTGACCGCGGTGTAAAGGCACGATGAGGGGCAGAAACGGGAGACGTGTTCATTGATCAGCACCTCGCAGACCCTCAAACTAATGTCGGCAGGGCTCCCTTTCTTCTCTGGAGGTCACTTTTCAGGAGACATTTGCGGTGATGATGTGGCAGACGTGGATCGTCCCATTCAACAAGCCGGTCCTCTATGTGGGATTCTGATTAAGGAGATGAGGCTACTGCTTTAACTTACATATGAAGAAAGTAAGAAACAACTCTTAGAGCATTAGTAAGGAATGATGGCTGATACCTCTATTCCAGAAGCTGAGTGTTTCAATATTCTGTCCAGGACAACACAGGATGTGTGTGAAGGACAGGAGACATGTGTCACCTATCCAGCCTCAACATTAAAAACACAAATATTGATTTGCCACCAGTGTTTCACACCCCGAGGGCCCGGACGAAGGCGTGCAGGGTGTCCACCTTCCAAAGAGGGCGGCTGACATCCCGACGACACGCAAGGTTATTGTTCTAACCACATGACGTTCATTAATCCGACGCATCGCAGTTAAAGAGATTAGAGCCCCAGAAACTGTGTAAACCGCTCACAACACCGGGTGACCCAGGGGGAGGGGGGGGGGGCGACACTTCCTGTGGGTGGGCACATGGAGGGCCCATTTTAAAAACCAAGAGCTGTATTCCATGAAGTCTACGGCACAGATGGATCCGTCTGCAATGATAACTGTAATCTGATTGTCTGAGTGAAGTGATAGATGTATCATCTTGTTTGGTTAAATGCCCCCCCAATTTGTTAAATCTAATTGTTCTGTCCATCTATCGTGGATCCTCCTTCTAAAATAATTGCCTAAAATGTTCCAGGTTTGAAATAAAAGTATTTTTAATTAGCTGGTGTAAATTGTGTCAGTCAATCTTCTTCTTCTGTTGGATTAATGCCTTTTTCCATTCAGTAACCATGTCACCAGGAAACAATACCCCATTTCAACCAGCGTCCTCACCAGTTCATGTGTCCCCTGCGGGTTGAAATAGACATTTAACGTTAAACGCTGAGGGCATAGACAGATATATAGATATAGATATAGATAGATAGTGTTAGTTTAATAGGCACAGACCGCAGGAGCCTATTCTGGTCACTGGACACCGCTCGCTTTTAGCGCTACTTTTTTCGTCCGGTGGGTTAAAGTCTGAATAAACTCTGCTTTTTAAAAATAAAAATGAGAAGTAACTGACAGCGAGTAACTGTAAGGACACGCCAGTCAGCCTGGACGTTCCGGGCTCGGTTCTTTAGTCTTCAGAAGGGACTCCGTCCACTCACCTCTCTCGCTATGAGATTGAGGGCATCGTCCTCGGCCGTGGACCTCTCCTTCTTGGTGGACCTCTTCCGTCCTGTTCCCTGAGTCCCCATGTTCCCTCCGCTCACTGACCCCTCAAAAAAAGTCACACTCGTGGTTCCAAAAAGCGCGCCGAATAGTCCGCGGAGTCCGGTGGGCGAACGGGTGTCTCGCTAAAACGTCAACGCGGAGGCGCGGAGGCGAAAAGCGGAGCGCGTGTGGAGGCGCACGGCGCGGACCATCGTCTCACATCCGCGTAGCGGCGCCCGCTTCTCCTTCCTGTGTTGCTGGCGCGGCGCGGGGCTCTGCGTCAAGCTGTGATGGCATCTGGAACCACGTGCGCCTCCCGAGCGTCTGCTGGCGACGTCAGCGCCGCGCTCCGTCCCCGTGACGCGTCTCCCGTGTGCCTCTACCTGCCCGAGCCTCCTGCGACCCCCGCCGACGCCTGAACACGTGAAACGTGTGAACTAATAGACCCCGCGAGGCGTTTAAGTCACTCGCGGCGGATTCACAGCGAGACACTGGACTTGTCACAACTGTCCAACTTCAAAGGCTGTGCTCAGTCGAGATGCCTTCACGTGGTGTCGGATACGCGACTGGCGATGCCAACGCTGGTCATTCGGTGAAGCAAAATTAGATGGTAGCTACCTTAATGACTTGAATCAGATCAATTTTCTTGCATGATTCCGACGCGCTTGACATATTCTGACGAGTAAATAATTGCTAATACACATTCCGTTGCTTTATTTAATTTTTGATTGAATAATTTGTTCGCGCAGTCCAGTTTCTCAGCATCTTCAATTGTTTTCAAAATGAAAACGTGTTTCATACTATTTTAGACCCTAATGAAAGCATGGCGCGTTGTTCCGGGTTCCGAGTTTACTCAGAGCACGTGAACGCAGCATCAAACTCTTTGACGGCGACTCTGAACGGATTCTCGGCTTGAGTTTCAGCCAGAAACCACAGCTCCTACATGGGCTATCGCACTCTCTCACACCCCCTCTGCTATTTTTGATGATGACCAGCGAGCTCTTAAAACGTTGGCGTTTCTTAGAGATAAAAGCATCTCAGTCCACATCGCATACTGGCTCAGTGGAGTGCGTCCAGAAGAGTAGACTTCACTTTTCAATGTTCATTTTCAAATTTTTATCTTGTATTTAATTATAACTTCTACAGGAAGTAGTTTGTTTTTGCATATTTATATTTGTGTATGTTGATTATGTGAATGAAATTAAAGTTTATTATTAAATGTTTTATTTAATTTTCGTGGTGGTAATTGGGCTGTATTTTTCAGCATTTATTTTTAACCCACCCCCCTAAAAAGTCATAAATAAATATCAAGGCTATTTAACACACTTTTATAGGCTGTGAGAATGGACTTTTATTACCACCAGACGGTGGTGTTACAATAACGCCCACTTGTGGTGATACGGTGTATTGCAAAGGGTTGGCGTCACTGCAGTCTGCAGGAACTATGTGTCGCCTATGTGAACACATGTAAAGAGGACATTTCTTGAAAGACGTACAATAGCAACTTCATCGTACAGAACTTAGACATGTTGTAAGAGGGAATGTATGTCAAAAGCATGCTATTTGCAGTGGCACTGCTTTGAGGGTTGCCTTTATTAAAAGTTTGAGCTGTATGCACACGCTGTTTCTGATATGTTGCAGCTGCATGATAGAGCGGAGTAGAAAGCAAGTAAAAACAACAGCAAATTGGGAAAAAAACATTTGCCTCACTGTTTGCCTACCTTAAAAAATGCCATGCGAGGTCTAGCTCAGAACGGTCCAGGTGGGGGTGAACATGAGAACGGGAGTAGACTTTGGTTTTACTTTTGTTTTTTTGGAACACAAGTTGAAGCACTCTCACAACAAAGAAGGGCCTGTTTGAAGGTGCTGCGGCTGCTTAACTGGAAAATACTCACTCTTTTTCTGAATCCTCTCAGTCTTTTCTAGTGAAGAGAACTTTTAATAGGAAAAAGGCTCCCAGGGGCCAGGACGAGCCCTGCTCCACAATGGCACTTTGAGTAGACCGGTGCAGACCCTGAGGGTTAAGATGGTACTTCTGGTGGGGGGGAGGTCCAGTCTGGCACTGCCATTTGGCAGGGATGAATTCAGGAGTACAACACCCGCTGTAGGATGGGAGTATTTGACATTTAGAACTTTGAATAGACATTTTTGGTACATATTATAGTGAAATATTAAAAAAAGTACAAAATAGTTTTGAATGTATTAAAAAATAATATATTTACTGCCATACTGACAGTTATATTAGAACGGTGCTCGTCTCTAATTTGTAAGATGAATGAAAAGGCTCTTCCTGCCTGTTTATCTCTCGCTCTCTGTCTTCATTGAACATGACAAACGTCAGTAAACAGCTGGAAGCTTTGAAATCACGGAGTTTTTTGTTTGTCTATTTTTTAGGAACCTTCCGACCAGTTGCGACTAATGTTCCCAGCGGCGCTAACGTGGTTAATTTATCATTAAACAACGTTTAACGAGCACCGTCATTACCTGTTTGTCCGACGCTGCAGCTGTTTGGCGCGCAGCGCTGCACGCGCACTAAGTGGAGGAGGGGGCGGGGCTTGTGAGCATGTTGGGGCCAAACGCAAATAAATGTCCCGTCAGATATGAAAATACATTTGGGGGGAATTGATGACCAAGAGAGTAATTTTAAAATATTGATGAATGAAGGAAAACATTTCTTTCTTTGCCTTTTCTCCCCCAGGGCAAAAGGGCAGGTGCTTGAGCACCACTAGGGGTCCATCATGAACACGTGCATTTAGGAGACATCTCCACATGGTCCTCAACAGAGCTCAGGATCTCAGCCTGGTGAGCAATGTGAGGATCGAGGGGTTTTATTAAGCGATGTTTGCTGCATCAGATGATGGGAGGTAACTCTGTTGTTGATGTACTTTTATCTCTTTTGTGCTGTTGTTGTAGTGGTTTTGTAGTCTGTTACAGACAGCTTGTGTGGTTTTATTGTTGAAAACAGACATAGCGTGCAGGGAAGCAAACATTCAGGGAAGCACACATTCACAACTGCTCTTCATACTTTCGCTGGAGGAGTATGGCTCCTAAGGAGGCATATCCGTCTCTTTTTACAAGCACCATGGTCAGCCAGGAAGAAACACCCCAGTGTGTGTCTTAAAATACTGGCGGCAGACAGGATGCAGCCCACTGAGTCTACAAGACCATGTGAACATACTGAGATAAAGAATGATTATGATCCTTATTATCATCCTGTCTTTAATAAAATTTATATTTTATAGTTTAAATATTACACTGCAATGAATTCAAAGCAAAGATGGTACAACTAATTTGAGGTGGAGAGGGTGGAGGGGGGCTGGGGGACTTCAATGTTCCCATATCATCCAAGGGGGGCTTGGCAGAAGAAGTTTGGGGACCACTGATCTCATCCGACCCCCACACACACAATCATTGGCAGCATTAAAACTGTAGAATAATGTAACATAAGCCCAGGTCGGAGGTCCCGGGTTTCCTTTACAGTTTAAACGTCTCCACATGTCAGCATGCTCACAAAGCCTGGTGCTCATGTTACATAGTTCAAACGGTTCCATTCAAATCCTCCTAAAATAGCTGAACTAAGCCACCTGCTGCTACAAAGTGGTACCTACACGGACCAAGAGATGATACCAGTTGTCATATCCTCTATGCGAGTGAGTATTTGCCATCAGCTAACGTGTTTCTGTATGTCTGTGGACAATGTTTAATTAATATTCATTCATGGTGTGGCTAGCTTTATTATTTTGGATGTCAGTTGTCTTTGTTTAAACTCGTGTTTTTATTAAGTTAGTGATGTGTTTTGTAGCTGTTTTATTGTCTGTAATACTGTCCGTTTTTAGCTAGCTAACACTAATACCATGTTGTCCTCCTAGGCGCGTCATCCACAGGCTTTGTGTGTCTGTTGTTGTGTTAGTTTGTTCGGTATGATATATATTTTCGCTTGTATATGTATTCTTTTGTATTTGTCATACAGTTAAGAGAAAGTTTGTATTCTGTTTCAGTTTTATTGGAATCAGTACGATCATTGTAAGAGTGTATGCAATTGAGGAATTGCCATGAGGCACGTGAACTACACTCTTTTTGTGTTTGTATTGTGTAGCCTACAGAGTTACAATCAGAGGGAACAAACCTGCGGAACAACCTGATCAGCTCCAGAAAATGGTTTTATTCCAGAAGACACCTCACAGTGGTTCACACATTATTGATCAGATCTCCCCGATACAGGGGACAGTGTTCCGTTTGTTGGACTCCTTTTCCTCAATGGGTTTAGTACCAACCCCCTCAGTCTGTGTCTGTGCCAGATGTTGGTTTGATTGTTCTCCTTCATGGTCTCTTGCCTGTCATTAAACTGAGTGAAGAGCTCCCCCGAGGCCTGTTAACCGCCATTTCCTTTAAAAACAACAACAAAATAATTAAAAAAAAAACTTGAACAGTCCAAATGTTGAAAGTATTTCCAATGTGCGACAATGTGCTGCTTTATGCTGGTTCGGTTATGGATATTGTTTCATTTTTCCTGGAGTGGGGGAGTCACATTTTGAGATCATTTCTTATTTTACTGCATCTTTTTATTTTTTTATTTTCAGGCATTTATTAAGTCCATTACAAGGCTAACATCAATGACACACATAACAATTATTCACACACAATGCCTTTGTACGTCATCAGATTCATATTGTACATTTTATTAATGGCCATTTATCAAAAAGACATTCCCTACTTATACAAGCCATGTATTTATTTGAAAAGAAAAAACAATATGGTTTCAAGTATTGAATTTAAAATATAAAAAATGTCTCAATTTCTTCACACGGTACGAACAACATCAAGGGCGCACAAGCTGTTCTGCGCTCTATAAAACCGTCCCCCTAATTAAATTTCCTACCACATCTGGCTTCTCGTTGGCCAAGGAAGTTAAAAAGAGTGTGTTTAGGGGAACTTTCCACTTTGTTGTTGACGTGTTAAAGATATTCAAAACAATTCTCACCATAACTTCCTGTGGGATACAGCATCCTCTCATAACCCGTGTATTTCTGGCTTTCTACAGACCTTCCTAATGACTGCCCACCAGATTTTTTTCCTTTTCTGTTCCCTTTTTTTGTGGGCGGCCGTAAGCTTTGTCATTGATACTGCAGCAGAACCTGCCAGACGCTCCCGGCTCCGGTTCTCCAGGGACCCCCTTCCCTCCAGCTGGCCTCCAGCAGCATGGTGCCACAGGGGGGGGGCAGCGGTGGGCTGGTCACTGCTGGAGGCCCCCAAGGTTGGAGCTGAACGGGTTTCTAATCAACCGGCATGTTTTTTATAACGACTATTAAGGACTCCTTTTAAAATGAGGGCAATGGTGACTTGAGTAAAACCTAATGACATGGCGAGCTTAGCATAACACAGAAACAGTGTCTGTCTTATGCTAAGCTAGGGTAACCAGATCACCTTTGCAGCTCCATAGTTGACATTATGACATTCTTTAGATTATAAATACATTGATATGAACTTTTCACCAGTCCCCCCCTTTTCCCAATATATAGTCTTTACCTCGGATGACATAACATTCTTTTTTTCAATGTCTGCATGACTAATTCTGTGTTCACTCGTGATGAGAGTGGTTTGTATACGTGTGATGCTAAATTAATTAAATGTAGGGGAGAATAGAGTTGGTTGTCATATTCATTATATCTCGCCACCGGAAGGCGCTTTTTCTCAAATGTTATGTAATTGTCCGAAATTGGCAGCTCAAGTCGAGGTTTAAAGAATTTGTCTTTTTCATATGAAACAGAAAATGTTCCGCTCCGCAGTATTTTTATTCTAGTCTTTTACACGATGGGTTTATAACAAAACGTTTTCTTCCCCTAAAAAGGGTGAAGGGAAAACTACAGTTTTGATTGTTTTTAGCTACCTGACTAGTTGCTGGCCTTGATGTTAGCAAGAAATGGCGGGCACACAGAGGTGGGGGGGGGGGCAGACCCCATTGGCGACTGTGGGTGAGTGGGGAGCACGGTCGTCCTCCAATCAGAGGGTTGTCGGTTCGATCCCAGGCCCCGCTAACCCGCATGTCGATGTGTCCTTGGGCAAGACACTTAACCCAACATTGCTCCTGTAGCTGCGACTACAGTGTGTGAATGTTAGTTACTGATAGTTACTGTGTGTGGTTCTCCTGTCATCACTATGTGAATGGGTGTGAATGGGTGAATGATGTCATGTAGTGTTAAAGCGGTTTGAGTGGTCGGAAGACTAAAAAAGCGCTTTAAAAGTAGAGACTATTTACCATTTACATGTGCCATCGCTGTAACTCAGATAGTGAAGTTAAGCCTAACGATAGTTGAGTAGGTTATTATTGTGAGGCATATTTGTTTTGTTCCCAATGGTGTTATTTATGTTGGCCTAAAGATCTGTTTCCTGTCCATGTTCTTCGCTCATTTTTTGTTATGAAGTATTAAATGATGTATTTGTGAACTTTTCAATGCAATCCACTTTCAACAGTAGTTCTCCCTTCTTTGCTTCTTTTTAAGATTTTTCTCATTGGAACAACATTGTGTCATAACATTGTCTCAGGTTTACTTCACACACACAGCGTTTTTCCCTGCAGGCCGGCTCCAAATGTGGACATTTGAATGCTTAGTGATTTGGATTATTTCTAAGAACTTAAGGGATAATCGTCACTGAAAAAAATCTCTATTGTACTGATTGAAACCAAGCTCCCTTAAGACCTGAAGGGCTGTGGTCCTTGTTTGGAAACAAAGAAACACCTCGTGCTGAGTCCATAAAATGCAGCAACATTATTTAGTTGCCATTATGAGTGTATAAACCTTTAGTGCTGCTGTTTCAGATTTTGCAGATGTTCTGCCAGCCCCTTGAGTTATACCAAGCAATTGATTCATTGTTCTCAGTTTTGTACTACAAATGTGATGGAAAAAACGCCGTTAAAAAAAGAGACAGAAAAGCTTGAGCGATGCAAAAAACGAATGCTTCATTCTCACATACATTTATGGAGATAATTTTTGTGGTGCAAAGTAATTTAAGTATTGTGGATTCATTGAATGTCTTCAAAGAAACACGCAAGTCAATGGTTATGAGGACATGAATATCCACAGCAAAACCTTTGAGGAATCAGGAATCAGGAACATTTATTGCCAAAATATGTCAGACGTTGGTGCATAACATCAGACAGTGACAATGGACAATAAGACAACATAGTATGTTTTGCACTTTTCCTCTGACATCATGTATCTTCTGAAGTACCTTTTTCAATTGAAGTAGTGCAGTTAGCTTAAGTTAAAATATAATATATTGCACATGAAATTATCCGAGAATGTTGGCTTATTATTATGGAGGGTTATCTATTGTATTTCTCTTTATAATGGTTTCCTTGTTGCATGGTATTTATTTCCAGCATTTGTATAAATTATCGCACAAATTTAAAACGGAGGAAAAGGATGATTTGGAATCATACAAAAATGGCCATCAATAAATTTGCGTACTGTGAAACAAAGCAGTATGAAAAAAATCATCTTACATAAAATCCGTTTTTTATTGATTATGTTTCAATTTCATGTGTAGACGGTGGCGCATGGAGTAGAGAGTGTGCGCTTAACCCTCGCTGCCGGGAACCGCCGGGTGGCGGTTTGAGCCCTGGATTCTCCATGTCCCATGTTGAAGTGTCCCTGAGCAAGACCCCCTAATTGCACCCTGGGGAAAAATGTATTTTGGATTTGAAGCTTTGGATGCTGTAACTCATTTTTAAGCGGTTGGTCCATCCATCCATCTATCCTGCACACAGGGTCGCGGGGGGGCTGGAGTCTATCCCAGCCAACTTCGGGCAAGAGACAGGTTTCACCCTGGACTGGTCGCCAGCCAATCACAGGTCTACACAGAGACAAACAACCATTCACACTCACACACCCACGGGCAATTTCGAGTCACCAATCAACCTGATCCCCAGAGCATGTCTTTCGACTGTGGGAGGAACCCAGAGAACCCAGAGAGAACCACGCAGACACGGGGAGAACATGCAGACTCCACACAGAAAGGCCACTGGGCGGAGTGGAACCCAGGACCTTCTTGCTGCGAGGCGACGGTGCTAACCACCACACCACTGTGCCGCCCTAAAGCGGTTGGTGTTATTGTCTAAATCACAAATGTTTAGTCAATCACATTGGACAATTACAGTACTACTGTGTCTCAGTGGAGAGGAGGGTTTTCCTTCCAATCAGAAGATCGGCGGTTCGATCCCAGGCCCCGTTAACCAGCGTGTCAATGTGTCCTTGAGCAAGACAGTTAACCCCAACATTGTTCCTGAGGGTGTGAGTGTTGGATATTTTATTTTATTCCTCGTGCACTGTTGTCTTGTCGTCCATTGTCGTACTGCCTTCTGTTCCGCACCAACTGCCAAGTCAAATTCCTTGTATGTCTGACATATTATGACAATACATGTTTCCTGATTCCTGATACTGATGGCCAGGTGGCTCTGTGTGTGGTGGCTCAGTGTGTTGATGGCTGAATGATGAAGTGTTAATGTGCTTCGAGTGGTCTGAGGACTATAAAAGAGATGTACAAGTACTCTATTTACCTAAATTCTCATCTGTCAGTCAAACTCTAACTGTGGTAACGATACAATATTTCTCTGTCAATGCAGCTTACGCTTGTGGACAGTAGATGGGGCTCTGCTCTTTGCTCAGTAATGGGGGCCAGCACTGTTCATGCTAAGCACCACTCTTTCTGTCCATTACCAACTCCCAGCTGTTGCTGCCAAGTTTTGCAATTCACTTCCTGCATACTCAAGGATTTCAAACCGTAATACAGGATTTCCAGAGGAGCAAAGCACACAAAGTGTGGTTGTGAATATGCTGCTTATTTCTACTCCAGGATCTTAGGGTAAAATGGCCTCTGTGGAATGGAAAGAGCAAGCACCTTGAACGTATCAGGCGAGTGCACGCCCATGTGTGGACTCAGGGAAGCATCAGGCCTGTTAAGTTGAGGAATGACCATCACTGACTGAAGAAGTATGCTCTTCTATAATGATTATTTTCATATCTCTCAGGGCAAGGACATCATCTTCTTTGGTGTATTTTTTGGATCGTAGCGGTGTGCAGAACTATTGCCAAAGCAATAAACTCTATCTTATCTTAAAAGCAATGGACCAAGCCAGTAGGAAAGAGATCAGTTGTGCTGCAGAAAGTGCTGGTTGACGTCACATTATCACACAATACGTTCGCAGTAGAAAGAAAAAGATCAGATGACAGTGTCAGTTTAGTTTGTAAATAATTTAATAATTATGTAATATTCAAATTCACGTGTTATGATGGAGACTGAAGCCAATGTCAATGCTCTCTCCACTCACTAGAGTAGTACTTTTATGTATCGTGTGACTTAAGTGTTTTAAAGGGTCAGACACAGTATCATTAACTAAGTAACTGACCGGCAGCGGGAGACCAGAATCCTTGAATTCTGAGCGTTGACATGGTTGTTTTTGAGGTGGCTTTGAACAGAGCGCAGAGAGCGGCTTCAGATTATGTCGGTCTGCCTATTGCCCCCCTACAGCAGCACTTTGCTTCACGCTCCAGGCTCCATCTACTGTAGCATACGCTGACTATTGAAATAATCCAAAACATTCGCAATATAAAATGGCTGACTGAGTAGTAAAACATCATCTCATTAAATATTAAATATATAGATAAACAATATCATGAACTTCAAGTTTACTAAAAATATAATTTTGATAATGTGCAATAATACACACAAGGACTGTGCATATATGTCTATATTTATTACATTCATATAAATTGCTATTTAACTAACCACATAAAACAGACCTATTATATATTCAGAGATGTATCTTTCTAGTGATTGTAGCCCAGCAACTGTGATGAAAGCAGAAATTAACAAAACAAAAAATATGCAAAAAGGGTCATTTTTAAATGACTAATTTTACTTATTGCAAAGATTTTACTACAAATAGCATAATTTTGAATGTTGCTTTAATCTAGAAACCTTTTCATTTCTAGTCTACTGTGTGAACACTGGAACGAATAACTAAGATTTCATATTAAAACAGGAAAATGTGAAGACTTTTGCAAAGTAGGGCGAATGCGTTTACGTGCATATTAATGGGGGCAAATCATCAACGATGCAGGTCTTGAAACATTGGCACGTATCATGTGTATTTCCATTAAATCTAGCATGGTAAAATAGTAAAACAGTATCACAATTAAACAGTTTTGAATATAAATATTGACTGCCAACGGACAGTTTCTGATGTTTGAAAAGGAATTTCAATTGACTTCCGTTCACGATGAACTGTTAAAACAACGGCCGTGGTCACATGATGCTCAGCCTCCTCATGAGTCCTGCATCATTACTGGCTTCTGCAATTAGAGAGGGACAGACATAAACAAATGATTCGCTCTAATTAGTGATTACATATTCAATCATTTCATACCTTGATTGGGTTAACTGATTCATTAGTGTTGAAATCACTAATAGCAACTGAGACATGCACAAAAGTACAATAGCACAAGTAGGTCTAAATAAATAATCGCAATCCAAGGGAAACAAAAGCTCCTGTTTGATGTCATCTATAGCGTTTCAGGACTGCTGCGGATTGGAGCCCTGCTTGGATTTATTTTTGCATATTGCATGCACACTAATAAAGGTTAATGCATTGCAAAACATGTCTGGTACGTAGTTAAAGATGAATTATATATATTTATACTTCTCTTTATAACGGGATGCACCTAAGATGTATGCGGAATGACTGTCTGTCCAATATTGGTGGTTAACTTGAAATGCCTTTCAGATTGGCAGTTAAAGCAGTAACTTATAATGCTTATAATAGATCACAGTAAACAGACATATACTGTGTTGCTTTCGCTAATGTAATCAACTCTTTTGATGGTTCTCAGTTCTTTTTGCAGAATCTATAAACTGATTTATTATAATTTGTGTCAAACAAAAGACTTGTGTACAGTCTTTATCTAATATGACGAATCAAAGAAACGATACAATGTAATAGTAGCTGGATTGAAAATCAGAATATACTGTAGTTAGTTGGGGCTTTGATCATACATTATCAATAATGCAACAATCACTGATGCACAGACTTTGTTTGTTTGATTGAAACAGAAGAAGCTAAATCTAAAGCTAAATACAATTATTTAAAACCACCACAAAACTTGATAGGAAATCAACCACCAGATGATCCACCAGGAGAAGAAGTCAAGGCCCAATGAAGAGTTCCTTTCCAACAATAGATCCATTTGGAGGAAAACCAGAAAACTTAGCATAGCTTAGCACAGTTAGTCTAGCTATGTCTGTGTCAAATGTTTGTGGTTATTATTTCTCTGCAGAAGTAGTCGCTTTCTGGACATCCAGATGTGTTAGGTAGTGAGCTTGGTAGGCGTGAGGTGTTGCTAGGCAGAGGTATCTAAAGGTAAACCAGAGGTTTCCCACTGTTTCCAGGGGGACAATGTATTGTGACAGCCCATTATTCCAACATCCAAAAGTCCCAAAAAATCTTTTGAATTGGACCAAAAGCCTGGCTGTTCAACAAAAAGTCGTCAGAAGGTTTATTGCTCCAAAAATACACGCTCTCCCTGCAACAATTAGAAGCGTGTGGCTAGTCATTATGCAGAATGACATAATCATAACTTCTGTGTTTGTTCCTACTATGCAAAGTCATGAGGCGCCTTACTCGGCCTCTCCTGTGCGCAGAGATGAGTGGATCTCAAACCATTGACTTTCTTGGGAGGGCGGATATCCAGATTTTTACATTTTTGGGGTTGTTGTTTGGGGTTGTTGGTTTTTCTCCAATGGTAGCTATGTGATGCTGGAAGTGAACTCTGCACGCAGCGCCTGACAGTGGGGTCGTACCGCACAGGGGGCCTTGGTCTGGGCCTTGGCCACTGGGTTCCTCTGTGTCAGGGAGCCCCTGTAGAAGGAGTTTCTCACAAACCTGTCCACCTGGCCTGCAAACACACAGCAGCTGCATTGCACATCCATGTTCTACTGGCTCTCTTGTTTAAGAACGTCAGATTGTGCTTTGAGATTTGTAATTTTGTTAGGAAATAAAATTACAGATGGTACTAGCTACGACCTCATTGGAAAAGTGAATTAGAAGCCGTCAAGTTATCTCTTAACCGCGATTCCTGAGTCCAAATTTCTCCATTAGATGTTCCCGGTGACAAACACCTACTGTGAACTTAACAAACATTGCATAAACACTATATTGCCAGACACATTTCCCCATTTATAGCTCCATACGCCTGTGGGAACCATGCCTGCAGAGAAATCCAGTATCTGCAGCTGGGAAAATGAGAGCTGCATTGCAGTAGGACACAGTGTTCTGAGTTTAACACGGTTAAGATGTTTTGAGTCAGGCTGAAGGCTCGGGGGATGACGTCCCAGGGCAGAAGTGTTGGTTCTTACTTGTGGGAAAGTTGTAGGAGAGTCTTCTTGCTTGGATCGGTATTGCAGACTAAAGGAAATAAAAAAAATATCGGAAATACTCTGTTAAGTCTGTGCTACTATCAGTAAAAAGGTATGGTGCCGTTTCCTGACTGATAACTTTACATTTATTTTAACTTTCCAGCACACATACATTCTCAAAGACATATTCCACAAGGGCTCTAGATAGAAGTGCAAAGATACAATAACTATAAATAAAACCATAAGAATTGGATTAAGATCAAGTGCAAGAGTATTTGCTCCTTTGAAGACAAATGAGTTCTCTCTCACAGCCACTCAGTTGCTGCTTGCCTTAATGGAAAATGCACAAATGTCTTAAAATGTTAATGTCAGATATGCCGGCCTACTAGACAAATGCACATGTTAGTGCTCAAGATTAGATCACTGTCTATCGGGATTGCAAAGTGCAGCTCCCGTGAATCAGCACTGAGTCAGCTTGATTCTCTAGAAAGTCCTTTCCCATGAAGCGTTTGGCCTGTGGCTCATCTCAAACCACCCCATTTAAAGTCAACCAGTTGGGTTAAAGCTGCCTTTGGAAAAGTATCAAAAGTATTTTTGTTCATATTAACCAACTCTGACTCTAAAACTCTGGCATGCACTCAAAGGAAACAAACGTCATCACCTTTCTTTTCTTATCCACAGGCAAGCCGGCAGCGTTCAGGGCAGCAATCCTGTTCTCTATGTAGGAGACCTTTGGAAGAAAAAGAGTACCAGTGACCCCGCACACATCCGTCTGTCCAGAAGCAGATCTAATGGGGTTTGATCAGCGTCTGCTTCCAGCTTACCTCACTCTGAGCGCTCTGCACGCTGGCTGCTGCTTGAGCTACCTTGTCCTCCAGCTCGACCAGTAAGGCCGTGGAGCCTTTGAAGGCTGCCTTTGACCCGTCCTCCAGGGGGGGGCACTTCCTCTCCAGGCTGTCAGAGGAATGGTTGGTCTACAAGACGAATGTGAGGAAAAAATTCAATGAAGTACAAATGAATTTTTCACATTAAAACATAAACAGGGTTTTTGGGGGAGGATTTTGGGTATTTTATGTGTTTAAAATGATTTTCATTAGAGAGGGGACAGAATGACATGCAACGAGGGGCTCAGGGTCAGTGCTAATACGTGTTTGGCCAGCAGTGAACTCCGAACAAACTTATTTTGAACGTTCAGTAATAGCAACTATAATTCAAGCCATTGATTTAGACATATTTACAAGTGAAGATTTTTTTAAATGTCCTTCGACAGCTTGAAAAATTGAACACAATGGAAAAATGACAGAAAATGTATTTTTTAAACACGATTCTGTTTTATAGTAACTGTAAGAATGATAAAATGCATTGGTGCATATATATAGATATCATTTATAGACATCTATCTCTTTGGATAGTATAGTATTGGCATTTTATGGGTAACAAACCTGTTAACAATTTAGTTTTTTGCCTTTTTGAATTTGTGCTTTCTGTCAAGACGAATGTGAGGAAAAAATAAAATAAAATACAAAATCCAGACAGTTATAGTAATAGTTATAAGAGCTTTAATTTTTAACAGAGAAATAATGCGTTCCTCAAACTAAAAGGGGTGTCGGATCAGAAGGATGCTTTTTGAAAGTTAATAACACATAACTGGGTTATTCGGGTGGGAGGTCTAGTTTTTGCTCAATTGGTGAATGAAAAGTCACTTCATCTGAAAAGAGAAACTTCAAAATCAGCCGAATCAGATGATGGTATTGGTATTTGCTCTTTAAATAGCTTCTCTTGAAATGTGTTGACTGGCAGCTATGTAGGTTGGAACTGAACTCCTGAATGCACCGAGGGCCAAACGGTGGCGTTATGGTCCTGAGCCGCTGGGTTCCTCTGTGTCAGGCATGTTCCATGTTCCCAGTGGCAAACACCTACTGTGAGCGTAACAAACAAATTCTTTCATAAATAGTACAACACGCTTATAGAATCCTACTTCTCAATAACGTTGTTATTCACTATATAAGCAGCATTTCTAAAGCGTTGTTGGATGATAAGCACAACAGACGGGCTGCTGTGTGTCAGTTTGTTTCCTGTTTTATTTTGTACTTCCCTGCTTCTTGTGTCCCTTGCTCACTTCACTTCCTGCCCTGGTGTGATTTCCCCTTCCTCTGTGATTGTCTGTTGTGTCTCTGATTGTTTCCTGCTGTGTCCAATCAGTGTATTTAAACCATGTGTGTCCCTTGTGTTCTTCGGTTCGTTAATCATTGTGAGACTGCCTTTCCTGTGTATCCCTGCGTTTTCTGTAGCAAAAAAAGTATTTTGGTTTTGAAAATGCGCGTGTCTGCGATTGGGTTCTGCATCCACCACCCCCACCTGACACTGTGAGGTCACAGGTTGACCTTCGATCCCTTCTGTCCAACTGGAAGCTAAAGAGCAAAATCATGCCAAGTCAATCAGGTCATAACTGAGTGTTCTCCTGCTTCAATTCTTACGAGTGCAGTTTTAACAGACCTGCCGTAATGTGATGTTAAAAAACACAATCATTACTCAGGGGCACTGTAAGCTTTTAAAATAAATAAATGGCAGAGAAAACCCATCAGGCAGCTTAGCAGAGCAGCTAAGAAGGAGTCATGTTTTTCCAGCAGATTCTGTGTTTCAAAGAAGCTGGGGGAAGCTCAGTGACTTGATTTATGACGAGTGTGTGAATCAAATGGATTCCTGCAGAGATGGCGTTTTATGAGCTGGGGATCTTTTTCTCCAGGAACAGAATGTGCAACAATCCGCAATGTGTGGTGTGATTGTTTCTGATGAACGATCAAACGCTTTTTATTGTGAAAACAATTTTCCTCTGCTCATGATTCCATCACACGCCCAGTGGCCTTTCTGTGTGGAGTCTGCATGTTCTCCCCGTGTCAACGTGGGTTCTCTCCGGGTTCTCCGGCTTCCTCCCACGGTCCAAAGACATGCTCTGGGGATCAGGTTGATTGGGGACTCTAAATTGCCCGTAGGTGTGTGAATGTAAGTGTGAATGGTTGTTTGTCTCTGTGTAGCCCTGCGATTGGCTGGCGACCAGTCCAGGGTGAACCCTGTCTCACCCCGTCTATCGCCTGAAGTTGGCTGGGATAGACTCCAGCCCCCCCGCGACCCTGTGTGCATGATAAGTGGTGTATAGATGGATGGATGGATGATTGTACCACAGCGGTCTGTACCTTCTGGGACTGACGATGCTCCTCCTCAAGTCTGCAGAGAACAATGCTTGTTCTGGATGTGGGTCTAGTCGGTATTCTGCTGGGCTTGGCGTCTCCCTCTTGGCTCCTCCATGCTGGGATCTCCTGGGAGGAGGGTTGCCCTCCTGGCTCGTCTTCGTCGGAGCTTAGGCCGTGGTCACTGATGTTGTCCGTCATCTCGTGCAACTTCTGTCTCAGTTGCTGCTCCTCAAAGTCCACTTCCTCACACTGAGGTGGAGGAGAGGTGCTGTTTGGAGTCGGAGCCTGGCTGGTCTGTAGGATTTAGAATGCTGGCTTGGTTGAGTGAGAACAGTTTCGAACGGAACGATTATTTGGGTAGAAATTCCGCCTGCAGCGTAGCCGGGAATCACTCGTTGCTCTTTGACCACCAAAGAAAAGTGAGGTTTGTTTGTGGCGTTAGTATAACCACCGAGAGGGAAAAGGTACACTGGGGCTTGTGGAAGGGTACGCTCAACTCCCCTGAGAGTCCCGATTCCCCGCCACAGCTTGCTTATTGTAAAAAGATGATTGATATTATTAGTTGGTTCCCCAGCAACACACCTTTTCAAGTGTGAAGTAGATCTATTGGATGTTTCTCCAGACATGAAGAACACACATTCATTCATACCAACAGAATGAGATACCTGGCTATATTAGCAGATCAGCTGCTAAGGATGACAACCTTTTGGCCGCGACGAGACGTTTCTGTTATTGCCATACTGTAATCTGACCAAGGGTCTCCCTCCCCATTATGCTGTGCAATCTTAAAAAGGCACTAGTGGGTCTTGAAGACAGATGAATGGATCAAATAGAATTCAGACTTCACGCTTAGAGTCTCAGAATTCTGACTTGAATCTTGGAATTATTACTTTAAACTGTTGACTTGTTGCCCTGCTTTCTACACAATGCATGCTGACCAAGCCCCCCCCCCCCACCATGCCACTGACAGACCTGCGGTCGCAAACAGGATCTACCAGGCCTAGAAGACGAATGGATGACTACATGGATGCATGAAAGCATGAGAACTGTCCTGTTTCTACATTCATCAGCTCGAGATTAACTCTCTGTTGTGTGCAGACTCTGCTCATTAAAATGCAGCCAAACATGTGCGGAATGCTGATTGATCTAAGCTGTGTTGTGCCACAAGAGCGACGTAAAGCATTACTCTCTCAAATATTGCTTCCATTTGGAGCAGAATAGCCACTAATTGGAAGCCAAGCTTTTTTATGGTTTGCTGTTTTTGTGGATTCGATCACTATGTGATGATATCGATCAGAGCTCGGCCCAATTAAAAGCAGACACCAAATCCACATGAGGTTACATGAGGGTTCATATTTCATGTGTAGTTAATAGAACAGAATGTCTATTGTTGGTGTGTTACCTTGTACTTTTTGCCGGATGTAATGAGACCAGTGGAGGACCAGTCATAGTCCCCGTTGCTCTGATAGTGTTTCTGCCAGCTTTCAAAATCTGAGTCTTCTCCTCATCTAATTGAAGGAGGCTGCTACTGCACCACAGCTGGTCTGATGATGGTTGCGATGGTTATTGGGAAACTGATGTGCTATATTAATGGACTTACCTCATGGTATGTTGAGGTGACGTTCAGTTCCAGGTGGTTCAAAAAGGTCTCAATGGCTGACATGCGTCTGTTCAGGTCAGTAATCTGGGGGAGGACAAGGAGAGGATTTTCTTCAGATAATGGCTCATAATATCTATATTTGTAACCAATGAGGTCCCTGGGTTCAAAAACATCACATTCAAACATTCACATTCAGGAAGTTAAGCAGACAGCCACGAGGCCCTGGGTTTTTGAAGTCCTTCCTCTCTAATCCCCTAATTTTTAAGATTCCAAAAACCACAACCCCATACATAACCACATAACCGGATCCTAAAGGTGCATTCAGACTGTGCTGGGGAAAACCGGTACAGATATCTGCATGTAGAAGGACGTGTTCTATGGAGCCAAATCCAGGTCAAAGGTTTTGTTCATTTTAAACAAATGTGAATCTGAAAAATATTTTATTCCAAAAAATGTAGAACTGAGTCAAAACTATATTCAACCCCGAAAATACTTTCAAATCATTTTCAAATGGTCAAAACCTTTGACCTGGATTTCGCTCTATAGTTTTCCTCCAGGCACGTGTGAGACAGATTCATTTGAAAAGGCCCCTGTACACAATTTGTGTTTAGAGTCAGAATTCTGACTTTGATCTCAGAACTTTATACTTTTATTCTTATAATTCTGAGTTTAAGATAATATTTTTTTTTTTCACTATTTTGAATTTAATCTAAGAATTAATGTCAGATGGGTCGATATCTGGATCTGGACCTAAAACCATCTGTTGCGCCCTGGTTCCTTGTGGCGAAGCCTCAGTTTCCCCACTCATTTATTCATGTTCTGGAGACACGATAACCATCATTAACAACAATGAAAAATCTACTATGTTACTAACTATTTTACTGTTAATGTATAATTAAATGACAATTTTTTAAAGATTTTATTGCATTATTAGTTTAGACATAATTCTTATATAAAATGATGTATACATATATATAACATTCTGATTGTATTGGCAAACTAATTTTTCATCAGTTTACACATAAGATGTGATGTACTAAATTAAGTATTAATAATGACCTAATGAATGTACACCTTTAAAAATTGTATGCATGTATA
This sequence comes from Gasterosteus aculeatus, assembly GCF_964276395.1. Classification (NCBI taxonomy): domain Eukaryota; kingdom Metazoa; phylum Chordata; class Actinopteri; order Perciformes; family Gasterosteidae; genus Gasterosteus; species Gasterosteus aculeatus. Next base: position 2,554,927 of record NC_135704.1, on the reverse strand, counting down.
AACGTTGTTTGGATGGCTTTTATAAAGTAGCAGTGGATGATTATTATAGTTTGTTGAAAGATGAATGAATACTTTGTAAGGCCTCCATTAAGATTACACCCCTAATGGACCAGAAACCGATTAATAACCAATGACCACACTTAACATGGCTCTCTAAATATGTTCATAAATGCTCTATTGATTATTAATTACGTATTCTAAAAAGCTCATCAGCTCAAATTGTATGTAAGCCAAACAAATATTGTTTTTTAGGCTTTGGTAATCATTAACAAATCCTTACTATATAGTATCTAAATCTGTCAAAATGCGCACAACAATGAACTGTTTAAAAAAATAATTATATATATTATATATATATATATATATACATATATATATATATTTGTATTGTATGTAATATGTATTGTATGTTAAAAATACAATTACTGTTTCAGTCAGTATTAATTTACAATTTATTTCTGATGTTTAAAAAACATTCTTTAAATGAATTAATCTCTTCCATGCTAACAAACATAATCAAGTTAGAAACGTCACTTTTTTCATACTCATGCACATCGTGACTCACGACTTTTACCGCTCAAAATGAGAATCCAGCAGACTATACGCGGTGCGTCTCTGGTGTCTTAGGGACCCCGATCCGAAGCCAATGTGAAACACCGCGGCTGCTTTTCGTGTCTGACAGGGACGTGTTTCAGCTCTCTGTTATCGGCGGTATCCGGTTTGTGTTGCCCAGCTGTGGGAAAGATTTCCCTTTACACCAAATATCGTAGGTGCAAATGAGCGCAGGGCCGATGGGAGCTTGTTTCAGCTGAGGGGCAACACATTTTCTTGGTATGTTTATGCAGAATAATATATTTACAACAAAAAAAATAGCGTCCACAAATATGATTACAGAGGATGTTGAGGATTACTGCCAGTTTCACAGTGTTATGGCTGCATTCAGCTGAAGGCTGATGCGGGGAAGATGTGACCCTCAAACACCGGCTAACTGTAATGAAGAACGCAGTGTGAGCACCTTTTAGTTGACGCTGTAGGCAACGGCAACGAAGGCAGACAGCAAACTCTGTGTGCGTTCCTTTCCGTGACCGTTGAGATCAAGATGTGCTGGAAACTGGAAGTGGGAACAGACAACCAGGACCAGCTGGCCTCTGGGCAGGCAGAGAGACAAATGGGGGAAAACAGCTCCTACGTGTTTTCATTTGCTTCCACCATAATCTGTGAATTATTGATTTCTCGCTCAACTGGAGTCGCTAACAGTTTCAGAACAAAATAATTCAGAGCGTGTGTGGCTGTTTTTTGTGTTTAGGTAGAAAGATAAACCGTCTCCCCCACTCAAGCAACATTGGGGGGTCGTCACTCCCACGCAATGCATTCTGGTAAATGAAGGCGCAGCTGGCATGGCTTCACCAGCTATCTGGGTCAACACAACACACACCGGGAACGTGCTTTTCTAACAGACTACTGTACATTTACCGCTCATTACACATCCACATAGAAGGTGTCCAATTTCCTCTTTCCAAGGTGGGGCACACAAGGACTGGCTGTAACGCAACCTCCCTGTGATCAACTCAACATGTCAGCCCGATCAATCAAGTGTCAGAGAGACTGCAACATGTCATGCTGAGGTTTAGTGATGAATCAATGAAAGCCCTTTGGACTGCATATACTGTACATTGGTGAAGTGAATAGATGTCTGTGCAGTGATGGCAATAGATTATGTAAGGAGGTCGGACATTGTGAACTATGATTTTCACATTTCTAATCCCTGGAGTTTTCCTTCTCCAGGTTCTCGTGTTACACATTGGCTCCTCGTCCAGTACTCAACAGATGGATGTTCGCTTGTGCTTCAAGCAAAACTTAAAACACTTACTGTGGTGATTTTGCTTCCTCCCGGTTTCCCTTCTCTAGCGTGGTTCTTGTTGTGCTCCCCTAACACTCGCCTGCCTGCCAGTTCTCCTGCTTGTCGGTCGGTTTGATAACACCCAACACACCACCTGTCTGCTCTGTGGCCCGTGTTCGGAGCCCGGACGTGCTCTTGCACTAATTTGTATATGTGTCAACACAAAATGTTTCCTGGCGTACTGGATGCATCATTGATCGGCTGCTTTCAGGGAATGTGGTGTGGGACATTAGTGTGACCTGTGGTGCGGGGTTGGCTGAGGTCAGGCTCTCCTGAGAGGTGTGGCTGCGGGGCCTCAGGTGAGACTGGTAGACCGGGTAGAGCTGGCAGTGATTGTCCTCCTCGGAGTCTTCAGGGCCCGGCAGGAAGCTGCTGGCTCCCTGGGGACACCATGCACTCCCACTGCCACAGGAGGAGCAGCTGAGCCGGGACGCCGAGCGAGATGCAATCGTTTGGCTGTCGAGGTCATCTGGAAGAAATATGAGAGGAAATCAGGAAATAAGTAGAAGGAGCAGTAAGTCAACAATCTGATCTCAAAAGGAACATAACGTAACGTCATTTATTAGGGTAAATGATTCATTTGTAATGAATACACAATGTATGAAGCTGGAAAGCGGCCACGCACACTGATTGGTCACCATGAGTGTTGTAACAGTACTGTGATCAACTGGTCCCTGTGATGTGCCATGCATTACCTTTGTTAGCTAACATTTAAGCAGGTTGGAAACAAGGCCAAATCTCATGTTTAGAGAAGTAAGTACTGTACTCGTCCAATGTATTCCAGCAACATTAAAGCAGTTGGGCCTCCCGGTGTTCTTTAAACTCTATAGGTGAGGGAACATTGTGGGGACCTGTCTTTACCTTGCTGTGCAGCAACTCCCAGGTCCAGACCATCACGCTGCTCCTTGAGAATCCGGTGGAAAACAGATGGCGCGTTGGCCTCAGCAAGCGTTGACTTCCTGTCACCGACATCCAGGTACAGGATGCCTTGGGCGACCGCTGCCTATGAATGAGGACAGAGAGTGGTCACAGAAAATGTTGGTAAAATGTTAGTAAAAAAAAAAAGAACTAATGATGCTGTTTCAGAAAATGTGTTGTTATTCTGAGCTGCATTATTGTGAGAGAATCCCCAACATTGGTGAACTTCCCATTTAAATGGTTGAAGTGGCAGACTCTTATTGATAATCTGTAGACAAATTAAAGTTACTATGGAGTGCCCGGTGCAAACGGTTTGAACTCTGCTGCTGCAAAGTGAGGTTTTCTAAGAGGAATCTAGTGCCACTGCCTTTTTGCAGAGGCACCGCCAAAATCAACACAAAATCAAAGTCCCTCATAGAGCTCAGAGCTTTTCGTTAATTTGCTGACAATGGAACAGGAGGGAAAAAACAACAGAAACAAGTTGAAGAAGAAACAGACAATGACAATTTGGTTTGGGGGAGGAGCTGGTTCTGGAGACATCCACCTTCTACCTGCTTTGTCTGTCCTCTCGATTCGACCAAGTAGTCGCAGCCCATTTCGAAGTCAAACGGGTCCACGGTTAACCGCCTTTTGGTCTTTTTCCTCTACGGAGGGCAGAAAGGGAAACCCATCACCAACAAAGACAAGATAGTAGAGAGGAAAGAAAGGTGATCAAGAGGAAAAGGTGTAAACCTGAGGAGAGGAACAATTCAGAAATCCTCTCTGCTGCAAAATGCTTTTTACAAGCTATTTGCTACACACATGCATTTTCTAATCCTGGCCACACAAATGGGATATTACCGAGTACACGACAAATGAAACATGCAGATCAAGCATTGAAGGCTATTCTAGTTTGGATTAGGGTGAGGGTTGTCCAAGTAGAAGTTGCTGGATTTACATTACTGTTACCTCAATGTAATGTTGTTAAATGAGAGCCACATGACCTTCTTGCAGTCAACATTTTGTTGCTTTTTCTTCCCAGCAGTCGCTGCAGAGATTCAACATATACAAATCGCAGCTGCCTCATTACGCAGAGACTGTTGTATAAACAATAGTGAACTTGGTTTTAGGACGAATTCTTTTTTTTACAACCTCTGGACTCGGACCAGAGGCTCCTTCAACTCAGCTCAGACTCTTTTATGTGCACGATTTTGTATGACAGCCTGGCATTTACCCACAATACACCACTACTGGTGCGGGTTGGACCGTGCCCAACCTTTGTTGTCCCAAGCTGTCAAGGCGTCCCAGCTGTTCATGAGGGCCGGCCTAGATAAGCCGTGCAGAAACCCCCCTGCCTCCCAACGGAGGAGACAAACAGGCCGCCCACGGCAAGACGCAAAGTTGTGTTTTTTTCCGTTTTGTTTTTTGCTGATATTAAACAAGTAAGAAGAGTCATTCTCCACGTGCAGAAGTTTGTGTCTCTCAACGTGTTAACGTCTCAACGTTAAGTAGAAGAGAGACAGCCAATGTTCTGCTGTACTGACAACAAATTGATTTCCCCTTCTTGTTTCATGACGCATATCACTGGAATGCTCTCTGCTGGCCACAGCCACTAAAACTTAACTACTTCCAAAATAGCTACAAGATGTCTATTAATTGTTAAATATTTTCGAAAAGCAAACAAAGCACATAGAAGAGAACCACACATATTAAAAAGAGTATTCGTACCCCCTTGTAGTTTTGTGAATCTGTTGCTTCAATGCCGTGCTTCTCGTCTCCATCTGTTGATATAGAAGGCCGACACGTTAGTGTTAAGCAAAAGCTTTTTATAATAACTGACTGACAGCGTATAATAAACGATAACGGGGAGGATTTATCAACAGGAGTGTTGACAAAAGATTTAAATAAAGAACCCTTTTGTTCACTGTACCTGGCTGGAAAAGTCTCAAGGCCTTGCGCACTAATGCTTTTGCGCCCACTACAGGCGTATTTGTTTCGCAACGTGCACATAAAAGCATGGCGAGGTATTTACAAACTAGCCAAACTGAGGTGAAAGTGCAGACTGCCTGTAGATGAAGCTAAAAATGTCAATGTCAAATTGCACTGTTCAGTGTCATGCATATGCATTCACGGGAGGGTCAAGTGGGAGTTTCCCATAAAGAGATGGGAGCGGATGCGTAAAGTGCGCCTAATTATGTATTCCGCAGTATGCACAAAAACCGCCCGTGGAAGCGCGCCTTCATTTAGTTGTGAAAATTCTCCGCCTTTTAAAAGCAGGTTTAAACCAGAATTCCTCCCATATGCCTCTTGGTGAAATGGCTGCAGTAATCCGAGCCAGATGGCGAGCTGAAAGGATTTTTGCAACAAGAATCACACTTTTTCAGTTGAGGGAACTCAAAATCATTACGCATTACAGATTAAGCAACCATGCAATATTACAGTTACTGGAAGAAATCAAAGATGACATTGCATCTCCGACTCAGTGTTCACATTATATTCCAGCAAAATATTGACATTAGGATCATTTTCAAACATTCATAGCATCAGCAGTGGGAATATCGCAGTCTGCATTCAGCTGTATTATGCTTTGCTACATCGGGAGGGATGGAAGACCAGATCATCGTTTCATCCTGTGACTGGAAATCCTCCTCTATCTTGGTTCTTCTTGCTAAGGTTCTTTATCAATTGATTCTTTATCATCATGAAAAGGGCGGTCTTCCACTTCTGACTCCTCTTCCATTTCATTCATCATTTTCCTTCACTTCTGACCCTTCATCCATTCCACAGCAGGTGATTGTGGGGCTTCTTCAGATGAAGAGTAGCATGTGATCCTCATCATTTTTTCTCCTCATCATGTTCATCATTGTCCTCCTGGTCATTATTTTCCACAACATAGATCAAATTTAGCTCACAAGCCTCCTGTGCAGCGCTTCCTCCTCATTGTGCTCCCTAAAATGGGCAGTGCCCCAACACCTGAGAGAAAAGACCTGTTTTGGTGGCATAAGCATTGCTTGGTCCCACACATCAAACATCCAAAATGAAAGATGTTTTGGGCCATTTTAATTTAAACAATTAAAATAATCCAGACCCGCTATTATGCATGTTCAGGACAAACGTTTTGAAACCAGGCTACTTTAATGCATTAATCTATGCGATTAATGTTGGCTAGATTAATGGAACAAAATATTTTAACGTAGTTCCCGGGACCGGAAGTAAACCGGAAGTTGACCACGGAAACGAAACGGCCACTAGCTGCAGTCAGTCCGCCAATGACGGGTTGTATATTTACTGATTTATTTCGACAAAAGCGCTTCAATCTGATCCATTCTCTTGTAAAAAATCTTCACTTTAATATTATCGGTACTGTAAAACTGCTATAAAACCGGAAATTTAAGACTCCGGAAACGGTGTAGTTAGCAGACCAATCACAGCCTTGCGGGCTGAGCGAGGCTTGCGTAGCTCTTGACGCTAGTCAAGAAAAATTGGTTCGACGCACGCAAGCATGCAAGAAGGGGTGAAAAGGCACGCTAGGGGCTCTTGCGTACGTGTCCCTGCGCCTCTCTGAATACTCAGAAGCATAAACTAGGCTTAAGTCGAACAGACGTCTCTGCCTGCATCATGTGACTGACAACAACTATGCAACACAACGAATCGATAATGAAATTTGTTGCCAACACTTTTAATAATCGATTTTTATCGATTTCATCGATTTGTTGTTGCAACCCTAAAAATGATTACTCATTATTTTTAAGATTTTTTAAGAAGATTTTTAAGAAGTCTTTAGAAGAAAAACAAACATCCAATATAAAAAACACTGTAACAACAACAACATTCATTAATCACAATTAATCGAGATTATTGAATTTCAAAACGTGCGATTAATTAGTTAATTTTTTATTGACAGCCCTAGTTATTATTAGTGCTGGGAAATAATTACAATTTAGAATCTCATGATTTGCATGAATATAAATCTCAACTTAAACATTATTTATTTGAACAATGAATACAATCAAATAAAGTGTAAATCCAAAGCTATTGGCCACTGCCAGGTCATAAACATTTTATCTAGTTTAGATGCATCATCCCAAACAGATATCAAATTAATTGTTATAAACTTTCTAAAGCTGTGGCATTGGGAATATCTGCATACTCCAAGATATATGTCTGTCAACGATATTTGACGGTTTTATATGATTTACATGTTGTCTACTTACTGTGGACATCCGGTATGCTCTGTGTATCATATTCGTTATGCTCTGGAAAACAGACAATACAAAAGAAAGCATCCTTATTTAGCTGGTTTAATTACAACTCAAATGAAAATAAATGAGGTGAGGTTTACAATTTTGCAATTAAGTCACTACAATAAATAGCTCAGCAAATTGGGAGAATTCAGGTGGTTCTTAGCCTACTTTCCACATAAAATGGTAATCAGAAGCAGAAGCAGCGGTAGCACAATTTAAACTAAGGAGCTCAAGTCAACCAACTAATTAAGTTATGCTCTTTTTCTTTACAAATCTGAACAAAGACTCGGTTGTGAGCACCAGTGTTACATTTCTGCACAGAGATACTGCAGGATGACACCCTTCGAGCTTGGGGAGCCCGACGGACCCCAGCAGCACATACAGTCAAAAGAAAGCAAAGGAATGTCTGTGTGTGTTCTGGAACGCAGTCATGCATTCTGAATTTAATCCAGGTGGTCACATAAATGTCTGGCTGTGACGAGTGGCTAGTACAGACCAATGCATTAGTTAACATGCATATTTATGGCCGCATTTCATAACTGCAACGCACAACTGGATTCACCGCACAAAGATACGACAAACCAAAGTTATAGTCTCCCTCCCTCTCCTCTGTCTTTGTCCCTCTCCCTGCTGGTTGTTTCATTCCAGGCGCCGGATGGGAGACATGTGACTGGATGATCACGATGCCTTCTGGGCAAAGCCAGCAAACCAGCTCGTTCTGTAAGCCGTCCCAAAATCCTCCAGGGTGACTCAGCGTAATGGGTACCAGGAGTCCATGCTGTCTCCGCATGATTCATTGATCTCCCTATGCTGTGATCTCACTTGGCCCACTATGTATTATAATGCATAAAACTGATATACGGTCTGCTTTAAGAGCACTTATTTTGTATGCTCTGCATTTACAACTAAATGGATTTATTTTCCCTCTGCAATTGGATTTTCAGCACCACAGACATTTACGTTTGCGACCTGAGTATTTTGGCGATATTGCGTGAGTAGCTTCAAAAAGAGAACAAAAAGACAGGCTAAAAGCTTGAATAAAAGAATTTCAACAGCCAGCTGCAGAAACTGACACTTTATCTCCAGAGATACGGAAGGGAGCGTAGATGTCCCGAGCATCCGGCCGGTTAAGAACGTTACCTAACATTTAAAGGGGATCTGAATCCAGGCCTGAGATGCAAGTTTGTAACAGCTCTCGGCACAGCTGTGAAGGGCCAGAGTTGGGGAAAACAAGGATGATGGACACGATTAAGACTGCACATTTGGCAGCCTGTTGATGACGGCTTAATGTGTGGAAACAAGAAAGGAAATTTATTCTTGTGACTCAATGTTACAAAAATGAAGGGTCTTGGCAGCCGGGTGGTGTCTTGGGAAGGTGTTGGCCCACCAGCCTTTAAGAAGACATTTATTTTAAAGATAATACACAATTCAATTTTGTTCGTGATGGTTGGGAGCACTGTCTAATTTCCTACATATATTGGGTTGAGTGATTTGGATTACTGCAGTGGCTATGGCATTTAGTCGAATAGTTTCTTGACATTATCCCTTAAGAGCCTGCTATCTGTTGTTGAGTGATAATGGGAGTTTCACTTAGAAAAATACTTGAAGTAGGCCTATAGAGCAGAATGCAGCTGTTTAATCTCCTTGATGCCTTTCATTAGGGGTTTGTTGCACCGAGTTTAGGTGTCCAATCTCAATGTCCCCTCTAAAACCTATGCCCTGAACCCTCTGGGACGGCATTGATGACACCTGGTAAGTGATTGAGATTGAGAGACTATAAGGGTTTGAAAGGGTGGAATATGAATAGCACAGTACTTTGCTCCTTGACTTGAATGTCTTCCATGCTATGTCCTCACAAGATGAATGCTAATTTTAAATAATGTTTTAACGTAACATCAAGAGCTTATTCCCATTCCCCATGGGCTCACCACCTGTGGAGGAAACCGATGGGGTCGGGTGCGCTGCTACAAGGGTGGCAGTGACAGTGGGGGGTCTAGACGGAACAGACCTGGGCGGCAGATGCTGGCTCTGGGGCTGTGGAACGTAACCTCTCTGGGGGGGAAGGAGCCGGAGCTTGCGCGGGAGGTGGAGCGTTATCAGTTGGATCTGGTGGGGCTTACCTCTACGCACAGCCTCGGCTCTGGAACCACACTCCTGGATAGGGGATGGACTCTATTCTACTCCGGAGTGGCCCATGGTGTGAGGCGCCAGGCGGGTGTGGGGATACTCATAAGTCCCCGGCCGAGTGCTGCTACAGTGGAGTTTACCCCGGTGGACAAAAGGGTCGCCTCCCTACGCCTTTGGGTGGTGGGGGGGAAAACTCTGGCTGCTGTCTGTGCATATGCACCAAATAGCAGCTCAGAGTATTTGGCCTTTTTGGAGACCCTGTATGGAGTCCTGCATGGGGCTCCAGTAGGGGACTCCATAGTTCTACTGGGAGACTTCAATGCGCACATGGGCGACGATGGAGATAACTGAAGAGGCGTGATTGGGAGGAATGGCCTCCCTGATCTGAACCCGAGCGGGTGTTTGTCACTGGACTTCGGTGCCAGTCACGGATTGTCCATAACAAACACTATGTTCGAACATAAGGTTCATTAGTGTACGTGGTACCAGAGCACCCTAGGCCAAAGATCAATGATCGATTTTGTAATCGTATCGTCTGATCTGAGGCCGCATGTTCTGGACACTCGGGTAAAGAGAGGGGCAGAGCTGTCAACTGATCACCATCTGGTTGTGAGCTGGGTCAGAGGATGGGGGAAGACTCGGGACAGACCCGGTAAACCCAAGCGTGTAGTGAGAGTGAACTGGGAACGTCTGGAGGAGGCCCCGGTCCAAAAGATTTTCAACTCACACCTCCGGCGGAGCTTCTCTCACATTCCTGTGGAGGTAGGGGACATTGAACCAGAGTGGTGTATGTATGGTGGACACCGGTGGTCAGGGAAGCCATCCGGCTGAAGAAGGAGGCCTTCCGGGTTATGATATCCGGTGGGACTCCGGAGGCAGTTGCAGTGTACCGACAGGCTCGAAGGGCAGCAGCCTCTGCAGTGATGGAGGCAAAGCAGCAAGTATGGGAGGAGTTTGGGATAACTATGGAGAAGGACTTTCGGTTGGCACCAAAGTGTTTCTGGAAGACCATCCGGCACCTCAGGAGGGGGAAACGGGGAACCATCCAAGCTGTGTACAGTAAGGATGGGACCCTGTTAGCCGCAACTGAGGAGGTTATCGGGCGGTGGAAGGAACACTTTGAGGAACTCCTGACTCCAGCTCCGAGCTGGAGGCGGAGGAGGGATGATCGTCAATTGGCCTGGTGGAGGTCACTGAGGTAGTCAAACAACTCCGCAGTGGCAAAGCCCCGGGGATTGATGAGATCTGTCCAGAGATGCTAAAAGCAATGAGTGTTGGGGGGGGTTATCTTGGATGACACGCCTCTTCAACATTGCGTGGAAGTCTGGGACAGTGCCAAAAGAGTGGCAGACCGGGGTGGTGGTACCCCTCTTCAAAAAGGGGGACCAGAGAGTGTGTGCCAATTACAGGGGTATCACACTACTCAGCCTCCCGGGTAAAGTCTACTCCAAGGTGCAGGAAAGGAGGGTTCGGCCGATAGTCGAACCAAGGATTGAAGAGGAACAATGCCGTTTTCGTCCTGGTCGTGGAACAACGGACCAGCTCTTCACTCTTTCCAGGATCATGGAGGGGGCTTGGGAGTATGCTCATCCAGTCTACACGTGTTTTGTGGACTTGGAGAAGGCGTATGACCGGGTCCCCTGAGAGAAACTGTGGGAGGTGCTGCGGGAGTACGGGGTGAGGAGGTCCTTGCTTGGGGCCATGAAATCCTTGTACGCCCAAGGCGAGAGCTGTGTTCGGGTGCTCTCGATCTACCGGTCAATCTTCGTTCCTACCCTCACCTATGGTCATGAAGGATGGAACATGACCGAAAGAACTAGGTCACGGGTACAACGTCCGAAATGGGTCTCCTCAGGAGAGTGGCTGGCGTCCCTTAGGGATAGGGTGAGAAGCTCAGCCATTCGTGAGGAGCTCGCAGTAGAGCCGCTGCTCCTTTGCATTGAAAGGAGCCAGTTGAGGTGGTTTGGGCATCTGGTGAGGATGCCCCCTGGGCACCACCCTAGGGAGGTGTTCCAGGCACGGCCAGCTGGGAAGAGGCCCCGGGGAAGACCCAGGACTAGGTGGAGAGATTATATCTCTGCACTGGCCTGGGAACGCCTTGGGATCCCCCAGTCAGAGCGGTAGATGTGGCCCGGGAAAGGGAAGTTTGGGGTCCCCTGCTGGAGCTGTTGCCCCCGCGACCCGACCCTGAATAAGAGGTTGAAAATGGATGGATGGATGGATCAAGAGCTTTCTTGACAAAATTAAATATTTGATGAATAGACTACTAAATATTCTTAATCCTGTTTGAAATGCATATACATTTTAAAATGACAGTAGGAACACACATGTGGCATCCTCTTTTTTACGTGTTCACAGGTTTTTATGTTGTTAACGTCACATTGCAATGATTGGTGGGGATTTACCTTGTGCAAAGCCAACATCTAATACTGACTTACAGAACGTGAACACAAAGGGCTCATGATGTCTGTAAGAGAGCCTCAGACACTTCGCGGTGTGACAGTGGGCAGAACTAAACCCTCACGGAGTTAACAGGAACGAGCCTCCAAGTCTGTAAGTGCATAAGAGGGTAGATTGGGATTGGGCCTGCGATTCACTCCAAACCCACAGTTCCCCCAAAGGACCTGCAGATAAATTAGTGGAACGGATGGAATCGGTTCAGGCCGCCACCATCAGAGTCACCTTAACTTGAGACCTGACATTGTACCACCTCTGCAACGTTTGATTTGCACTGCTTGACACCCCGGCAGAAATTCTCACTTGTCAGCTGCACTGAATAACCAGACTGTTGACCCCTGAAAAAGCTTCAGTCTCAACAGAGTCCAGTGTGACAGTGTTTGTGAAGAGAGGTTGTGTGAAGTCAGATTAGAACAATTAGAACATTCCACACCTGAAAACTTTTCCAAATCAAATTGGTAAACACTTTCTCACATTTGGTATGAAAAACTAGTCACACATCTATCTTAGCTTTAAAAACTCACCTTCTAGATCAGTCTGAGAGCAGCTGTGTTCCCCGCTCAACCTCTTGAAGAGTGAACGCATCACCTTGGCACTGCCGAATCTCTTAAAGCGACCACGGACATTTTCGTGGTACCAATCCAGGGTGCAAATCTTGAGAACTCTGTTAAAGAAGGGTTAGTCAAAACTGATACTGATTCCTAACTCAGATTGGTCACATTAAATGTTTGTATATGTTTATATGATGTATAGCTCTCGTAAATGTAAAGATGTAAAGATCTCTTCCAGACTTTGGCTGAGTTAAGGGTAAGGGCCTTTCGTGCTGGGCCACATCTGAGGAAACAGCATAATGGCTTCATATGAAGCTGGAGCGAGCTCCAAAAAACAGCATGGCTTACGCTATAAGCCACATTAACCATAACTACAAATATTCAGATCTTAGAGCTGCCATGGCCGACCAAGATATTTGTCCACTAGCCACTGAAAAGCTTATTGATGAAGTTCTTTCTTGCTCAAACCATTGAGTGTGTGTTTCCATTTACAAACCACCATGTGGAACTTTAAAGTATAGAGTACCAGTAACTGTTCAATCCGGACAGTTTTTTGCCCTCAACACACTTCATAGCTGACTCATCAGTAGCTTTATGTCAGACCCCCAGGCTAAAATGGATACAGATGTATTCTACCAAACAGCATGGTGTAAAGGGGTATTATGGGGTAATTTTTATTTCACTCAAAGCCTGAAAACATTCATGGTTAATGTCAGCTCAGCGGATATAACCAGTGAAGTTCTAAAGACATGGACAAGGCAGCAAACCACAGAATTCCATCTAAATCAATCAATCCATCAACCTATCCATAAATATATAAGTGGGTAGGCTTGTGAAATAGATAAAAATCCTAGTATGATACAATACATTTTTAAAGTAAAACAACAACTGGAATATAGAACAATAGTTATTCAGATTTATTTATAATCATATATGTATGCCTAGTCTATTTATATTAGGATTCATATATATATATACATATATATATATATATATATATTCACATATATATACACATTTATATATATGAATTTCATATAAATATTTTCATATATATAAATAATTTTCATATAAATATAAATGTAATTTCATACATTTCATACGTTTATTCATGCATGTTCATGTTTATTCTGTATTCTCCAGTTTTCAGTGATCTTGACTGTTGAGAAGAGCTTCATCAACATTTCAGCTTTAAAGAAATTATCACAAAAGGCTGCATTATAATAGCTTATAATTGCACAATTTATAATATGTATGTAGACTACTATATCAAGTATTTGTTAATGCCTAAGAACTTTTATGAAACTCTTTATTAAAGATCTGTAAACAAATCATAGATAAGAGAGCTAGAAATGAATACAACCGGTGAAAATTGTATTTATTGATTCGGAAATCTACTTTTAACCGATGGATATTTGTTATTACTTCCTACCTGGCCATGCGACAGGGATCACACACCCAGCCGAGCTCCTTTTTGTTGAACAGACTGCAGGACTTGCATATGAAGAGCTGGCAGTCCAGACATTGGCGCTTGCTGTTGACCAGGAACTTGAAGGGCTGGAGACATCGAATACAGTGGGACTCAACCAGGCTATTCTGGTTACCCAGCAACTCCCTCTTGGTGTCTTCTTTTTCAATTTTAGTCTTTAAATCCCTAAAAATACAAAGCCCAGGCTGTCACTGACTTACAATAAAAGAGAAAACAATGTTTTATCAGGATATGGCATGAATTCAATTGCACTTCTCTAATAAGGATCTGGTCAGGTAAGTAGCACTGGTGTTGATAGAACAGGTGCACTAGAAGGGCAACAATGAGACAAAACTTGACTAGTTTTGCATGTGGAGGCCAATTGAAGCTTCTATTTCTTCTCTCCGACTGGTTTTCCACTAGTGTTGGCTTTAGCTAGAAGCATTATCAATGCTGGGAGCATGAGGCCATTTCTTAACCCTACAGAAGTTGCACAGATTGTCCAACTCCTGCAGGACCCATGGATGTGCCATCTGACATGTCTCTTGCATGTTCTGCAGATTGTACTGGGACTGACATTTGATGTCTCTCCCAGTGCAATCTGCAGAACATGCAGGAGATTCCAGGAGACAGGTTAGTTACTCGAGGAGAGCAGCACAAATGAACTCCCCAAATACAGACAGTTAAATGCTACACCAGAGAGGAGAACACCCTGGACAACTGCAAGTCCACTATCAGCAGGACCTATCACGTGCTGTCCCTCGTCCATTGGGACACTCTGGCCATGCTTTAATCCATCTCATTCCTGCATACAGACTGAAATGAAAACTCTGTAAGCCTGTTGTCAGGAAATCAAAGCAGTGGACCACTAAGGCTAAGGAGGATCTCCAGGCGTGTCTGGACTGTACGGACTGGGATATTTTCCAGACTGCTACTAGTAATCTGGATGAGTACGCAGAGGGTGTGACGGCATACGTTTTTGTAGCTTTTGTAAAAACCGTTGTGTCCCAGTGTGCACAACAGGGTGTTACAACAATCACAAACCCTGGTTCACAGCTGAATTCGGCTACGGTTGTAAAAGTATCAGGTGTTTAGAAGTGAGGACAGGGACTTCAGGTTTGGCAAGACGGTCAGGGACGCCAGACGACTGCACTCAGAAAGGCTCCAGCATCAGTTCTCTGCTAACAACTCTGCATCTGACTAGGGAGGCCTCAGACAGATCACCAGCCACAAGCCCAAAGCCCCCTTTCTAATGCCGCTTTGAAAAACAGAGGAGGATCACTGAACCCATCCACAACCTTCACACCCCCCAGTCCCTCCACAAAAACACAAGGCCTCCCAACAACCCCCCACATACTCGATCACATCAACAAGCATGTCTCGCTTTCCCGGACCATCAGCACCGGTTCCCTGCAGGGCTGTTCTTCCCCCTCTGCTCTCTCCCTGTACAGCGACACCTCCAGTCACCAGTCCGCCAGGCTCCTAAAGTTTGACACTACCCTCATTGGACTCATCTCTGGTCATCTCATCTACAGGTTGGAGAACTGGTGAAGTGGTGCAGTCTAAACCTTTGTTTGCTGGAGGGTCTCAGGTGAAGTGGCCTCAAAGTTATATGAGTACTGGTTTTGTTGAAGCCTCATATTATACACAAAAGTACTAAACAGATGGCCTCGCTTCAGTCGTTGTAAAAGAAGAGAAAAGAGCTGGGGTTGTTTTGTTTTGGTTAACAGAGTGGTTGAGTTCTCACTGATTATGGGGCTGTGAGGAGTTATTTAGTGCTACACTTTACATTCACATTTCTACTTATTTTAGAAACATTTGGAGTAATTTTATTCTAATTGCAAAGAAAAAACTATTCCACCCTTTAATTAGCTTTCATTTAAAGCTACACTTCATCTTGTAGAAGAACCTCTGGAAAATTCTGTCTTAGGAATAAGTGAATTTACGCTGCATTGTTACATTTGAAAGTAAGTAATGAAAATGCAGCACTGGTGAAAATTACGAATGATCTTCTACTTGCATCGGACCAAAGACTCATCTCTTTTCTTGTCTTGCCGGACCTCAGTGCCGCATTTGATACCATAGACCATTGTATCCTGTTGCAGAGACTAGAACATTTAATTGGTATCAAAGGAACTGCACTCAGCTGGTTTAAACGGTGAGTATGAGTGAAATCTCACTAGCATACGGAAGGCATCTCAGTTACGCCCGAAGGTCAGAAGCAAAGAGGGCAGATTTTGAACAGCAAAAAACGCCAATCTTACGCCCTTGGCAATATTTACATACTTTTTACATACTGTTATGAAATATTGTAAAAGGAACCCTGTTGAATCCCCCTTCCCCTCTTTCTGCTGTTTTATAGAACTATGGACCACATGTTTAGACACGAGATGTCATTCACAGTCCCGCCATCTGTTCCACACTATTCCACAACAAACTGCTAAACCCGAATTCATAGACTAGAAATGTATTTGTTCAAAAGAAAACTCCCCCATTGAGTTGAGTTACGGGCACTACACTACCGACGTTTATGAGCTTGGTCTCTCTCTTCCCTCCCTTTTTATGCCGGAAAAGGAGAAGAACACAAAAAATTCCATTGAAGACCGTGTTAAATAAATGTTGTCCTCAAAATCCTCACTATTGCTCAGTATTTGATTGGGAGCAAGTACTGGAGAGCTTATGAGTGAGTTCAGGAATGTGTGCATGCCAGCCAGACACACACAAAGATCAAATCAGCTGAGTGTTCCCATATGAGGTGATCTGTTTGCCGTGTCCATCCACATGAATCAAATCATCTTTGGTTTGGTTTAAACACACAAAGGCACTATGGGACAACAATATGGGAAAATACATAGTGGCTAGAAATGTTAGAAGTATAACGTTGGGCGGGTTCTTCATTGACGGTCATAATTCTGTATGAATTAGCGGCAGATTTATCGGAGATTTGTCAATAAAGTGACCCATGTTTGATCCGTATCAGTGGGGACCCCTGGTTCAATCTATTTCATTGCGGGACATTAACAAGTGTTTTCTGAGGCTGATTTGACCTCCAATCAGGTGGAAGTTGAGTGGAGTTATGGAAATTATGTAATGTCACCAAGCTCATTTTAAATACAAGAAGGTGTAACCTTTTAAGCCTCTACGCTAATGGACCATTAGCCTGTGTGCTTGAAATGTTGTAATAAATGTAAAACATTAAGTGAAAAACTGTAGACTAGAAAAAAAAAGTAGCGATAAAGTCGTAGCTTGCATACATCACCAGTTGTGTAGTTCTATCACTCTGTACATGCTAGGCTGTGCATTGGAGATACACATGTGTAAATCCTACATTAACTATTTGCCATTGGATGTTTCCCTCATTTGGCCGACTATCCTTTCTATCCTAGTCTTGTATTTGGTAGAATTGTAACTCTTTATTCAGGTAACTCCTTCATACAGTCCATATAAAGACCTTTATATTCAGGTGATGGGACCATCCGGGGCAAGGGGTGTGTATGGACTGTATGAAGGAGTTACACGAATAAAGAGAACTGAGTCCCTGCATGTACTCTTTCTTATGAAGATCAATTAAGCATACATAAATATTTATTTATTTACGTAACAATCTCTGCATTTTATATAATTCCTGAGTTATAAGGCCTTTACTGTCAAGCGCAGCAGGTTGCTATAGGCAATGGGAGTGACAGAGGAGAAATTCCCCTGTAGGCCAGACTTTCTCATTTCGGAGACCGCTCGGTTCATCCTTGTAGCAGGACCTGGCCCATGTCGACCATAAAGGCCGGGACCTTTAAAGGAGGCAGGAGCTGAAACGGGACACAGCTCACGTGTTCTCTGCATAGATTTAAGTGTTCTACCCGTTTGAGATTTTGATACCTTATTTAAGATAAATAAATAAAGCGGCAGCGGTGGAGAGTTATCCACCTAAGCTTACTAATGGCTACTGTGTTGGACTCTCTGTGTCATTAAACAGCCACAAGGTGATCAGCCAAAGAACCAAAAGGTACTGTAACAACATATTAAAAGCTGTTTCAGGGGGGAATACTGCCCACATGAGTCCCAGCTGAAATATAAGACCTAAAACACTATACTATTTTATACAGCAAACAAATCTTCCCATTTTGGACAATAGAGGCAGGATTAAAGTAAAACATATTCATTCAAATGTAAGCGGCATGACAGTAAATCAAAAAAGCGAATCCAGAGTAACACGAACCCTGAACTTGGGAAGCCACAAGCATCCAAAGGACGACTTGGTATATATACTGTTGGTATATTATGAAACCGATGTGCATTGAATAGAAATAAAACAAATACACATTATCTCTTTTTTAACATACCCAAGTCGGTCCTCCTCCTTCTTCCTCAAGTCAAAATCTCTCTGCACAACTTCCCAAATATGCTTGGCCTCCTCATCTGTGAGCTTGGAGAGATCCAGCTTGCTGCCTTTTGTGGCGGTAGCGAGCATCGCAGCGACGCTGATGCCTGCGAGCTGGCAGCCTGTTCTATGCTGGGACACGTTAGGGAAATAAAAAGAAAATGCAAAGAATTGTGAGCTACAAGGTGAAGAATTCAATGGTAATATTTAAAATGAAGTGCAGTGAAAACACTACCGTTTAAAAAAATAGGTGACTTAAATTAGTGTCACTTCCATTCTCTTTTTCAAACCATCAACCAGTGTTGTACTAGCCAACATTTAATGCAACAGTGGTTGCTGAAGTTCACATCTAGCCATGAGTGGTTTCCAGGTTGTCAGGTTTGACATATTCATACTACAAATCTGTGAAAAATGATCTAATCACATGTTCACACTCAAAAAAGGCCCATTTACATACATAGGTTATGTATTGCGTTGCAGAGATATCAACTGAAATGAGCATGCTAATCGGCTAGCCGATCCTGTCTAGTAGCTCAGCAGGCAATAGTGAGTCATTGAGGCATCCAGTCTGTCCCTAGGACCTCCCAATGGAGGAGGGATCACTTGTCGGTTAATGGCTCTGATGTTTGCCTCTCCCTCATGTCATACTAGTCCAACATGGTTGGACCAAAAAAAAGACATTAGATAAAAAAATGTTTTTCTAGCTACTACCACGTGAATTTAATACAAAAAACAAACAGGGAAAGTGTATATGGGTATAGATGGATAACGTCAGCTACAGGCAGAAGCCACATCTAAACATTATAAGACCGGCTCTCCCTCTCCATTTGATTGATTTTGCATACTCTAACAACTGTTAGTTAGCAGTTGGCTTTAAATGTAACTTTACACTGTAAATTTAGACTAAACGGATTTAAGCAGAGCTGAAATGCTACCCCCCTTTTTGTTAAGAGCATTTCACCTTCAATGGATGGGTTGAGAATTACGTGTCATGACTAAACTGGAAGCAATTATTTCCTTAGACGTGGGGACAAAATACATATTTTTATAAAAAAACGAATTATTGAACAATTGCAAGTGGTCAGTTCAGCAAAACAACTTAAATATGAAATAATTGTACACACTTAAATAAGCTGTTTTGGTCGCGCTTTGGTGGGGGAGTGAATCTTATGATACTTTTCAAATGTCTGCATGAGGTCCTTTCTTGTGTTTGCAAATCATTCGGTCATGTGCCAAGAAAACTGCTGCCAGTGTTTTCTCCTAA
Source organism: Gasterosteus aculeatus (assembly GCF_964276395.1). NCBI lineage: Eukaryota > Metazoa > Chordata > Actinopteri > Perciformes > Gasterosteidae > Gasterosteus > Gasterosteus aculeatus. The sequence continues at coordinate 2,535,644 of NC_135704.1, read as the reverse complement.
CAAAACAGACCATAATAATAGAACTGTTCCTGGGTCAGTGATCTGGAGCGCAGGTTTAGATTAAGAGGAGCTTAAACTCTCTGCCACAGACATCTGTCTGGAGATTTTGGGAAGGTTTGACACAGTTCAACCATGACATTACTAAAGGAATTGGAATCGATTCTCTCAAATGGAGCAGCCCCAGATATTTCACATGGTCCAGGTTCATAATGTCATGTTTTACCAGAAGAGGTGATTCAACTCAAGCTGAAAGGAGAGATGTGCACACATTTATATCATTTATAGCTCTGATAAGTAGCCGTATCAGAAAATCTCAGATGACACAAGAGTCTAATGTAATTTCTGCTCATGCAATTGGGCACTAATGTTAAAAACAAGCAAGCAAATGTAACACAAAAACAAGTCTAATAGTAGAACATTGTACGTTCCCACAGTCAGATCGCTGTCCGTGTATTTGCTAAGCGGGTGTGAGCAACTATGTATCTTGATCTATTGAATTAAAGGACCAATGCAAATATGCACTTGCCATTTAGGTGTGTAAGGGGTAAACCTTAAAATAGTGTTGCAGTATTTCATCCCTCAGCTGAATCTTAATTGTAAAGTGTTTTTTCTTCAAATAATTGTCCCTCCATTAAATCACTTGTGGATGTCCCACAACTCAAGCAGTTCCCTTTTTGAAGGACTCCCTGTGTTTGGAAAAAGGAAGGTTCGAAGAGGTGCAGAGACACACAAACCTGGAACAGTTCCACTAGCAAGCAGACCAAACGCATTTGTTTTCTTACTTTATTATTTTGAGTTTTAAATGTTTAAATGTCTTTTAAGCTTAGTAGATTTTTAAAAGTTTAAAAGTTTCTTCAAAAGCTACTAGTTACATAAATGACTACTCTAACACATGTTGGAACCCTTTTGGACAAGAGTTTGGTCCGAGATGCAATGAGCCCACTGCTCTACACTGACAGCAGAAATTGCAAAAATCTCTCAAAAGAACCACCAACTGGATTAATATCAATATGTCTGAGATACAAACACATGCAGCTACTTTTTTCTTCTCTTAACTTCATTTGAAGATCAGTGCATATGAATATGTCTTACCTTGGTGTGGACAGCGCAGCCTGCGGGTAGTATTTGCTCTGGAGGGCGGATCAGCGTGACTGCAGGGCAAACTAAGTAGCAGACAGCAATGCTGATCACATGTCTAGTTAACCAGGAGGAAGAAAACTGGGAGACAAGCCTCCTCGCCGCCTTACTCAACTTCACTTCAAAAGGTCTGGCTGTGTGCTTAGACCCCCCCCCCCCCCCCCCCCTTTGGCCTTATTAATTCGTGGTATCAAATGCATTGTGACTGCTATTCTTGATTTGTGTCAATGTTAGGAAACTATTTTAAATGAATCAGTTTAAATTCTATCATTTTGAGGATTTCACGGAGCAGTGATCAGGAGATTATGTAAAGGCCAGTCGGGCTCAGGTCCCAAGTCACATGTCAAGGGTCCCACAGTATGAGGGAGAGGCAAACATCATGTATCGCTTTATTAATCAACCTGTATTTCAAGAAAACCATTGGGATTATGTGCAATCATACAACAGCAGCTTAGGAATGCGTTTATGTGTTTGGTGATAATGGCTGCGATGTTGGTTTAAGATCACCAAGTGGTACATTGTACTTGAGATTGCTATTTGCACAGTGGGTGGGTCAACCTTCTCCCTCTGACAGGGAATCAGCTTCAAACATTTACACAGGATATTACAACTCGGAGGATGACGTGAATTCTTCCTATATGTCAAGATCATTATAATTACTGTGATCTTAAATGAAAGCAAGTAAGGATGCTCATCATAGAAGGAAACTACTTAATTTACAGAAGGTTTAAGATACCTGTTTTTCTTCATTCAATTATCTCATTCTCCTCTCCATAAACAAATGGATTAACTCCCATTTCCTCCTTGTAATATGAGCCATGTGACCAATCCAGCAGTCTAGTTTAGCCATATTATGGCCTTGTGGAGCGGCCAAACATACAGGAACAAAGTATGTGGGAGAGGTTAGTCACACCAAGCTTTTCCACACATTTTTAGTTAATCACATTTTTGTCTATATAGTGGTTACTTTTATTTAACCACAACAGGCTGAGCTGGTATTCAGGGCAGTGTTTGAAAACTTGTGGACATAATTTAATTTGTTCATCTCTCAGCTCAGAGTAATGTGTGCTTTGACCAATAAGCAGTGCTATCAGGCGGTAAAGAAGGCAGTGCTTTACATGGTAGTTCAGCAAGCGTCTAGCTGTGGGTGGGCAAGGGATGGCCTGGCTACTCAAAATTTTGCCGCACTGGTATACTGTATACATATACTGTATATATATATATATATATATATATATATATATATATATATATATAGCCACCATAGTTTCAAGGTGAAGGAGATGTCTAATTGTAGAGGAGCATGGCCAGAGATAATAATAAGTAAGTAAGTATTCCAAAGATTTATCATAGGGTATGAGAATAGAAAAGAAAAAGAAGTAATCAATTTGTGTCAAGGAGGAGTGGACATGTGGAAACCTTCAAGCTTATGTTTAAAAGCCTCCAAGGATCTACATATCCATTGTCTTTCATAAACACAGAAGAATTTGGACATTTTAGTTGGAGGAAATCCTAGAGGTTGGGCTGTCCGGGCTAGGGTGCAGTACAACTTTTAGATCCCTTCAAGGAACCGGTTTGTGTGTAGTTAGGTTTGTTAGGAAGGCCAGCAGTCTGTTAGCAAAGTCAACGTCATCCCAGTTCGTAGTGTATACGTTAACCAACAGGTATGTAGAACGGAGAGCCTGTCACTATCACATATTGATGGGCTTTTCAACCAAGGGCTTAAAGTTGTACAAAAAGAGGCCAGATGGCGGGTAATGTTAACAGCAAGGTACCTCAACCTGAACTAGTCCTCTGTTTTTAACAAGGCACACATTTTACTGTGTCACTGTAGTCCGGCAAGGCTTCCTCAACGTCGGTTACGCGCTGCCCGTGATCCTCCAGTGGGGCTTAGGCCTCATCAATCTCATTTTTAAGGTCACTCATCAGTATAGTGTTACTTTTCCAAATCCGCTCTGAGAAACTACAAGTCACCCGTAGCGTAAGCAGAGTTAGCCAGCTTGACTTTTGTTGTAAACAGCTACAACAAAAGTGTGGTGGCCTGTTCCTCTTTCTTTGTCCGCAGTTAGTGGCTCATTGGCTCTCAGATGGAAAGATGAAGCCGCATGGGCAGAAGTATCAATGTGCTTTCTAAATTAACTGATATAAATGTGACAACGCATGGGAGGCTCCCTTAACCACGTGTATCTCCTTCGCATGCTAACCGGAAGTCCTTATTATGCCCATTATTAACAAATGTATCAATGCCACAAGATATTGTGAGGGAATGCAAAATGTATTCCATTTGCAAAAGTAGTTTGCCCTTACAGGGCTCTGTAAGGGTCGCATGTAAAGGAAACCTTTGACCAGCCGGTTTTACGGGTGACACACAGTGCAATGCCAGTGGCTGCAATCCATTCAGCGGAAAAAGATTCTTTTGACATAATGATCAGTGAAGTGAAGATTGTAGAGATGGGGATCTCGTGTGACAGAAGGTTTAGGTCAGACCTAGTTTGACCTAGTGCAACCAAACAATTAGGTAAACACCCCTCAGTATGTTGTTTTAGAGTCTCCTCATCTAGCTTGATTATTTCCTCGTTGTGTGATCTATTACGTTCACACGGACCTGCTGATTATCTCTTATTTTATCTTTGGAGTTTTGGCCCTCCTCCGCAGTAATCTCAGGAAAACAGAAGGAAGGCGTCTTGTCAACGCTGCTGTGATGAAGCCATAACAGCCAATTCCTGAATCCAAAAAGCAACAAAAAAAACGACTGAAAATATTCTTTAACTGACTCATTCCAAGATTTGGGATTAAGTAGTAAATAGTAGCATTAAGTAATTAATTAGTAATAGAAGGAGGCTGCTTCCAACAATGTTGGGTGATAAGGTTATGGTCACTGACATTTTTGACTTGAATTCCACATATAAGTGAAGTAGGTCTGTGGAAAGAATACAAATAAACTTCCTATTCAAAGGTTCTATGAAAGTCCTATGATGGGGAGCCAACAATTTAATGGGAATCCCGCATTCTAAAGCTTTATGCTAGCTAAATTTTCTCTGGCACTGCTGGCCAGCTATACTTTCCTTGTTTATGCGAAAACTGTTTGGACCAAACTATAAAATGTTATTGTAAAGAGTACAGCATTACAGGAGACACGGCTATTTTACACTAAATTCTACATAGGTTTAGCATTATCAGCTCCACGGCCAACCCGCAGAAAGCGCTCGCTGTGATACTTCAGTTTACGTTGTATTTACGACCTTACGTTGTATTTGCCACATGGCAGCCCGTTGACCACCCATTGTGCCTCCACCAGCGAACTCTAGGACAATGGTCGCCTACAGGTATTTATACAGAGCAGCAAAGCTGTGAAGGTTCGTGTCCACGCCCGTGGGAGTTGAATGTAACTCGGATTTCGAATTCTCAGTCAGTCAATATCAGTTGTGGTGCTATCAAGTATTACATGTGTAACCGGGGCGGCCGTTCGCCTGGTCACAACGTCACTTTGGGGCTCTCACCCAAAGTATATCAGTAGTAATGAAAAAGAAAGGGGAGCAGAGAGGTGAAGTTCCAGTTTTGTAACAATGTTTTTTTTATTTACAAGTAGGTTTAATATTTAAAAGAAAAGGAATAATCAATCCAGAAACATTGGTCGGTTTTATGGCAAGATATAATCTATGCTTTAAAAAAAGATTACTATACTGGGGTACCCTACCAGTATAAGGTGACTACTTGAGGCCCACCGGGGCGGGGGAGTGAAAGGGGACAAGGGGGCCACCACCAGGTCAAAGGGAAGAAAACACAGCAAATCAAAAGGAATTAAAACACAGCAAACAAACAAAATAAACCGAAAGGGCCTTCCACCTCGTGAGCCACCCCCTGTAGGCCTACTATATGCCCACCTGCACTGGCATTAAAGGGACCCCCAGTATAGGGCGCAGTAATGGTTGTTTATGTAGGACAAAACAAAGACACTAACCCAGAAAGAAAACAAATTCGCAATTCATAATCAAAGATACTATATAAACCGGGTAACCATAATCTATTTTAAATCAAAGGCAAAAACAGCAGTGACCAGGCTCAGCGTTGCACCACCTGATCATTTCCTGTATAAAAGAAAGAAAAGGTAAATAACGCCAATAAACATTTCACTGCTAAAAAGCATATTAAAACATGAAACAGAAAACCCCTGACATACCTCTAGATTCCGCTCAAACCCATCCGCACGTGGCGAGTGCTGTGCCTATGCCGTGGGAGACCTACAGCAAGCCCCCCTCTAGCTCTAGTGGGGCAAAAGCTCCCATTTAAAGAGCACCTGGTCACACCTGTTAGGCATCACCAATTAAGGTGGTGTGGCCAAACAGGCAGGGGGGGGAGGGGAGAGCTCTACCCATCACACATGCATGCATTCCTGTTGATTACATTACATTAAATACAATCATAGCTGTACATTGGCGTTATTCTATTGGTTACAGTTTCACAATTACAATGGTTTTACAATATTCTCATTACTTTATTGATTCCAGAATCATGGCTGTATTCTAGTGTACACTAAATGCATTTTATTAATTTATGAACCGGGTCGTCAGTCTATTTCTAAAATCTTACAGTTTCCAGGCACAGGCTTAGTCATTTTCAGCTTCCGCGACAGGCAGTGTGCACTTTTACCTCAGTGCGGTCTTGTTTGTAAAGGCTGGCGTCTGCATCTTTACGCACCGTCGTGTCAACGCACTCGTTTCAATTCATGGTTCTAAAAGTCTTGTATGTGTTGCAGAGCAAATCACCGCCAGAACAACAGGTGGAGTAACGTGTTTCTGTTGAAGACGACCTAGAGAGTCACTTCTTTGTGTGTGGAAGTCGTTGGTTGGTTTATTTATTTATCATAGACTTTATTGGTCCGTGCATCGACACTGCTGCTTTTCATCGAGGTTACATTTGTCCCGTATTTTCCTCCACAACTTTGTTCCCCTTGACCGGCATACCGGCGTTTGTGGAGATCTCCCTCCATGAATCAGAGGCCATCCGCGCGTTCTTATGGTCCACCATTGACGGCTTGTATAAGCGGTCATATTTACGCATTTCTTCAGACAAAAGCTGATCCGTTCTTTCGTAAACAATCTTCGTTTTAATATTGGCGGTATCGGGCTATGAAAACGGAAATGTGAGACTCCGTGTTAGCGGACCAATCACAGCCTTGTGCGCTGCGGGAGGCTTGCGTAGCTTTTGACGCAAGCCTAGAAAAATGAGGCGACGCACGCAAGTAGGTGTGAAAAGGCACGCAAGGGACACGCAAGGGGGTCTTGCGTCTCTCTGAAAACGCAGAAGCATAAAGTAGGCTTAAATCCCTCTGCATGCTTTTACATGCATGTTGCACAACAAATACCCCTGTATTTTACGTATGTATGTATGTATGTATGTATGTATGTATACTTACGGTACCCCTAAGTGGCCACCCGTCCCTTAAAATTTGTAATTGTTCCGTAGTTGAAAATCAAATAGCGCGTCCCGTTTTGAACCAATAGAAAAATGAAACGTAAGTTCCCTCCACAGAGCAGCAACAAAATATAATGCATACATTTAAAAGAGAGGCTCACCTCAAAAGATTAAGTGCACACTTTATTTACTATATTTTCTAAAAGGAATCCTCCCTGAACATCTTCACTACTGTATCTGTTCCAGGCTGGCTAGTGTCAGGTTGACAAGATCTCTTCTCAGGGTGTCTAGCTTTCTTGAAAAGGCAATCTTCAAATCAAATCAAAATGATTTTGTAAGTAAATCTTTCAGGAAATCGATCTCTCCTCCTCCATCAGCTATTTTTGGGGAACAGTGTTGTTGGTCCCCCTTTTTTGCCAGTGCATGAAAGTTTGGAGTCAGCTTTGTTGTGGCAATTCTCAAGACAGATCTGAGGTGTTCATCCGTTAACTGGGATCTGTGGCGTGATTTGTTGGTTTCCATCACGCTGAACGTCTGCTCATACACGTAAGTAGAGCCAAACAACACCAGCATCCTCTGAGCCATCCTCCTCATGTTTGGAAACTTGGCTTCGTAGAATTCAGCCAGGTTAAGGTTGAACTTCTCCTTTAATACAGCGCTTTCACACTGAAGATCAATGAGTTCCAATTCCAAGTCAACTTGGCTTTGAAGGCTCTCACATTTGTGTACATTTCATGCACAAACTGATGATGACTGATTCATGTTCAGCTCATTATTATATTATATATTTGTCACATCAGCCCGCAGGGCGGCGCAGTCCCGTGGGTCTGACGTGCGTTCGTTATGCCGAATAAAACGGACCATGTCTCCGGACCAAGTGGTGGAGGTGAGCAGAGCAGACAGCAGCAGCTGGACTCGCAGCCTGATGCGCTGCAGAAAGCACCACACAGCTGGAACGCTCCGTTCCCAACATGAGTTAAGAAACATCGATGCTGGTCTTTTGCCGTCATTGTGCTTCGGGAAACTCAAGTCGGGAACGGAGAAGTGTTTGCACCGTCTTTACTATAATTTATAATTCATAATACTCGGCGGGCCAGGTCAAAACGCCCAGATCCGGCCCGCGGACCGTAGTTTGCCCACCCTTGAGCTACAGGTAACTACTGTATATTGTTGAATAAGAAGGAAACTGGTAGTAAGAAGCAGGCCATAAAAAGAAAATGTGTGAGTCACCAAAAAATGAGACATCCATGAGCATGAGGCCAGAACTGGGAAGGAAGAGGAAGCATTAAGTAGAGAAGATAAACATAAAAATGGAAAATGGCCTTTTGATCCACAGCCAACAAACACAGAAGTGTCTGTTCTTTTTTGAATACTAAACTCTGTATCTGGAATACAGCAACCCTTCCTCTATCACACTGTACACCCCACTACATATTTAGGTTTTTTCATGGTTGGCATGTATTGTGAGATTACTTTTCTGTCATGCAAGTGGATGGAAGCACTTTTCCAATGAGTCATGTTGGCTACAAAATGTGTCCAGATGCAAGCAGCTGGTTGAACAGCCTCAACTTTAGTTTAATATACAGCAAGATTCAAAAACATACAGCATGGAGGTTTAAAGTGCGTAATGATTCAAATTTGCATGACTATCAATTTTAAACATGTCAGCACACCCGAGTGATGTTCTAAGCTTTGTAAGCACTCTACTTCACAAAGACCAGAAAATCAAACTAAACCAAAATTCCCAGATGTCAAGCAAGCCAGCTTGATCGTGGAATTGACATCTTCTCAGATAAAGACCACTTATGGACCAGTGTTGGAAAAGGCAACGGTAGAGTGAGTCAGCCCTTAAACATCTGCAACCCTACAACAACTCTAAAGTGCCTTTTCAGGCCAACTGAGGACTGTGAGCCAGAGTTCGACCATGTTTCCATCCCAACTCACTAAGAGTGTGTTCACCACCATGAATATGTCCGTATGTAATTTATTGAGGAGTAGCCATGGCTACTGGCTACGGCATTAACAGATTCCAGCTGTCAATTAAATACATTCATTGTGAATTCAATGGTGGGCATTGTTCAGCTGGATTGGTGAGTCAGAGCTCCGTGGGCAGGGGGCTGTGCTGCTGTACTTGGCAGAACAAGAGGGGGATGTGATACACCAGAAAACCACAGCAACGGTTATGTGTTGGAAAGACATTCAGTCCCTGCCTCGTTGTGGGGATCACCAGGAGCCAAAGAAATTGTTGCTACTTTCTCCGCAGAATAGACATTTGAAAAAAGCACATATAAATGTTTTTTTTTACCTAAATTAAAACTACCTATAACATCTCAGAACACAAGTACTTCACCAGATAATTTATAGGAATTTGTTTGTGATGACAACGTTCCAGTATGTGGTAGGAGTTTACCTCCCAGTGCAGTTAAGTGGGTTGTGTGAAAAGGGGTGGTCGGTTACTCACCGTTTTCATGTAAGAAGATGCGTAACATCCATGGGAAAACACAGAGGAATAGTCCAGATTGGCCTTCCAAACCCAAAATGGGTAAGGAAATATGCATGCATCACTGGAGTGGCCTTGTCAATGAGCTCTCTTGTTGAAGGTGGTTTGCTAAAAATATGTGGCTATTTTAACACTTTTCAAAGAGAAATAAAATGGTGTTTCGTATTTAGTAATGACACTTGGAAAGAGTTGACTTGTTCCTTTAGATTTAGTGAATTGCGTTCTCTAAAACATTAGTGTTCCTCTTAAACCAATGATATATATATGATATAAGAGATATATTGAATTTTAGTATTCTAGTTCTGATAACAGCTGTGCTTATTTGCACCGTTGACTTAAATATCCTTAAAACACAATAATCAGTTTCCAACTGTGCATATAGTAACAAACCCATTGTTAGAGAACTAAAAAGGAAGAAGATAGAGGGAAAAGTCAAGTCTTTGCAGATCACGGTCTAATTAATCACACATTTTGAAATTCATGAATCTTGATTAATGGCGATTATAAAATGCTATTGTTAAAATGTTGCTTGTAATGAATGTTTGTTTTTATTCTAAAGACTAAATCTTAAAAGTAATCAGTAACAACTTTAGAAAGCTTGTATTTTAGACACTGTTGTTTAATTGTTAACGTTATTTTAAACACAAAACTACACATTTGATCATCTTGGAGACAGAATTTCACCTGGTGGAACATCTTCCTGCATCTTCCTGCTGTGCTCGTTCACTTTGCTCTCAACTCTCCTTAATTCAAAACGGCTGTGTTTGAAGTGCCAACAATATCCCCACATTTAGCCAGAACGTTTTCAAACCTCGGTCTTTTAGGGACACGGTGGTGGTATTCCCCTGCACAGTTCTCCACTGTATGTCGCGCCTCTGTTTGTTTTACTTCCAATGCAAACAGCTTCCTCCATGTTGATGTAACTGACTGCAGCTAGCAGACGTTTCGTTTCCGCGGTCAACTTCTGGTTTACTTCCGGTCCCGGAAGTAAGCAAACGTACGTTTACTACGTTATTTTGTTGCATTAATCACGGCCACATTAATCGCATAGATTAATGCGTTTATTTTGACACCCCCCTCCCCTGTGGTTTGAGAAGGGTGCCGTACTCTCTGGGGTTGGTGGGTTTGCGGGCCTGGGGAAAGGGTGACAGCCGCGGGCCGGTACGGGTCACCCTTCCACGGTGCTGCTACTGGCTGGGCCAAGGACCCGACCCCCCCCCGTCCTCCTGCCCGCTGAGAAGCAGCGGCAGGTGGTCCCCCGCCAGGGTTTTTGGCAGCTTCCAGGGTCATCGGGCGATGGTAACGCACCCGGGCCGGGAGTCCCATCCCCAACTGCTCCGATCAGGAGACGCAAAAGTCTGACTGGCCACTGCCAGTCGGACGCCTCAGCCATCGAATAACAAATGAACATCGTCCTCCGCCGTCAACCAGTTCTCCAGTGCCTAGGCCCTTCATTCAATCATTGTCTTAAAATATTCAGTAAAAAGATGTTCACTTTTGAACAAATTAAGAACATCTTTTCACGAGTGATCGTACTCGTCTTTTAAACATCTTTTCAAAAAACACGCTCACTGGGTAAAACACAAAAGCAAATGAAAGATGTGACATACAATCACCAAGTCGTCCAAAACTGACGCTAGAGGGCTACCTAGAGGGGAGGAGCTGGGCTCCCCATGTGTGCAACACATTTTATTACTCTTTGTAGGCCTTTTCTTTCCCCTTTTCCCCCGCCCAGCAGTTATGCTTCCTATTGGCAGAATCCCTCCATTTCTTAGTGAGCAGTGAGGTCAAAATATCGACAAATATGACTGAAATTAAATCTGTGGTTTATTCAGTTCACGAAGGCTCGGTGCAGATTATAGATGTCAACATCCATCCTAAAAAGATCCATGTTTTTCCAATTATGGTTACTATTGTTTATTCCATAAACAAAACAACATCCCTAAGTAAATTACATTAAAGCCTCCAAAACCGAGGTAGGTGGGAGCCTCCCACTGTGCAGAAGTAGCTAAATAAAAGACTGTTTTTATGCCTTTCGCCTACTTTGGTAATGATTACATTTCGTCTATAACTTCACTCAGATGTTGAAATGCTGAGCTTTGAAGCTTGAGATGACTAAGCAGAAAAAAGGGACGAGCCTCCGGCCTGCTCTTGCTGCTGACCTGGAGTTATAGAAATAATGGAGACCAAGAACAGCCGGATAGGAGATTAAGCAGATGAACAATTTGATGATCTACATCTACAGCGGACTGCCAAGGCTTTTGGCAGATATAAGGGGCTGGGTTCATCCCAGTAGAGGAAATGGTTTGTATAAATAGTTTTGAGCCCTGTTTCCCGTAGCAACGCCTCACAGAAACTAAACACACACAACAAAAAACGCATACACACTATACACTCTACTACACGACACAGTGAGTTTGACATATATGTTTCTTTTGGATTACTTTTGATGACTACCAATAGCTGCTATTTTAGGAAGTACACTTAATTGCTTTCATGATGCGGAAAAAACTGGAAAAGAGGACATAGTTAGTCTCTCTTCCGGTAACAGAATCCACTAAAATCGACTTCATCTCCACATGGACTTGCCATGGACATTTGAGGCATCACAACGTCAATAGTAAGTGCCCAAACATTGCTGTTGGACATCCTGGGAACGGGATCAAGCTGAACTTTTAAAGTCTACCGTAAAACTCAATGTGTAAATAAGGAGACTCCAAAGTGTTTGATACTCTTGTTTTTGATAATCCTCATAATCCCATCGTCAACCATAAGACAAGACTTGATGTCTGGGCCAAAATGACCTCACTTCACAAACATGTTCGTATTGGTCTAGCAGAGATAATTATCTGTTTCCTCACTCATGGAGGGCCAATGTGCTTTCCCTTTGCTGCCTCCCACCCTCAAATCCCACGCTGCCCTCCTACCGATGTCATCTGTAAGCAGTTTACTAACCTCAACACACCTGATCTATCACGCACACACACACCTACACGTTGGTGCACAGCTGGTTCAGTCACTAATGGGAGTTGATTTGCATGCATTGACTTTTGTAAGAGATGTAAATGGTGGAGGAGTATATCAAATATCAATAATATATACTATATCTATCAATTCAAACAGCATTCCACAAGGCATGTTAATTTGCTATACAGTGTGGCAGCTCAGTGAAGTCCGTATTATTCCTTGTGTGCTGTCCATCCAAACTCTCTCTGATGCAGAATGAATTATGAGGTTTTTGAGCAGATGCTTATTACAGCTAATAAGAAATAACTGAATGAGCGAAGTTGAATGAGATAACAATGAACTGTGGAATCAGTCATATTCCACCTCCCCTGGACATTTTTTATTTTTTGTTATGTACATGTTCTCATGGTGCCTCATTTATTTATTTTTGATCCCCTCAATGAAGCATAGCAAAGTTCAGCCAAGCACACTCTTCACACTCATTCATTCACAAATCTCACCTTCTCTCTGCAGCTGTTAAAACTGCTCTGCTCTTCCCAATCCTTGAACCCTTCATTCATCACAGGTTTAATCATCTTCATGTATTGATATATTTGAGGTATTAGATGGAAGTGGGGTACAAACTGCTTTATAAATAATAAACTATGATCTCAGTGTTGGGAAAATAATGGGGTTGAGTCCCTTGTTGAACTTTCCCACAATTGGCCTGGTGTCTAAGAAGCTGATCTTCAGCAGTTAATGTGATGAATTGTTTCCTGTACAAATTTCTCACAACACAGCATTTGGATTGGACAACAAACATTAGCATTTACAAGGCCGAATACTACACTTCAAATGTGCTGAAGAGCATACACAAAAAAAAATCACGTATGAATCATCAGAAATTCTTTTGTTACTTAAATAAAATATTCTGATTTTGCTCGCCACCATTGTAAACTTGTCCTGGTACTCTTAATTCTACCCTTGTGAAAGACCTATAATGTATTTATACTCTGATAAAGAACATATATAAAGTCTATGAGGGGAAATTACTGATTCAACACACAAAGTTGCCCTCAAACAACAAAACGCCTCTGAGGCAGCCTGGCCTCCATTGCCTCGCTAAGCAATTACTCAGCATTTTTCTTTAGCCGAATGGAGCCCATAATCTAGCCACTTATTCAAATCAGGACTCAACAGAAGCCTTTAGATAAGTTCCACATTCAATTTGATTCCTCAGCTTGCTGTCCAGATGTGATCGCTGTATCCCGCTTCAGGAAATGAACAGTAGCTGGAGTAGTTGGGTTTTGGTTGTCCAATCTTCTTTGCTTGCTTACAGCGCAGATTTGACTATTGAGTCACGCCGAAAACGTTAGAACTCACATGAGTCTTTGTAATTTGTCACTTTCTTTAACCTGACCTTGCTAAGCTGAGGTTTACTTTATGTACTAATACACTGCATGAAGCACCTCAACATCTTTGTGTATAAGTCCTTAAATCTTTGTTTCACGTTTTCACGAGTCATTGGGAGGCCACATGAGCCACAATATACCCTCTTCATGAATATGAAAACCACAGAGAAGATCTGACTGTGGCTTTGTGTTTCATATGTTGCTGATCAGTCCAGTGTGATTACTGTTAGTAATGCGTTGGATTAAAACTGACTTGGGGCTGTGGATGGCTGATGCACCTCATACTTGTCACATGACGCCGTACACAAATTCACAAGATATCTAGGTCAGAGGAAAGGCAGATCACCTCACAAGGCAGGTGGCTTTGATTTAAAGTCCCTGCAGACCTCTGGTGTAACTTGAACCTGGCCTCCTCTGTTGACATATTAGGTACTCACTTTTGCATAGAATGCTGACTTTAAATAAGTCATGCTACCAAGAGCATGCGGAGGATTTACCGTTCACTCAGAACGGAATTGATGTGCAGTGAATGTAAGGCCTTTCATTCAGTGATCCTCATTGGCGCAGCCTGCATGTTACCTAACTAAAACTACAAAACTACCTAGCCAGTGTTGTTTTCCATAAACTGCTTTTTGAGAGTGTTGTCACGTTGTTGCTCAGCTTTTTATTCACTATGCCATCTTCCTTGGCTACCTTAAAATAGTATATATTTTTACTGAATTGTGTTTAAAAACATCATATTTTTAAGAAAGTTATTAGAAGAAAAGTCTATTTTCCCGGTATTCATTTGTTCAGTGGAACACTGGCCGGACCTAAAAGGAGGCTCAGAGTTACAAGTGCCCTTTGTGGTGTGAAAGAAAACCGGACGAAACGGATTTAATGGCGTTAGGGTGAGAGAGCGTTTACAACATGCTGCTACGTTCATGCTGAATTGTTCATGAAGGAATCAAGGGAAAGATTGAAGGACAACTAAATACAGTTGCTAGTGCAATGATGCTACACTGATTCTCCCTGTGGGCTCATCGGGACACGCGTGTATGCTTGTGTTGGGTTATGGCTGAACGGGGGCAGCATTAAAAAGGTTGCTCAGGTTATTAATACTTTCCTCATCAGGCACGGCCAGAACCATCTCCACCCATTTACTTGATCATGGTGCGGTGGAAAGTGTGTTGGTGGAATCAACACGTGCATTTCCCTCAAACTGGCCAGTGAACAGTTTGTTCCTAAAGGTAATGTCTTGAGTGAGAGCGGATTGAATACTCCACTTGTTTGGAGAGGAGTCTCATACTTGTATTTGCGACCAGAATGAACAAAGAGCGTGTTTACACGGTTTTACGGGGCGTAGTGACACATTTCCTTTGCTTTTCATAATCCCCACATACTGTAGAAACCTGGTAACATGACAGCTGCACCCAAAACATCATCTGGATGCTGAAAAAAAGACTCTGAGCAGAGAGTTTCTCACTTTTCCTGTGAGAGATACGTGTTTTGTAGAAGCTGGCAGTTATTGATGAAAGAAGAAACAAGAGTAAAGGAAGCTTAAAAGAGCATCGCTGGAAACAATTTGACCTTTACCCCACACACATGAAGTCACCTCAGTGGAATGCACCAGAAAGCTTTACCACAGATGTCAGCTCCACCTTCACTTGACATCTTAGGTAACTGTAAATAAAGGCTGTGAGCGTGAACACAGGTATCACCCAATGATAATGTGTGTAGTCCTTGTCATAGAGTAACTGTTTCAGATTTTGATGGCTTTTGATGGTTTACAACCTTACTGAAAACTCTGTGGCAATAGATGGTTTAAACGTTTCCTCAATCTTGTATTTAGATACAGTTTATCTGCCCTCTTTTCCTTTTCATCTTTACTAGAAAACTAGATGAATACGTTACATTACATTAAAGAGTTAATCATCCGGTACAATGGAATGATCTAGCTGCTTATCTCAGAACAGATGGCAGCTTGCAACTCAATGAATATTACAATAGTGGTTGCCATGGCACCGACACAACAGTGCTGTGATTTGCTGGAAATGTTGGTGGTGTAATGACCTACAGACAAAAGAACATGGGCCAGCGTTATAAACATTTCCATATGGTACTTTGAAGATATACTGTATTAATGTAGAGACGGTTCTGTGGCTAAGAAGTCCCTTTGCTTGAGCATAAACTGCTGTCAATTGGTTTCACAGCAAGCCGACCTGTGGGAACAAAGTCTTTTAGAGCTCACTGGCAGAAGAATGCTGCAGCAGTCCTCCCTTTATTTGGCCTGGACTCCAACAGCAGAGTGCTGCTGAAGGTTCTTTCCTGCTGACATGTAGTGCATTGTTACATTTATTGAGCTTACACCGCCTGCCTAAATACACAGTTTCTCAAGAACAAGTTACACGCCTTTTTCCTCATGCTCTTTCTAACTAGGTCCATGTAGTTTGCAACGTATGACTGTGTGAGAGATTGAAACAATAAAACCGGCTGAACACATGTTGGAGAAGTACATTCATGGCAACGCGCCATTCCTCCACAGCGTTCCCATTGTCAACCGTTGCCAACATCTTCTTTGGTGGTGGAGATTTGGGTTTGTTATATTTGGTGAGACGTGTTTGCAAGAATGGCCCATAGTGTGTTCATGCATAATGTTTGTCTGATTTTGGATTAACGTGATGTTAATGGACGCATGTTGGAATCAGCCTTTAATTTTCCATCCTTAAAGAGAAACTTTCGTGACTTAATTACTTAACCAAAGAGGGATAATTATCCAAAGCATGTTGCTTCTTAGGAGTTGTTTTAATCTAGCACATTTCTAAATGTCAGAAAAAAGGGAGGGAGATGTAGGAGAAAATCCCTCTCCAGATGGATGACATCATCCTTCCCACTGCTCACATCCAGACCAAACAGGGTTATGTGTCTGGTTTTCATTTACTTCATCCCCCTTCCCTCCTTTTTTATTTTCCCCTCTCTTTAAACAGAGTGGGAGGAGGAAGAGAGGAGGAGGCAGATCTCCAGAAGTTTAGAAGTTTGTCCCATCCAAGCCTTGAACCCTGCACTCTTCTCTGGCTCAAAACCGGGAGAGCGTCCGTCTCTTTCAGTCAACCATTTCCTCCCTTCAATAAGGAGCCCTGTTTCATCTCGAATCAGTGACCTTATCACAGCTTTGTTCAGCGTCTTCCTCCGGGAGGAGCTGAAGGAAGCCAGCGGGGGGGTTTTGTCCAGAGGATAAATCCCAACGGTTCAACTTTAAATAACTGATAAAAAACATTTCTACAAAACCCAAAAAGTGGAGTACTGCAACTTCAGCTCAGGGTAAGTTTCAATTCTCTGTTGTTCTCAATCTGATTGATTTGTACTCATGCATGCAGGATTTTTTGAGTTATCTAACACTGACTTTGATTTCACTGTGTGTTGATTATAGAGTTTATAGTCCCAACTTGTAAGTTTATGCTGGGTGTCATAATCACAGGGTTGCAGGGTTTTTGGCTTATGGGTCACAAATATCAGACCGCGTGCGTTTCTCAGCAAGGCTGAAACCTGTACTTAAGTGGTGAGAGTGCTTTAAGGTCAGAAGGTGAGCCACAATCAGGGCAAAAAACCCTCAACTATGTCATGAACCGTGCATGTGTGTGTGGAATGTGTGTAAGTGCGTGTGAGCGCTCTTTTCTTCACTCAAAACCTTAAACTTTACACAATGCATGACTGTCAACCGCTATTTTGATCTCCTGCAGAGTTGTTGAATAATTGAGGAAGGGTTGGACTTGCGGACCTGCTAGGAGTTAAATTGCAAAAAATAATTCCAATATGAATCTTTGAACATCTTTCTGTAGTAAAACGCCTATTTTGTGTAATTACCACATTATATAATGCAACAGATGATTTAGGTCTCTTATAAAAACCTTCTACATTATGTGATGTGTTAAATCAAGCGACAAGACGTGTCAGTCATCTCTCAACATTTAATTTGTCTGCACGTTATTACTATTCTGGATTGATAAATCAACCCTAAATAGGGAATCTGTTGATAACTCTGAAGTTGCATCTCCACACCTCCATGTAAGCTTTATAGAGGAGCAGTTGGACGGTTACATGTTTCCACTGCAGCATTGGCCCTAAAACCACACCCTCTCTGAAGCGCGGGAGTGGAAAAGTGTGAAGAGAGCATTTTCCACACTGCTGGCCAGAAGAACCAGGAGAACCAGGAGAGCCGGGGTGGGGGGGTTAGATAGTGTGGGCTGCAGTTTAGTGAGCATTCAATCTCGCACTTCTTCATTACGACTGTTCAAGTAGTGATTGGGGAATGTAATATTTCATTTTGTGCAGGTTTGATGTGCAAAGTCAGTATTATTAAATTTGATTGGAAATATCTCTGCTATTTTCGAGTTTCTTTATGTTTGCACTACTGTAATTCACAGACGTAGAGCTTTGTCTTTGTTCAAAAGCAAAATGAGACATGAGACAAACAGCAAGATAATGAGGAATTTTATTTATTATTTATTTCGGATATACAATTTACTTCTGCATTAGTGGGGTTTATAACTACGGCACTTCCTCCAGCTTTTAGTCCTCTTAACATGATGCAGCACAGATGTATGAAGGGTTGGAACATTTTTCAGGTCCAGTCTCAATTTGGAACCTCGATCCAAGGGAACAACCATCTATAACTGGCTGGGATGTGAATGGAGAGAGAGTTGATTCACCCTGCATTGCTTGGAGAGAGCACATAGCTGTAGGTGGTGAGGATCAAGCATACCTTTTTGTCATCTTTGACTAGTGGTCATTTTGAATTCAGTTGATTGGTCATGACCACAGGTCCGCAAGCTAAAAGGCTAATCAAATGACAAGCAGCTATGAACAATGAATTTGCCCGACTAAGTAACCTCCGCCAGCTTCTAACGACACGTTGCTGAAAATCTCAGTGCGCTTCTCTCCCGTCCAAACCCAAAAGTGGCCCATTCAGCACTTGAACTCAGCCTGCAGCAGTTTGGCCGTGAGGCTTGAACACACATCTGCTCGGTGACAGACAGACTAATACACAGCAGCTGTGTGGAATTGGCCACCCGCCCTTCCCATTTTATCATTGATCCTTCTCTCATCTGTGCCACACATGTCACGCTGCACCTTTCCAGCTCAGGGGCGTATGGGTCCGCACTGATTGATCCGCATGGAGGCTGACCAGCACTAAGTCACACAGTGTGGATGTGTGAGAGCTATTTTCTCCCCTGACACCAGTGAGCGGCACTGTAGAGTTGTCTCAGAGTCAGCAGCTGCATTACAGTGAAGAAATGACTCACGTCCCTCTTGTCTTACTTATTTTACTGATCTTGTATATTGAAGTTACTCAACCATTTGCAAAGAAATTGTCACGGTGTGGTTCACTTCCTGTCTTATTTTGTCGTTTTCTGCCACTCGTGTCCCCGGGTAACTTCACTTCCTGCCTTGTCTCGTCATCCCCTGTGTTCGTCTAATAGTTTCCACCTGTGTTCCAATCACCTGCACCTCCCTTGTGTATTTAAGCCGTGTGTCTCCTGTGTCACTTGTCGCGTCATTGTCTTTAGCCACGCATGTCCTGTCTTTGTCTTGGATACCCATAGTTCATGCCTGTGTGTTTTTGCCCCCTTGGATTTTTGACCATTGACTATTAAAGTCCCTTTTGTTTTGAACTCTGCGTTTGAGTCCTGCCTTCCACCCGCAACCCTGACAGAATGACGCGACCAAGAAAGGACTCAGCAGAGTTTTTTCCCTTGGACGAGTTCAGGGGAACCCGTCTGGCAATGGGCGGTCCAAGGAGTCTCCAGCGGGCTGCCCGTAGTGGGGGAACGGTCCTCCCGGGGGTTCCAGCTGGGTACTTGTACTACTCCGTCTCCCCATCTGGAGCCCTCAGTAGGCATCTGGGTCACCATCCGCCGCCCCCCACATGGTCCCCAGAGGAGGAGACCATTTCGTGGTCGTCTGGCGGCGATTCGCACTGGGAGCGGGTAATGGACCTTGCGGTCCGACTACAGGCCACCTATGCTCCCCACGCTCGGCCGCAGCGCACTATGTCCAGCGCTGGGCCGCAGCGACGTCCCGACCCCGCTCGGTCGCAGCGCAAGATGTCCAGCGCTGGGCCGCAGCGACGTCCCGACCCCGCTCGGTCGCAGCGCAAGATGTCCCGCGCTGGGCCGCAGCAGATTCCCGTCCCGGCCTCCCGACCCAAGCCCCCGACCCCCGAGCCAGTGCCACGATCCATGCCCCCGACCCCCGAGCCAGTGCCACGATCCATGCCCCCGACCCCCGAGCCAGTGCCACGATCCATGTCCCCGACCCCCGAGCCAGCGCCACGATCCATGCCCCCGGTACCAGCACCACGTTCCATGCCCCCGACCCGACCAGTTCCGGCGCCACGTTCCATGCCCCCGACCCGACCAGTACCGGCCCCACGTTCCATGCCCCCGACCCGACCAGTACCGGCCCCACGTTCCATGCCCCCGACCCGACCAGTACCGGCCCCACGTTCCATGCCCCCGACCCGACCAGTACCGGCCCCACGTTCCATGCCCCCGACGCCCCCAGTCCCCGCTCCGAGACTCAAACTCCCTCCCTCCCATCCCATGGTCCTCTCCCACCCTCCCGTCGGTGATTTGAGGGCCGTCTGGGATCCGGCCCTTGAGGGGGGGGCTATGGGGTGGGTTATGGGGGGGGCTGAGCCGCCGCCGACTACGGAGGTGTTCCGTGTCCCCGAGCTGGAGCCGACTACGGAGGTGTTCCCTGTCCCCGAGCTGGAGCCGACTACGGAGGTGTTCCCTGTCCCCGAGCTGGAGCCGACTACGGAGGTGTTCCCTGTCCCCGAGCTGGAGCCGACTACGGAGGTGTTCCCTGTCCCCGAGCTGGAGCCGACTACGGAGGTGTTCCCTGTCCCCGAGCTGGAGCCGACTACGGAGGTGTTCCCTGTCCCCGAGCTGGAGCCGACTACGGAGGTGTTCCCTGTCCCCGAGCTGGAGCCGACTACGGAGGTGTTCCCTGTCCCCGAGCTGGAGCCGACTACGGAGGTGTTCCCTGTCCCCGAGCTGGAGCCGACTACGGAGGTGTTCCCTGTCCCCGAGCTGGAGCCGACTACGGAGGTGTTCCCTGTCCCCGAGCTGGAGCCGACTACGGAGGTGTTCCCTGTCCCCGAGCTGGAGCCGACTACGGAGGTGTTCCCTGTCCCCGAGCTGGAGCCGACTACGGAGGTGTTCCCTGTCCCCGAGCTGGAGCCGACTACGGAGGTGTTCCCTGTCCCCGAGCTGGAGCCGACTACGGAGGTGTTCCCTGTCCCCGAGCTGGAGCCGACTACGGAGGTGTTCCCTGTCCCCGAGCTGGAGCCGACTACGGAGGTGTTCCCTGTCCCCGAGCTGGAGCCGACTACGGAGGTGTTCCCTGTCCCCGAGCTGGAGCCGACTACGGAGGTGTTCCCTGTCCCCGAGCTGGAGCCGACTACGGAGGTGTTCCCTGTCCCCGAGCTGGAGCCGACTACGGAGGTGTTCCCTGTCCCCGAGCTGGAGCCGACTACGGAGGTGTTCCCTGTCCCCGAGCTGCCGACGGCGACAACCGCGGAGGTGTTCCCTGTCCCCGAGCTGCCGACGGCGACAACCGCGGAGGTGTTCTGTGTCCCCGAGCTGCCGACGGCGACAACCGCGGAGGTGTTCCGTGTCCCCGAGCTGCCGACGGCGACAACCGCGGAGGTGTTCCGTGTCCCCGAGCTGCCGCCGCCGACAACCGCGGAGGTGTTCCGTGTCCCCGAGCTGCCGCCGCCGACAACCGCGGAGGTGTTCCGTGTCCCCGAGCTGCCGCCGCCGACAACCGCGGAGGTGTTCCGTGTCCCCGAGCTGCCGCCGCCGACCCCGGAGGTTTCCCGTGTCCCCGAGCCTGCCATTCTAGAGACGTTCCGTGCCCTGCAGTCGCCGCTCCGGAGCCGGCTTGGTGACCACCCGCCGGGCCGACCCCCAGAGGCTCCCCGCTCGTCTGGCCACCCGCCGGGCCGACCCCCAGAGGCTCCCCGCTCGTCTGGCCACCCGCCGGGCCGCCCGCCAGAGTTTCCCGGGTGGTCCGACCAACGTCTCTGGTTTCCCTCCCCCCCACCCCTTGTTTTGCTCTAGTGTGAGCCGCCTGGAAGTCGGTCCTTGAGGGGGGGGTACTGTCACGGTGTGGTTCACTTCCTGTCTTATTTTGTCGTTTTCTGCCACTCGTGTCCCCGGGTAACTTCACTTCCTGCCTTGTCTCGTCATCCCCTGTGTTCGTCTAATAGTTTCCACCTGTGTTCCAATCACCTGCACCTCCCTTGTGTATTTAAGCCGTGTGTCTCCTGTGTCACTTGTCGCGTCATTGTCTTTAGCCACGCATGTCCTGTCTTTGTCTTGGATACCCATAGTTCATGCCTGTGTGTTTTTGCCCCCTTGGATTTTTGACCATTGACTATTAAAGTCCCTTTTGTTTTGAACTCTGCGTTTGAGTCCTGCCTTCCACCCGCAACCCTGACAGAAATTTTGTACGTAGAAATGAAAAGACGTCTTGAGGATATCTTGGGGCTTTTCATCATGAAGGAATGTTGTTGACAGTATATAATGTACTCTGTCGCAGTCCATAATCAAGTGTTAAAGGAGCCAAAAGTTGAACCAGTTTGACTAAATATTCAGCACATCATCATCTTACCACATAACAATAAGCAGTGAGACTCTTCCTAATGTATGCAGTACTGTAAGAAACAACCATCCTAGCGAAAACATGTTTCTTCTCAAAACATAATTTGTTATGCATTTGATGAAATCTGAAGAAAGGAATAACTGATGACAGTGACTTTTTAAGAACGTAACAGTTGATCTGCATATTGAGTCAAATGAAAAAAGGTTGACGGAAAACAAAAATGAGAGAGCGCTATTTTGGTTAAACCTGTTGAGTTGGGTTAGAAAATGTAAAATGTAGTTGAAGTCTTTTTCGACCAGTGTGAAAATGAATCAACCCTTTGATGTACACAAGGACATGCACTTTTTATTTTCATTAGGTGACCATGTGGGCTTGGCTTGGTCTTGCTGGTGTCACATGCGAGTATTAACTGATTAGCTGATATCTGTCACCAGCGGTGTTGTAGACTTTGTGCTGCATTCTGAGTTTGTGAGTGTGTTTATGCATGTGCATGTTTATGTGTGTGTGTGTGTGTGTGTGGTCTTTGCTGAAAATGTTTGTGTGAGGTCCAGCTGCATCGCGCTTCAGAGTGCTCGTTGCGGTGGTTGTGTTGCTCTGCGAATGCAAACTGACAGTGTTAGCGATAAGTAATACAGCTGAGCAGCATATTTGCAGGGTGTTATAGTCATTGCATAACATAAACTGCACCGTGCTCAAACACTGAGCTCTCTGTCATATATATATATATATATATATATATATATATATATATATATATATACCAGAGGGGCACACAATTGGACATCAGCAGGAGAAAAAGACAAGCCCACAAACAGATCATAACACTCATTCATGTTATGTGTAAACCGTCCTGATGTTACCTTTATATGGCCGTCTCCCCTCTGCTCACTGGTCCAGGCATGCAGCATGACAGATGCGGCGACCACAAGTCTTTAGCTTCTTGTTACGCCCGTGTCCTAGATTTTGAAATGACCCCCTTTGGTCCCCCTTAATGTTGGTAGTAGCAAGGAATAGACTACTAGTTGAATGCATGCATTAAGACACTACACACGGGGTTTGGGTCAGCAGGGATGGCAGTTTTGAAGTTAGATCCACAGTTTATACGCTGTGCACGGCATGTGGTTGAGTTAGTGAGTGAGAGTAAAAGTGACTCAAGTTTTTTGGTTAGAATAAGATCACAAACAATAGAGCTATTGAGTTCCTTATTATGCAAGAAGGATGTTGGAGTTCATGTTATTTGGGCTCAAACTTAATAATCCTTTTGGGAGGCTGTGAGGGTTTGCGATTCATACCAGAGAGTATAAAAAATAGGAAATGAAGGCACGCAGCCAATGTTAACACCTCAGATAAACTCAATGCACACAACCTGCTCAGCACCAAAACCTATGACAGATAACTAGGTGGTGAACATAGCAAGCTGTTTCCCTCGTGAAGGTGTTAAAGACTAAATGGTCGCCATTAAAATACTTGGAGACAATGTTTTTTTGTTTCCTAAACATAACGTGAAATTGGTTCCATTCTGGCAACACGTAGTTTCAACATGTTGGGTTTCTATGAAGGTTTATAAAAACACAAATATACCTGCATATGTTTCACCACTGAGTTGATGTACTGTTAATGGGTCATTTAGTTTTGCTGTGGGAAACATTGACACTTTGTGTAAAACAATTCTGTCGTTTAATATTTTTAGTCTTTAGAAACTTTTTTGTATTTAACTGAATGGCCGAATAGTCCCAGAGTCGTTTTAGTTCAGATCATTTTGACAATCAAAGGACACACACAGCAAGTGTAAACGGACCAACCAACCCACGCCTGCAGTGTTGCATTGAGTAAGACAGCCATGTGTTTATAATGAACTATTACTTACTATTTGTCTTGCCTTGTGACGTGAATTTATGTTCCATTATATACATTCATGATAAAAGATGTTTCATGTGGATTTCATTCTTATTCTAGGCTTTTATACTATGATATACCTACATTTTCCACAAGAGGGCAGTGGTTGTTTTTAGTGTTCCCATAGGTGTGCCTCACTATCCATGGTACCATCCTTGATCAGCATAAATGCACTATTTAAATGCATTATTTCCAATGAAGAAGTAAATCTTGAATGACCTAAATACCACTTTTTTTTTACAGTACACTTAACATAGTTGCCATTTGTGCTGAGCCTTTAATGTTTCACTGCCAGCAGGCTCGGAGACTTTTAAAGAGACCACCCTCCATCATTAGTCAAAAAGTAAGTTCTTTGGGCATATGCCCTGTGCGCTGTCTAAGGCTACTTCCTTTTTAAGGACCTTTTTGTTGTATTTTCATCTTTTTACCCCTGTGTAAACATCTCTGCTTAAGTGGGATCAAATGTAATTGCTCTGGCTGCTCTGCTGTTTTTGCTGAGTTCATCTCAAATAGTTATATTCATGATTCTTTTGTTGTATTGAAACAGCAGCATTTCTTGTCAGATTCAATGGCTGTTTTAAAACTTGGGCTGCCTCATGTGAAAAGTGCTCAGCCCTGCAGAACTAGGACATAGTGGTGCCCATTAGGAAATATCATATTGGTACATACACAGACAAAAAGGGGTGGCAGGAGACGTGTGGTGTGTCAAAGATTAGATGTTGCAAAATAATATTGAATGAAGTGTTGTTTATTATATTTATGGCAGTGTAGCAAAGCGTAGGGAATGCTTCATAAAAAAATAAAAATAGCCCAAAATACTCGCTGTATGTCAATATCGGACATTCAAAACACTGTCGCTTTTACTTCAACGTTTTAATGTATCTGGCCTTTATTAATATACTTTTTTTCTGGTTTCACAGATTTCCCTCAGCTGTTTAGTTGAGCGAAGATGAGGAGGCATCGGTTGTTACCGCTATGTGCCCTCCTGGGCGTCCTGTGTGCAGGGCTCCTCCCTAACCTTGAAGCTCAGGAAGGTAAGTCAAATTTAGTTCACCTCGGCCGTCGTCAGCAGGGTGTGCTTACTGTACAGATGATTGTTAATGTAACATTAATGTTATTTTCAGTTTTTGTGGAATATAATCTATAGATGCCCAGGTTAGATGACATCCTATGAAACACTGAAGGGTTTTTGGTTTTTGTGAGAATTGGTGGTAAACTGGCTATTTATTGATTATTAATCATGGTTATTATTTCTACAAATCTGAACTCAAAATCTGCAAAACAGTGGACAAAAGGAGTGTTGGACTACCAGTCAGAGGATTTTCATAGAGCAAGCAGAATGACGCTGTCAAACTTCTACTTCGTTGCACTCTGGAGCAGCTAGTGCACCAATACAATGTTTGTATCATCAAGCATCTTGTTCCCTTTGTCCTCCCAACACTCTTTCAAAGACTGTGCACAAGGGTTGGAAGCTGATATCCACTTTTTAGTGGACTCATCTCAAAGTGTGGGCAAAGAGATCTTTGAGCATGTAAGACAATTTCTGTACAGCTTGGTGCAATCACTTCAGCAGGCTGGGGGGGACAGGTTTAAATTTGCCCCTGTGCACATCAAGTCATTGCCGTACCATGGCGGGTGCACCCGCACTGGCCTGGGCTTCCTTATTTGTACACACATGACCACTGTCCCAGGCAGCCGCGGGTGACCCAGGCGGTGGTGCTGATGGACGGGCGTCCCCAGGACGACGTGGCCGAGCCGGCTCAAGTGCTGTGGTTGGCAGGCGTGGAGGCGTTTGCAGTCGGGGTTGAGGATGCGGTTGACTTGGAGCTGAGGGAGATGGATAGCGAGCCCCATGACATTCATGTATTCAGTGTAGACACTTAACCCCGTTTGAGCGGTATAATCCAGGATTTAGTGGGGGGGCTTTGCGACGCAGGGACCGGGTCAGGGGGTGGTCCTGTGTTAAACGAGGCCCCCGGGGCTGGAGGAGTGAAAGGTAAAGAAATGGGACCAGTGTCACTACCATACTAATGTCTTTGTGGTCAGGATGAAGCTGCGGCCTTTGCTGCCCTGACTGGATTTGATTAACAAAATCAAGTAATTTTTTAACCACAATAACACTCATCACTGTCCAACTGCAAGATTAACACCACTTGTTTTGTCTTACCACCTTTAATGCTCCCTTGATGCTTTAAAAATCACCGTAAGATCTGCATGTGATAGATCTCTCTAGTATCTTGTGCAAATTAGGAACAAAAATGTCTGTAGGTTGAGAGAAGGCTATTAAAAAGTGTATATATATATATTCTATATATAGAATATTCTGTCCCAGGCGTCTTTACAATTTGTAGGGATTGGAGTTCTATGTTTGCAAACTTTTAGTTTAAGACACTATTTGTTATAGGCATCTATAAATGAGATGGCACAATACAGACAGCAATTGAAAAACATTTTAAAATCCAGATATCGACACCGGAGACAAACATTTGTTCACAAAATCCTTCAAGAAGAAAAAGGACTTGATACTTTACCTTTTAAGTTATCTCGAAACATCTATGAGCTTTTGACAATAGCTAACCGTGCACCAATGCTTATGTGTCTTGCATTTTGGTTTGTTTTATCAGGCACAATGTCTATCTGTGTTTAATATGTGCAATATTCTTTATTTGAAACAGAGATGAACCTGCTTGGACTTATCCTTGTCCTGCAGAAGTACTTTGAGAATATTTTCATGTACAGAAATTACATATACTAATACAAGATAAGTTACTACAAGTCACTGCAAATTTAAAATGAATTTTAACTATCACAATTATACAAGTAGTATTCATTTTACATTGAAACCACATGTAATATATTCTCAAAGTACTGTAAGCTTACAGGCTCCAAGGATATGCCACAGGGTCATAACTGGTCACGTCATCTGAAGTCCGTAACAAGAGTCTGCATGGGATGGCTGAACTCAATGAAGATTTTGCAAGGGACACATGGGACTAAGTTAACAAGGGCCTTTGTAAAGGCTTATGATGAAAACAGCTTAATGTTTTGCTAGCATTGTCTGCTCCCATGACCCTTAGTTTAACAGTTATTTTGTAGACGATATTTTACTTTTTTGATCCGTTTATTTTTAAAAGTGTAGCCACATTCACACCAAATTACATTCATTATAACAATATATTCTTACACAACTCTTTCCCCCATATGCCTCAAAAAGTTACATTTGATATCACAGAATTCCATTTCAGATATGTTTTTGTGAAATTAAAATATTTTTTCTAAATTGCTATTGTTGACCATAAAAGATGTGGTTAATAAACTGCTTGAATCTCATATCAATGGTTAGTATTAATACTGACTATTATCATTCCTAATCGACAATTCCCCTTATACATTCAACAAAATCACACAATAAATTACAACAAACACCACCAAACTAATTACATGAGCTCTATAAAATCTCCTTGGTTCAGCCTACATGCAGCATGATGTTTGATTTACTTGTTCACTTTCAATGTAACTTGACACATGCAAGATGATATGCAAACACAGGATCTTTGACTGGATTCTTTGTTTCTATCTCACCATGTTGACACTTTCACAAGTTCCATTGTGTTTTGTTCTCTCTCTCTCTCTCTCTCTCCCCCCTTAAAGCTCAAGAATCAGCTGACCTAGTACTCTTAATTGATGGATCACAGAACATTGGAGCAGCAAACTTCCCCTTTGTGCGTGATTTGGCTTTGAGAATCATTGAGGGCCTTGATGTGGGCAGGGACACTGTTCGGGTGGCCTTGATTCTATACAGTGGCAACCCGCAGATAATGTTCAATCTAAATAGCTATGACAGGAAATCATCGGTCCTGGAGGCGGTGAAGGGCCTGGCCTACTCAGGGGGTGATGAGTCTAACCTGGGGCTGGCCTTGGAGGAAGTGGCCAACAGCCTGTTGAGCCAAACAACTGGGGGCCGGGCAGAGGAGGGTGTTCCCCAGATGTTGGTAGTTGTAAGTGCTGGGCCATCCACTGATGATATTGGTGCCGGTGACCAAGCCCTTAAGGAAACTGGTGTTATCACATTCGGCGTGACAATTGGTGACACTGCCACTGCTGATCTGGAAGCGGTTGCTACGGATAAAAGTTTTGTCCTGTTGGCCCCTGATGTCAGTGCATTGGCGAGCATTCATGACGAGCTCCTCCCATTCATTAACGGAGTGGTCCAGCGCACCATTATAGTAGAGACTCAGTTCACAGAAGGTATGTAAATTCTCTGTAAAAGTTGGCAATATGGGGACTTAGAAATCAAATGTTGTAAAGAGTTCATATTGAATGTAGCGGGTAAGGTAAGATGATTCCCGAATCACATCACATACTATATGCCCATGACAGAGCTTGTTGTCATTAAAACTTCTACGATCCAAGTATAGGATGCCAAATGCTTGCACTTTACTTTGAATATTATGTTTGGTCCTCACACTGAGAAAAAGTTATAACAACGAAATTCCTTTCCATATGCAGTCCAAAAAGATTTTTGAAAAGTGCTGATATTAGCTAAAATAGATATTAGGTAAAGGTATTCTATAGTTAAAAGTATATTTAATTATAGAATATTGTTGGGGGGATTTGGTAGTATTTAGTACTTACAGGTTTATCATGATATCACTTAAAGTCAGCATTTATTGGCAACCTGCATTTTCTTTTATTTTCAGTCGTGGCTGTGGGAAAAAGAGACGTCATCTTCCTGATTGATAGTACAATGGGTGCAACATTCATAGACGCTGTGCGCAAGTTCATCAAGCGGTTTGTGGACACTATGCCAATTGGCCCAGACCAAGTTCAAGTGGGTGTGGCCCTGTTCAGTAATAACCCTCGACTGGAAATGGATCTCAACACCTATGGATCCAGGGAGGACTTAACTACAGCTGTGGCCGAGATCAAACCAAGACCAGGCCAGACAATCAACACTGGAGCAGCCTTGGACTTTGTGCGGGTGAATATGCTGCAGCCTGAGAAGGGAAGTCGTATTCAACAGGGGATTCCCCAGCTTTTACTTTTGCTGACCAGCAAAAAGTCCAGCGATGATGTGGAAGAACCTGCCATGGCCCTGAAAAGACTTGGTGTACTGACTTTGGCTGCAGGGGCCAAAACTGCTGAGGGAGAGGAACTGCAAAAGATTGCCTTCATGGAAAGCTTTTCATATAATTTAAAAGACTTCCGCTCACTGAACCGCAACCCAAAGCTAATTATTGATGCCCTCTCCACTCTATCTGGAGGGGTGTTTACCGAGGTACCCACAGAGCCAGGTAATGCATTATTCTATGTATGTTCATTGTAATGACAATTTTATAGATTAAATAACTGATGTGATGTATTAAAGGAAAACAAATGAATGAATTGAAAAAACAACCAATGGAGATACTTTGAAAAGTATCCTATATGAAAGAAGAAGAAAAATCAAATCATAGGTGCTTTTTTTTGGGGTTGCTAACCGAACGAAACCTATGGGAAAACTTTGATCAACATGTTGCGACAGCGCTTTCTTCCAATATCTCGATAAAACACAACACAGTAAAACAGCTTGATTCTGTAGGAGCTCTAACTGTAACAAGTGTGGTACGGACCCACAATCAGACAGACGAACAGCAGCAGTGACTTTAATCAGAGTCTTTACTTTCTTCCAGTGGTCAGAGACAGGTGAATTCCCAGGGCAGGGCGAGGTAATCCAAGACAGGCAGGGTCAGCAACCGAATATCAGTCAAGGGTAAATGCAGGAAAGCCTTGCATGCTGGGATGTACAATCTGGGTGCGAGTGAGTGAGTTACCGGGGTTTATATACTAAAAGGAGTGAGTGGGGTAAACAGGTGAGTGTGATTGAGCTGACGCTGTAGATGTGACAAGCACCTGCACTGAATGAACTGAGTGAGTTAGAGGTGGAAATGACGGGGTAGAAGTGACAGAGCCATGACACCAAACACTGCATTCAGAATACTGAGAAACAGCCATTTATTTTGGATGAGCATTAGGTAAATAGTAGAATATTTTGGTTCATGGTCCAAAATAATAAGGCTAGTATTATGGCCGATTGTGAAATAGTCACAACATACAATCTAATGGGGATTTTTTCAGTTAGAGTGATTTAGTATCAAATGGCACGAAAAAAACTTTATCAAATTTACCTGCCGTTGATATTGTGTAAGAGTAGAGAGGGTGTGCAGGATTCGCTGCCACATGTCCCGTGTCAAAGTGTACCTGAACAAAACACCTAACTGCCTCATGGGCACCTTTACGGCAGCACACTGCTCCCACTATGTGGGATGGGTTAAATGCAGAGAATAATTTACCCTACCGGAAATAATAATCTTTCTTTCTGCGATCTAGTTTTTGTTTTGGAATTGTTAGTAGGGTAGAGCCCTGCTGGATGATTTGTAAAAAAAAACTTTTTGTGCTTTTCCCTAGGTGTGGAGATAACCACAGTCCAGACTCAGAGAGTGGTCAGAGACATTGTCTTCCTTGTGGATGGCTCGAACTACATTGGCAGTGGTAACTTGCCATATGTGAGAGACTTCATCATCAACGTGGTCAACCAGCTGGATGTACGTCCTGATAGGGTTCAGATTGGCCTCCTCCAGTTTGCTGACCGTCAAAAAATTGAGTTTTACCTGAACACCTTCAGCAACAGGGAAGATGTTGTGAATAAAATCTCTCAACTGAGGCTCACTGGTGGTTCAGTTTTGAATACAGGAGCTGCATTGGATTATGCCCTTCGCAATATGTTCAACACATCAACTGGCTCACGCAGGAGGCAGGGAGTCCAGCAGGTGTTGGTTCTGGTTACAGGTGGACCAGCCCAGGATCAAGTTAAATTGGTCGCTGATAAGTTGGCTGTCAATGGAATTTTGACTTTCACTGTCACTTCTGGGCAAGCGGATGAAGCCATAATGAAAACTGTAGCCTTTGTTCCAGATTTGGCTTACCATGAAACAAGTTTCCCTAATTTGCCAGCTATAGCAGAACTAATCATGACAAAGTTGACAACAGTAGTTGGCAATACAGATGTAACAATATCCATCCAAGAGGAAATTGGTGAGATTTGCATCCCTCTGTTTCTATCAGAAATGAAATACATCTGATGTGAATAATGGTATAACTGAAACTTTTTTTCGTTGTTGATTTCCCTCAGTTGTTGCTGGAGCAGAAAGAGATGTTGCCTTTCTCATTGATGGATCAGAAAACGTTCGAGCAGATTTTGCCTACATCCGGGACTTCATCATTAAAGTCATTGAACCACTTGACATTGGGATTGACAAGGTGCGAGTTTCAGTGGTTCAACACAGCGAGAGGCCAACTCCAATATTCTACCTTAACACTCATCAAACCAAAGATGAAGTAATAAGAGCTGTTAATGCAATGACATTGACTGGTGGACGTAACCTAAACACAGGAACCGCTCTAAAATTCATGAAGGACACTATCTTGTCCGAAAGGTATGGTAGCCGGGCTGCACAAAATGTCCCTCAGTTTCTAATTGTTTTGACTGGAGGAAGATCCAGGGATAACGTGAAGGATTCTGCAAGTGCGCTGAAGACAAAGGGAGTCGTACCATTTGGTGTTGGTGTCAAGGATGCTGACCCAAAGCAGATTGAGGCCATTTCACTCAACCCTTCTTTTGCCTTCAATGTGAGGGAATTCAGTGAGCTTAGCAGTATACCACAAAGGCTCAATAACTATGTGCAACTCTCAAAGGAAGAGCTGACCACAGTTCTACAACAAGGTAAGCTAAATCTCTTTTTATATGGTCTCTTCTTCTTCTTCTTCTTCTTCTTCTTAAATGAAAAAGCCATTTCTACATATATATTTTTTGTTCATTATCAGACAAACTTCATTTTTGTTGAGTCTTAGCAAAAACACATTCTGCAAAATAGATAGAAAAAAAAAAAAATAGAAAATAGATATTGTGTTACTTCTGGATGGCTCTGATAACACAAGAGATGGACTCCCTGAGTTAAAACAATTTGTCCAGAGCATAGTGGAGAACTTCTCTGTCAGTAAGAACCAAGACAGATGGTCTGCGGCTCAGTTTGCTGATACTCCTGAGGTCATTTTTTATTTGAATGCTCACGAGGCAAATAATTATACAATGAAGCCATTGATAATTTATGGCACATGGGTGGAAGGCACCTTTATATCGGGGTAGCTCTCCAGTTTGTCAGGCACAGTGTCTTCACTTCCTCAACAGGTAGTAGAAGTTTAGAAGGAGTGCCCCGGATTTTAATTATTGTAAGTAGTAAACCATCCACTGATAAGGTGTGAAGCCCAGCCTTTGGTCTTAAGGAGCATTGAATTATGTCTGCGGAGATCGGAGTGGGAGAAGCCAATAAAAAGAATTGCCTACACACCTGGTTTCACATACAAAGTCACTGATATCTCTAAATCGACCTCTATCCAATCACAACTTTCATGTCTCTATAAAAGTCAAGTTAAAGTCACTCAAGAATTTAGCACCAGGTGGCTCTCTGTATCTTTTCTGCTTTTAAGAAGGTATCCCTCTTTTATCCTTACAGTGATTTCCCCTTCCATTATACCAGCGGGGTGCCCCCCCCGTCCTCCTTACCCCCCTCCCCTAGCTGAAATTACTCCCTCCTCCCGGGTGCCTGAATTTGAATGTCGGTGTTACACCCCCCCGTACCCACCCCTGAAGTCGTACACCTAGGGAAAACACTGCCTTCTTTCATATCGTCCACATCAATGTTACTTGTTAAGTTAGGAGTCAACATATTCTTCTGGATATAATCCTTTCAGAGAAGTGGCTTATCTTTCTTTCCATACTCAATTTATTTCTAGACTGTTAACCTACTTATGCTGAAAATACACATCGTTGTAAAACAGTCTTGAAAACGTTTACTCATGTATCAACTTGTTGCCACAGTGAGTAAAAAGTGGGACATAGTGCTTCTGCTTGATGGCAAGTTCATCAGAAAAATAACGAACGAGCTTGACATTGGTGAAGATAAAGTTTTAATAGCAGTATAATGATGATACTACAATATAGTTCAACCTAAAAACGTACACATCCAAATAGGTTTTAATCCATGCTACAAGAAATCTGCGCCATAAGGAAGAAGACCTCAAAACACTGGAGCTGGACTCCAGCTTGTACGAAACCGTGTTTACACGGCTTCATCTGGGAGTAGACGCATGGAGGGAATCCCCCAGATTTTATTTTTACTGACTTGTGGCAAATACAATGAAAATGTTTCAGAGGAGGCATTGGACCTAAAACAGATCGGCATTATGTCTTTCTCCATTGGCATGAAAAATACTACACAGGCAGAGATTGAAAAATATGCTGTTTCCTCGAGATTTATTTGCAACTTTCCTGTCTTTGGGGAGATTTTGAGAGATAGCTGCATTTGTCCGGAATAAAATACATGTTGAGCCCACAACTGTTGTAGGTAAGATGTACAAATTAGAATTCGAGAATCAAACTGAGCCTCCCCTTATGGTCTAACTACTTTTTCGTTCACATTTTGAATTGGAATGAAATTGTATCATCTTTTGAAGAACATCAGTGGAACGGTTCCATGCTTTCCATGTCTCATTGGCTCTCATACTTTTCTTCTTGTACCTCTTGAGAGTCTTGTCTTGCTTTAAAACGGCCTTTCTTTGTGTTCCTAAGCTCTTCTTTAAGCCAGTGAAAATCACATTGTTGTGTACGTATAGATTTGAAGAATGTTTAAATATTATATTCAGCTATCTTTCTTTCATTTGTGAAAAAATGATATGCTCCTCATCTTGCAGATATATCTGAGTTTCACACAGTGGGAGCAGTGTGCTGCCGTAAGGGCGCCCAAGGAGCAGTTAGGGGTTAGGTGTCTTCGACATAGGATATGGAGCAGCCAGGGTTCTAATGGCAAATCCTGTGGTTCCCAGTTGACCCTCTCTACTCCATGCGCCACGGTCACCCACGTATTTTGTAATGTCTCCTCTATTCTCTGGATGTACTTATACATTTTCTTCTATAATTATGCTTGAAACAATAAGAAATTAACATAGGAGAAGAGAAAAATAGGCTTTACCATATAGGATTCGATATAGATTATTTATTTACTAAATGACCGTAAAACATTCTTTATCCTAATAAATAAATACATTTTTTGCTGTTCAGTATTTTGGACCTATCCAGTGGCGAGGATTGAGTCAACAGGTTCATTTAAAATAATAGAGCTGGTTGTACACGCGAGGTAACTGAACATTTGGAGGAATAATAGAATTTTCCTCACAAATTTCCTCATCAATTATTTTGCTTATATCCTTGTCTTATTGCAGATCCCAACAGAAGAGAGATAGTTTTTGTGCTTGATGGTTCTGATGACTCTCAGCAAAGATTCCCAGATATTAAGGATTTTGTGCAGAGGATAGTGGTGGACCTTAACATTGATAAAAACAAAGATCGTGTGGCTGTGGTCCAATACAGCAACACGGCACAGATTGATTTTAACCTAGGACGTTACACAACAGGGGATGATGTTCTCGATGCAGTAAGACGCCTCAGTCACAAAGGAGGGTACCCTCACAACATTGGGGCAGCTCTCCAGTATGTGAGGGACCACGTATTTACTTCTGACTCAGGAAGTAGACTCCTTGGAGTTCCACAGATACTCATACTACTGAGTAGTGGAAGATCTGGAGATGACATAAGAACCCCTGTCAGAATGCTAAAAGAGACTGGTGTCATATCAATTGCTGTTGGAACACCTGATGCTGACACTCTTGAGCTGCAGACAATCTCTCATGAACCTAAATATGTGGTCTCTGTTACTGATTACGAGGAGCTTCCCAAGGCTAAGGAAGATGTCTTGTCACTGATACAAAGTGCTTCCCATCACACAGAGCAAACTGCTTCCTCAATGGCTTTTGGTGAGATATATTATTTTAACCTTTTAGCTGAAGCATTTCCTTTTTAGTTAACAGGGTTATGGGCTAGAATAGAATGAGGTAAATGCCATCACTGTATCATGGGGACTGTCACTACCTGTAACTGCAAGAAATCACATGAAGTTTCTGTCTACATCTTTGTCTTTGTTGCAGATACTGAGAAAAATGATGTAGTATTTCTTATTGATGGATCGTTTGACTCAAGAAACGGCTTTGAAGAGATACGACTCTTTGTTAAAAAAATAGTTGAAAGTTTAAACATAGATGAGAACAGAGACCAAGTTGCTGTTGTTCAATACAACCGTGACTCCACAGTCAACTTCTACCTGAATTCCTATTCAACCAAGAATGATGTTCTCAATTCCATTGGAAAAATAAGACACAAGTCGGGGAGACCCCTCAACATTGGCAAAGCACTTGAGTTTGTCAGAGACAATGTCTTTGCTGCTTCAGTTGGAGGTAGAAATGCAGAATCAGTCCCACAATATCTGTATGTTTTTAGTGGTGGAAGATCAGGGGATGATGTCAGAGGACCAGCACAGTCTCTCAAAGTGAATGGGATAAAGACTTTTACTATTGGCTCAAAGAATGCTGATACGTTGGAAATGCAAACCATCTCTTTCACGCCTGCATATTATTTTCATGTGACAAACTTCAACAATCTGCAAAGCATACATCCATCTGTCGAGGCCACATTGAGGGGTACAGAAGACACAACAGAATTTCCAACTGTGAATGGTAAGACCTGAAAAAATGATCAATGAGCATCTAAGACCTGTTTTCTACGTGTTGCATTACTGTATATTAGGTGCAAAAATCCGAAGTATCTGTCTTTAGCATAGATGTGTTCGTATTAATATTAGAAACTACTGAAAAAATAAAACCCAAGAACGCTGATGTTGTTATTCTGATTGATAGATCTGATGATATGCGAACAAGTAAAAGACAAATTTTGGATTTTGTCAGAGACCTCGCCGATCAAATGGAAATTGATTGAATACAGCAAGGAGCCCACTACTAAATTAAATAACACAATAATTAAGATAATTTCAATAAGTAACTATATAAGTAACCTTGCCTCTGGTCCTGATATTAATTGACAAATACAAATTCTATGTAATTTTGTGTAAAATAAAAAAACGCTATGTTTCTTTAAAAAGTTCAATTTGCACAGGTGAACACTAACGTTTACTGTGTGATTGTATTCAACTCTGTCACCCTAATATACTGCACAGAACATAGCAGTCCCAGAGGCATCAATATCATACTAAGACCAATAACGCCTTCTAAATTTATCTAACTATCAACTCATCGCAAAACAATATTTTGTCAAACCTTTAGTATCTTAAAGCTGATGTTTGTACATGGTTAACATTTATAAATGTGATCAAGTAACATTGTTACATAGGTTTAACCTTGTCAAACAATTGTGGATAGGTCTAGGCAATTTAAACCTGGGTACATTTGAAAGAATATCATAGTAAAGCTTGTGTGTCTTGATCAATTAGCCGCAACTGTTGACCTCCATGGAATACTTTTGTATAGTAGATCAGTTATTATGAGAATAAGGACGACATTAACTTTGAAATTAGTTAAAATATATAAAAGTGTGTTTCCTTCCGGTCACATCAGCCAACGCCACTTTGGCAAGACGGTAGAGCTTGAAATAATAGAAACATGTTGAAACCTTTGCACTGACTTTCATCATCTGACTTTTGGACTATGAGTGTTTCACGCATGAACCAAAACATGTCTTTGACTCTATGTTTCCCAGTGGTGGCAAAGCCAACGGGAAGAGATGTTGTGTTCTTACTGGATGGATCTGACGGTACTAGAACTGGATTCCGAGCCATGCAAGACTTTGTCCAAAGAGTAGTAGAGAGACTCAGTGTTGATGATAGCAAAGACCGTGTCGCAGTGGTTCAGTACAGCAGAGAGCCAACTGTCCAGTTCTATTTGAACACATATGGGACAAAAGTCCAGATCCTTGACGTTGTCAAAGGTTTGAGGCACAAAGGCGGAAGACCCCTCAACACTGGAGCAGCTCTCCAGTACTTGAGGGACAATGTTTTCACAGCCTCTGCCGGAAGCAGGCGCCTGGAAGGAGCTCCACAGGTCCTGATACTGCTAAGTGGTGGACGGTCTTCTGACAGTGTTGATGCGGCAGCCTCTGCTCTTAAACAGTTGGGTGTCATGACCTTTGCAATTGGAACCAGGGGATCTGATAGCAGAGAACTGCAGAAGATATCCCACGATGACAATTCTGCTGTCTCTGTGTCTGATTTCACCGACCTTCAACTCATCCAAGAGCAACTTCAGTCCTCTCTGGAGGTTTTGGTTACTGACGTCAAACCTGAATCCCCAACTGAACTTGGTACGTAAACAAGCACTGCCTCTTGGTGTCCTCAAAGGGTTCTTGAGTAGCTCCACCTACCGTGTGGGATATGAATCCAGTGAAGTACCTGTTTTGCTCAATAACTATTTGTTAAAAGAGGCTTCCGTGTACTTCCCTACTGTGAAAGGTTTGAGAACGCAGGCCTTGTCCTTTGCAAAGAAATAGCTCAGCAATTTAGGATTCGAACAAAGGTGTACCTTTTGCAATGTTATTTCATTTTTTGTCTTCCTGTCTTTTCTTAGCTCACACTACCCAAAGGGATATTGTTTTCCTTCTGGATGGCTCTGACAGCACAAGGAATGGCTTCCCCGCTGTGCGTGATTTTGTTGAGAAAGTGGTTGAAAAACTAAATGTGGGCGAAAGAAAAGACCGTGTCTCTGTAGTCCAATACAGCAGAGATGTAGAGGTCCAATTCTATTTGAATACATACACCACAAAAGAAGATATTTTGGATTCGGTAAGAGGGCTGAAGCACAAAGGAGGCAGGCCTCTCAACACCGGGGCTGCCCTTCAATACGTCAGCGACAACGTCTTTACAAACCCCGCCGGGAGTAGGCGCCTGCAAGGTGTTCC
The DNA here is from genome assembly GCF_964276395.1 of Gasterosteus aculeatus. Lineage (NCBI taxonomy): Eukaryota > Metazoa > Chordata > Actinopteri > Perciformes > Gasterosteidae > Gasterosteus > Gasterosteus aculeatus. The sequence goes on along the minus strand of NC_135704.1, from coordinate 2,497,795 downwards.
GCAGATTTTGATTCTACTAAATGGTGGAAGGTCTTTTGACAATGTAGATACTCCAGCCTCTGTTCTGAAACAGCAGGGCATCATTGTCATTGGCATTGGAACGAGGAACTCTGACAGTGGGGAGCTGCGGAGGGTATCACATGACCCAAATTACACTCTATCTGTGTCGGAATTCACTGAACTCCCCAGTGTCCAAGAACAGATTTCCTCTCTAATGAGCACAGTGCTTGTGAGGGCCACACCCATGACACCAACAGTAACTGGTAAGAGAGTAACTAAATTGACATTTCAAGATTATGGTAGCATTTACTTAAACTGTATAAAAGTGTGTTTCCTTTCGGTCACATCAGCCAACGCCAATTTGGCAAGACGGTAGAGCTTGAAATAATAGAAACATGTTGAAACCTTTGCACTGACTTTCATCATCTGACTTTTGGACTATGAGTGTTTCACGCATGAACCAAAACATGTCTTTGACTCTATGTTTCCCAGTGGTGGCAAAGCCAACGGGAAGAGATGTTGTGTTCTTGCTGGATGGATCTGACGGTACTAGAACTGGATTCCGAGCCATGCAAGACTTTGTCCAAAGAGTAGTAGAGAGACTCAGTGTTGATGATAGCAAAGACCGTGTCGCAGTGGTTCAGTACAGCAGAGAGCCAACTGTCCAGTTCTATTTGAACACATATGGGACAAAAGTCCAGATCCTTGACGTTGTCAAAGGTTTGAGGCACAAAGGCGGAAGACCCCTCAACACTGGAGCAGCTCTCCAGTACTTGAGGGACAATGTTTTCACAGCCTCTGCCGGAAGCAGGCGCCTGGAAGGAGCTCCACAGGTCCTGATACTGCTAAGTGGTGGACGGTCTTCTGACAGTGTTGATGCGGCAGCCTCTGCTCTTAAACAGTTGGGTGTCATGACCTTTGCAATTGGAACCAGGGGATCTGATAGCAGAGAACTGCAGAAGATATCCCACGATGACAATTCTGCTGTCTCTGTGTCTGATTTCACCGACCTTCAACTCATCCAAGAGCAACTTCAGTCCTCTCTGGAGGTTTTGGTTACTGACGTCAAACCTGAATCGCCAACTGAACTTGGTACGTAAACAAGCACTGCCTCTTGGTGTCCTCAAAGGGTTCTTGAGTAGCTCCACCTACCGTGTGGGATATGAATCCAGTGAAGTACCTGTTTTGCTCAATAACTATTTGTTAAAAGAGGCTTCCGTGTACTTCCCTACTGTGAAAAGTTTGAGAACGCAGGCCTTGTCCTTTGCAAAGAAATAGCTCAGCAATTTAGGATTCGAACAAAGGTGTACCTTTTGCAATGTTATTTCATTTTTTGTCTTCCTGTCTTTTCTTAGCTCACACTACCCAAAGGGATATTGTTTTCCTTCTGGATGGCTCTGACAGCACAAGGAATGGCTTCCCCGCTGTGCGTGATTTTGTTGAGAAAGTGGTTGAAAAACTAAATGTGGGCGAAAGAAAAGACCGTGTCTCTGTAGTCCAATACAGCAGAGATGTAGAGGTCCAATTCTATTTGAATACATACACCACAAAAGAAGATATTTTGGATTCGGTAAGAGGGCTGAAGCACAAAGGAGGCAGGCCTCTCAACACCGGGGCTGCCCTTCAATACGTCAGCGACAACGTCTTTACAAACCCCGCCGGGAGTAGGCGCCTGCAAGGTGTTCCGCAGATTTTGATTCTACTAAATGGTGGAAGGTCTTTTGACAATGTAGATACTCCAGCCTCTGTTCTGAAACAGCAGGGCATCATTGTCATTGGCATTGGAACGAGGAACTCTGACAGTGGGGAGCTGCGGAGGGTATCACATGACCCAAATTACACTCTATCTGTGTCGGAATTCACTGAACTCCCCAGTGTCCAAGAACAGATTTCCTCTCTAATGAGCACAGTGCTTGTGAGGGCCACACCCATGACACCAACAGTAACTGGTAAGAGAGTAACTAAATTGACATTTCAAGATTATGGTAGCATTTACTTAAACTGTATAAAAGTGTGTTTCCTTTCGGTCACATCAGCCAACGCCACTTTGGCAAGACGGTAGAGCTTGAAATAATAGAAACATGTTGAAACCTTTGCACTGACTTTCATCATCTTACTTTTGGACTATGAGTGTTTCACGCATGAACCAAAACATGTCTTTGACTCTATGTTTCCCAGTGGTGGCAAAGCCAACGGGAAGAGATGTTGTGTTCTTGCTGGATGGATCTGACGGTACTAGAACTGGCTTCCGAGCCATGCAAGACTTTGTCCAAAGAGTAGTAGAGAGACTCAGTGTTGATGATAGCAAAGACCGTGTCGCAGTGGTTCAGTACAGCAGAGAGCCAACTGTCCAGTTCTATTTGAACACATATGGGACAAAAGTCCAGATCCTTGACGTCGTCAAAGGTTTGAGGCACAAAGGCGGAAGACCCCTCAACACTGGAGCAGCTCTCCAGTACTTGAGGGACAATGTTTTCACAGCCTCTGCCGGAAGCAGGCGCCTGGAAGGAGCTCCACAGGTCCTGATACTGCTAAGTGGTGGACGGTCTTCTGACAGTGTTGATGCGGCAGCCTCTGCTCTTAAACAGTTGGGTGTCATGACCTTTGCAATTGGAACCAGGGGATCTGATAGCAGAGAACTGCAGAAGATATCCCACGATGACAATTCTGCTGTCTCTGTGTCTGATTTCACCGACCTTCAACTCATCCAAGAGCAACTTCAGTCCTCTCTGGAGGTTTTGGTTACTGACGTCAAACCTGAATCCTCAACTGAACTTGGTACGTAAACAAGCACTGCCTCTTGGTGTCCTCAAAGGGTTCTTGAGTAGCTCCACCTACCGTGTGGGATATGAATCCAGTGAAGTACCTGTTTTGCTCAATAACTATTTGTTAAAAGAGGCTTCCGTGTACTTCCCTACTGTGAAAGGTTTGAGAACGCAGGCCTTGTCCTTTGCAAAGAAATAGCTCAGCAATTTAGGATTCGAACAAAGGTGTACCTTTTGCAATGTTATTTCATTTTTTGTCTTCCTGTCTTTTCTTAGCTCACACTACCCAAAGGGATATTGTTTTCCTTCTGGATGGCTCTGACAGCACAAGGAATGGCTTCCCCGCTGTGCGTGATTTTGTTGAGAAAGTGGTTGAAAAACTAAATGTGGGCGAAAGAAAAGACCGTGTCTCTGTAGTCCAATACAGCAGAGATGTAGAGGTCCAATTCTATTTGAATACATACACCACAAAAGAAGATATTTTGGATTCGGTAAGAGGGCTGAAGCACAAAGGAGGCAGGCCTCTCAACACCGGGGCTGCCCTTCAATACGTCAGCGACAACGTCTTTACAAACCCCGCCGGGAGTAGGCGCCTGCAAGGTGTTCCGCAGATTTTGATTCTACTAAATGGTGGAAGGTCTTTTGACAATGTAGATACTCCAGCCTCTGTTCTGAAACAGCAGGGCATCATTGTCATTGGCATTGGAACGAGGAACTCTGACAGTGGGGAGCTGCGGAGGGTATCACATGACCCAAATTACACTCTATCTGTGTCGGAATTCACTGAACTCCCCAGTGTCCAAGAACAGATTTCCTCTCTAATGAGCACAGTGCTTGTGAGGGCCACACCCATGACACCAACAGTAACTGGTAAGAGAGTAACTAAATTGACATTTCAAGATTATGGTAGCATTTACTTAAACTGTATAAAAGTGTGTTTCCTTTCGGTCACATCAGCCAACGCCACTTTGGCAAGACGGTAGAGCTTGAAATAATAGAAACATGTTGAAACCTTTGCACTGACTTTCATCATCTGACTTTTGGACTGTGAGTGTTTCACGCATGAACCAAAACATGTCTTTGACTCTATGTTTCCCAGTGGTGGCAAAGCCAACGGGAAGAGATGTTGTGTTCTTGCTGGATGGATCTGACGGTACTAGAACTGGCTTCCGAGCCATGCAAGACTTTGTCCAAAGAGTAGTAGAGAGACTCAGTGTTGATGATAGCAAAGACCGTGTCGCAGTGGTTCAGTACAGCAGAGAGCCAACTGTCCAGTTCTATTTGAACACATATGGGACAAAAGTCCAGATCCTTGACGTCGTCAAAGGTTTGAGGCACAAAGGCGGAAGACCCCTCAACACTGGAGCAGCTCTCCAGTACTTGAGGGACAATGTTTTCACAGCCTCTGCCGGAAGCAGGCGCCTGGAAGGAGCTCCACAGGTCCTGATACTGCTAAGTGGTGGACGGTCTTCTGACAGTGTTGATGCGGCAGCCTCTGCTCTTAAACAGTTGGGTGTCATGACCTTTGCAATTGGAACCAGGGGATCTGATAGCAGAGAACTGCAGAAGATATCCCACGATGACAATTCTGCTGTCTCTGTGTCTGATTTCACCGACCTTCAACTCATCCAAGAGCAACTTCAGTCCTCTCTGGAGGTTTTGGTTACTGACGTCAAACCTGAATCCCCAACTGAACTTGGTACGTAAACAAGCACTGCCTCTTGGTGTCCTCAAAGGGTTCTTGAGTAGCTCCACCTACCGTGTGGGATATGAATCCAGTGAAGTACCTGTTTTGCTCAATAACTATTTGTTAAAAGAGGCTTCCGTGTACTTCCCTACTGTGAAAGGTTTGAGAACGCAGGCCTTGTCCTTTGCAAAGAAATAGCTCAGCAATTTAGGATTCGAACAAAGGTGTACCTTTTGCAATGTTATTTCATTTTTTGTCTTCCTGTCTTTTCTTAGCTCACACTACCCAAAGGGATATTGTTTTCCTTCTGGATGGCTCTGACAGCACAAGGAATGGCTTCCCCGCTGTGCGTGATTTTGTTGAGAAAGTGGTTGAAAAACTAAATGTGGGCGAAAGAAAAGACCGTGTCTCTGTAGTCCAATACAGCAGAGATGTAGAGGTCCAATTCTATTTGAATACATACACCACAAAAGAAGATATTTTGGATTCGGTAAGAGGGCTGAAGCACAAAGGAGGCAGGCCTCTCAACACCGGGGCTGCCCTTCAATACGTCAGCGACAACGTCTTTACAAACCCCGCCGGGAGTAGGCGCCTGCAAGGTGTTCCGCAGATTTTGATTCTACTAAATGGTGGAAGGTCTTTTGACAATGTAGATACTCCAGCCTCTGTTCTGAAACAGCAGGGCATCATTGTCATTGGCATTGGAACGAGGAACTCTGACAGTGGGGAGCTGCGGAGGGTATCACATGACCCAAATTACACTCTATCTGTGTCGGAATTCACTGAACTCCCCAGTGTCCAAGAACAGATTTCCTCTCTAATGAGCACAGTGCTTGTGAGGGCCACACCCATGACACCAACAGTAACTGGTAAGAGAGTAACTAAATTGACATTTCAAGATTATGGTAGCATTTACTTAAACTGTATAAAAGTGTGTTTCCTTTCGGTCACATCAGCCAACGCCACTTTGGCAAGACGGTAGAGCTTGAAATAATAGAAACATGTTGAAACCTTTGCACTGACTTTCATCATCTGACTTTTGGACTATGAGTGTTTCACGCATGAACCAAAACATGTCTTTGACTATGTTTCCCAGTGGTGGCAAAGCCAACGGGAAGAGATGTTGTGTTCTTGCTGGATGGATCTGATGGTACTAGAACTGGCTTCCGAGCCATGCAAGACTTTGTCCAAAGAGTAGTAGAGAGACTCAGTGTTGATGATAGCAAAGACCGTGTCGCAGTGGTTCAGTACAGCAGAGAGCCAACTGTCCAGTTCTATTTGAACACATATGGGACAAAAGTCCAGATCCTTGACGTCGTCAAAGGTTTGAGGCACAAAGGCGGAAGACCCCTCAACACTGGAGCAGCTCTCCAGTACTTGAGGGACAATGTTTTCACAGCCTCTGCCGGAAGCAGGCGCCTGGAAGGAGCTCCACAGGTCCTGATACTGCTAAGTGGTGGACGGTCTTCTGACAGTGTTGATGCGGCAGCTTCTGCTCTTAAACAGTTGGGTGTCATGACCTTTGCAATTGGAACCAGGGGATCTGATAGCAGAGAACTGCAGAAGATATCCCACGATGACAATTCTGCTGTCTCTGTGTCTGATTTCACCGACCTTCAACTCATCCAAGAGCAACTTCAGTCCTCTCTGGAGGTTTTGGTTACTGACGTCAAACCTGAATCCCCAACTGAACTTGGTACGTAAACAAGCACTGCCTCTTGGTGTCCTCAAAGGGTTCTTGAGTAGCTCCACCTACCGTGTGGGATATGAATCCCGTGAAGTACCTGTTTTGCTCAATAACTATTTGTTAAAAGAGGCTTCCGTGTACTTCCCTACTGTGAAAGGTTTGAGAACGCAGGCCTTGTCCTTTGCAAAGAAATAGCTCAGCAATTTAGGATTCGAACAAAGGTGTACCTTTTGCAATGTTATTTCATTTTTTGTCTTCCTGTCTTTTCTTAGCTCACACTACCCAAAGGGATATTGTTTTCCTTCTGGATGGCTCTGACAGCACAAGGAATGGCTTCCCCGCTGTGCGTGATTTTGTTGAGAAAGTGGTTGAAAAACTAAATGTGGGCGAAAGAAAAGACCGTGTCTCTGTAGTCCAATACAGCAGAGATGTAGAGGTCCAATTCTATTTGAATACATACACCACAAAAGAAGATATTTTGGATTCGGTAAGAGGGCTGAAGCACAAAGGAGGCAGGCCTCTCAACACCGGGGCTGCCCTTCAATACGTCAGCGACAACGTCTTTACAAACCCCGCCGGGAGTAGGCGCCTGCAAGCTGTTCCGCAGATTTTGATTCTACTAAATGGTGGAAGGTCTTTTGACAATGTAGATACTCCAGCCTCTGTTCTGAAACAGCAGGGCATCATTGTCATTGGCATTGGAACGAGGAACTCTGACAGTGGGGAGCTGCGGAGGGTATCACATGACCCAAATTACACTCTATCTGTGTCGGAATTCACTGAACTCCCCAGTGTCCAAGAACAGATTTCCTCTCTAATGAGCACAGTGCTTGTGAGGGCCACACCCATGACACCAACAGTAACTGGTAAGAGAGTAACTAAATTGACATTTCAAGATTATGGTAGCATTTACTTAAACTGTATAAAAGTGTGTTTCCTTTCGGTCACATCAGCCAACGCCACTTTGGCAAGACGGTAGAGCTTGAAATAATAGAAACATGTTGAAACCTTTGCACTGACTTTCATCATCTGACTTTTGGACTATGAGTGTTTCACGCATGAACCAAAACATGTCTTTGACTCTATGTTTCCCAGTGGTGGCAAAGCCAACGGGAAGAGATGTTGTGTTCTTGCTGGATGGATCTGATGGTACTAGAACTGGCTTCCGAGCCATGCAAGACTTTGTCCAAAGAGTAGTAGAGAGACTCAGTGTTGATGATAGCAAAGACCGTGTCGCAGTGGTTCAGTACAGCAGAGAGCCAACTGTCCAGTTCTATTTGAACACATATGGGACAAAAGTCCAGATCCTTGACGTCGTCAAAGGTTTGAGGCACAAAGGCGGAAGACCCCTCAACACTGGAGCAGCTCTCCAGTACTTGAGGGACAATGTTTTCACAGCCTCTGCCGGAAGCAGGCGCCTGGAAGGAGCTCCACAGGTCCTGATACTGCTAAGTGGTGGACGGTCTTCTGACAGTGTTGATGCGGCAGCTTCTGCTCTTAAACAGTTGGGTGTCATGACCTTTGCAATTGGAACCAGGGGATCTGATAGCAGAGAACTGCAGAAGATATCCCACGATGACAATTCTGCTGTCTCTGTGTCTGATTTCACCGACCTTCAACTCATCCAAGAGCAACTTCAGTCCTCTCTGGAGGTTTTGGTTACTGACGTCAAACCTGAATCCCCAACTGAACTTGGTACGTAAACAAGCACTGCCTCTTGGTGTCCTCAAAGGGTTCTTGAGTAGCTCCACCTACCGTGTGGGATATGAATCCAGTGAAGTACCTGTTTTGCTCAATAACTATTTGTTAAAAGAGGCTTCCGTGTACTTCCCTACTGTGAAAGGTTTGAGAACGCAGGCCTTGTCCTTTGCAAAGAAATAGCTCAGCAATTTAGGATTCGAACAAAGGTGTACCTTTTGCAATGTTATTTCATTTTTTGTCTTCCTGTCTTTTCTTAGCTCACACTACCCAAAGGGATATTGTTTTCCTTCTGGATGGCTCTGACAGCACAAGGAATGGCTTCCCCGCTGTGCGTGATTTTGTTGAGAAAGTGGTTGAAAAACTAAATGTGGGCGAAAGAAAAGACCGTGTCTCTGTAGTCCAATACAGCAGAGATGTAGAGGTCCAATTCTATTTGAATACATACACCACAAAAGAAGATATTTTGGATTCGGTAAGAGGGCTGAAGCACAAAGGAGGCAGGCCTCTCAACACCGGGGCTGCCCTTCAATACGTCAGCGACAACGTCTTTACAAACCCCGCCGGGAGTAGGCGCCTGCAAGCTGTTCCGCAGATTTTGATTCTACTAAATGGTGGAAGGTCTTTTGACAATGTAGATACTCCAGCCTCTGTTCTGAAACAGCAGGGCATCATTGTCATTGGCATTGGAACGAGGAACTCTGACAGTGGGGAGCTGCGGAGGGTATCACATGACCCAAATTACACTCTATCTGTGTCGGAATTCACTGAACTCCCCAGTGTCCAAGAACAGATTTCCTCTCTAATGAGCACAGTGCTTGTGAGGGCCACACCCATGACACCAACAGTAACTGGTAAGAGAGTAACTAAATTGACATTTCAAGATTATGGTAGCATTTACTTAAACTGTATAAAAGTGTGTTTCCTTTCGGTCACATCAGCCAACGCCACTTTGGCAAGACGGTAGAGCTTGAAATAATAGAAACATGTTGAAACCTTTGCACTGACTTTCATCATCTGACTTTTGGACTATGAGTGTTTCACGCATGAACCAAAACATGTCTTTGACTCTATGTTTCCCAGTGGTGGCAAAGCCAACGGGAAGAGATGTTGTGTTCTTGCTGGATGGATCTGATGGTACTAGAACTGGCTTCCGAGCCATGCAAGACTTTGTCCAAAGAGTAGTAGAGAGACTCAGTGTTGATGATAGCAAAGACCGTGTCGCAGTGGTTCAGTACAGCAGAGAGCCAACTGTCCAGTTCTATTTGAACACATATGGGACAAAAGTCCAGATCCTTGACGTCGTCAAAGGTTTGAGGCACAAAGGCGGAAGACCCCTCAACACTGGAGCAGCTCTCCAGTACTTGAGGGACAATGTTTTCACAGCCTCTGCCGGAAGCAGGCGCCTGGAAGGAGCTCCACAGGTCCTGATACTGCTAAGTGGTGGACGGTCTTCTGACAGTGTTGATGCGGCAGCTTCTGCTCTTAAACAGTTGGGTGTCATGACCTTTGCAATTGGAACCAGGGGATCTGATAGCAGAGAACTGCAGAAGATATCCCACGATGACAATTCTGCTGTCTCTGTGTCTGATTTCACCGACCTTCAACTCATCCAAGAGCAACTTCAGTCCTCTCTGGAGGTTTTGGTTACTGACGTCAAACCTGAATCCCCAACTGAACTTGGTACGTAAACAAGCACTGCCTCTTGGTGTCCTCAAAGGGTTCTTGAGTAGCTCCACCTACCGTGTGGGATATGAATCCCGTGAAGTACCTGTTTTGCTCAATAACTATTTGTTAAAAGAGGCTTCCGTGTACTTCCCTACTGTGAAAGGTTTGAGAACGCAGGCCTTGTCCTTTGCAAAGAAATAGCTCAGCAATTTAGGATTCGAACAAAGGTGTACCTTTTGCAATGTTATTTCATTTTTTGTCTTCCTGTCTTTTCTTAGCTCACACTACCCAAAGGGATATTGTTTTCCTTCTGGATGGCTCTGACAGCACAAGGAATGGCTTCCCCGCTGTGCGTGATTTTGTTGAGAAAGTGGTTGAAAAACTAAATGTGGGCGAAAGAAAAGACCGTGTCTCTGTAGTCCAATACAGCAGAGATGTAGAGGTCCAATTCTATTTGAATACATACACCACAAAAGAAGATATTTTGGATTCGGTAAGAGGGCTGAAGCACAAAGGAGGCAGGCCTCTCAACACCGGGGCTGCCCTTCAATACGTCAGCGACAACGTCTTTACAAACCCCGCCGGGAGTAGGCGCCTGCAAGCTGTTCCGCAGATTTTGATTCTACTAAATGGTGGAAGGTCTTTTGACAATGTAGATACTCCAGCCTCTGTTCTGAAACAGCAGGGCATCATTGTCATTGGCATTGGAACGAGGAACTCTGACAGTGGGGAGCTGCGGAGGGTATCACATGACCCAAATTACACTCTATCTGTGTCGGAATTCACTGAACTCCCCAGTGTCCAAGAACAGATTTCCTCTCTAATGAGCACAGTGCTTGTGAGGGCCACACCCATGACACCAACAGTAACTGGTAAGAGAGTAACTAAATTGACATTTCAAGATTATGGTAGCATTTACTTAAACTGTATAAAAGTGTGTTTCCTTTCGGTCACATCAGCCAACGCCACTTTGGCAAGACGGTAGAGCTTGAAATAATAGAAACATGTTGAAACCTTTGCACTGACTTTCATCATCTGACTTTTGGACTATGAGTGTTTCACGCATGAACCAAAACATGTCTTTGACTCTATGTTTCCCAGTGGTGGCAAAGCCAACGGGAAGAGATGTTGTGTTCTTGCTGGATGGATCTGATGGTACTAGAACTGGCTTCCGAGCCATGCAAGACTTTGTCCAAAGAGTAGTAGAGAGACTCAGTGTTGATGATAGCAAAGACCGTGTCGCAGTGGTTCAGTACAGCAGAGAGCCAACTGTCCAGTTCTATTTGAACACATATGGGACAAAAGTCCAGATCCTTGACGTCGTCAAAGGTTTGAGGCACAAAGGCGGAAGACCCCTCAACACTGGAGCAGCTCTCCAGTACTTGAGGGACAATGTTTTCACAGCCTCTGCCGGAAGCAGGCGCCTGGAAGGAGCTCCACAGGTCCTGATACTGCTAAGTGGTGGACGGTCTTCTGACAGTGTTGATGCGGCAGCTTCTGCTCTTAAACAGTTGGGTGTCATGACCTTTGCAATTGGAACCAGGGGATCTGATAGCAGAGAACTGCAGAAGATATCCCACGATGACAATTCTGCTGTCTCTGTGTCTGATTTCACCGACCTTCAACTCATCCAAGAGCAACTTCAGTCCTCTCTGGAGGTTTTGGTTACTGACGTCAAACCTGAATCCCCAACTGAACTTGGTACGTAAACAAGCACTGCCTCTTGGTGTCCTCAAAGGGTTCTTGAGTAGCTCCACCTACCGTGTGGGATATGAATCCCGTGAAGTACCTGTTTTGCTCAATAACTATTTGTTAAAAGAGGCTTCCGTGTACTTCCCTACTGTGAAAGGTTTGAGAACGCAGGCCTTGTCCTTTGCAAAGAAATAGCTCAGCAATTTAGGATTCGAACAAAGGTGTACCTTTTGCAATGTTATTTCATTTTTTGTCTTCCTGTCTTTTCTTAGCTCACACTACCCAAAGGGATATTGTTTTCCTTCTGGATGGCTCTGACAGCACAAGGAATGGCTTCCCCGCTGTGCGTGATTTTGTTGAGAAAGTGGTTGAAAAACTAAATGTGGGCGAAAGAAAAGACCGTGTCTCTGTAGTCCAATACAGCAGAGATGTAGAGGTCCAATTCTATTTGAATACATACACCACAAAAGAAGATATTTTGGATTCGGTAAGAGGGCTGAAGCACAAAGGAGGCAGGCCTCTCAACACCGGGGCTGCCCTTCAATACGTCAGCGACAACGTCTTTACAAACCCCGCCGGGAGTAGGCGCCTGCAAGGTGTTCCGCAGATTTTGATTCTACTAAATGGTGGAAGGTCTTTTGACAATGTAGATACTCCAGCCTCTGTTCTGAAACAGCAGGGCATCCTTGTCATTGGCATTGGAACGAGGAACTCTGACAGTGGGGAGCTGCGGAGGGTATCACATGACCCAAATAACACTCTATCTGTGTCGGAATTCACTGAACTCCCCAGTGTCCAAGAACAGATTTCCTCTCTAATGAGCACAGTGCTTGTCAGGGCCACACCCATGACCCCAACAGTAACTGGTAAGAGAGTAACTAAATTGACATTTCAAGATTATGGTAGCATTTACTTAAACTGTATAAAAGTGTGTTTCCTTTCGGTCACATCAGCCAACGCCACTTTGGCAAGACGGTAGAGCTTGAAATAATAGAAACATGTTGAAACCTTTGCACTGACTTTCATCATCTGACTTTTGGACTATGAGTGTTTCACGCATGAACCAAAACATGTCTTTGACTCTATGTTTCCCAGTGGTGGCAAAGCCAACGGGAAGAGATGTTGTGTTCTTGCTGGATGGATCTGATGGTACTAGAACTGGATTCCGAGCCATGCAAGACTTTGTCCAAAGAGTAGTAGAGAGACTTAGTGTTGATGATAGCAAAGACCGTGTCGCAGTGGTTCAGTACAGCAGAGAGCCAACTGTCCAGTTCTATTTGAACACATATGGGACAAAAGTCCAGATCCTTGACGTTGTCAAAGGTTTGAGGCACAAAGGCGGAAGACCCCTCAACACTGGAGCAGCTCTCCAGTACTTGAGGGACAATGTTTTCACAGCCTCTGCCGGAAGCAGGCGCCTGGAAGGAGCTCCACAGGTCCTGATACTGCTAAGTGGTGGACGGTCTTCTGACAGTGTTGATGCGGCAGCCTCTGCTCTTAAACAGTTGGGTGTCATGACCTTTGCAATTGGAACCAGGGGGTCTGATAGCAGAGAACTGCAGAAGATATCCCACGATGACAATTCTGCTGTCTCCGTGTCTGATTTCACCGACCTTCAACTCATCCAAGAGCAACTTCAGTCCTCTCTGGAGGTTTTGGTTACTGACGTCAAACCTGAATCCCCAACTGAACTTGGTACGTAAACAAGCACTGCCTCTTGGTGTCCTCAAAGGGTTCTTGAGTAGCTCCACCTACCGTGTGGGATATGAATCCAGTGAAGTACCTGTTTTGCTCAATAACTATTTGTTAAAAGAGGCTTTTTGTGTACTTCCCTACTGTGAAAAGTTTGAGAACGCAGGCCTTGTCCTTTGCAAAGAAATAGCTCAGCAATTTAGGATTCGAACAAAGGTGTACCTTTTGCAATGTTATTTCATTTTTTGTCTTCCTGTCTTTTCTTAGCTCACACTACCCAAAGGGATATTGTTTTCCTTCTGGATGGCTCTGACAGCACAAGGAATGGCTTCCCCGCTGTGCGTGATTTTGTTGAGAAAGTGGTTGAAAAACTAAATGTGGGCGAAAGAAAAGACCGTGTCTCTGTAGTCCAATACAGCAGAGATGTAGAGGTCCAATTCTATTTGAATACATACACCACAAAAGAAGATATTTTGGATTCGGTAAGAGGGCTGAAGCACAAAGGAGGCAGGCCTCTCAACACCGGGGCTGCCCTTCAATACGTCAGCGACAACGTCTTTACAAACCCCGCCGGGAGTAGGCGCCTGCAAGGTGTTCCGCAGATTTTGATTCTACTAAATGGTGGAAGGTCTTTTGACAATGTAGATACTCCAGCCTCTGTTCTGAAACAGCAGGGCATCCTTGTCATTGGCATTGGAACGAGGAACTCTGACAGTGGGGAGCTGCGGAGGGTATCACATGACCCAAATTACACTCTATCTGTGTCGGAATTCACTGAACTCCCCAGTGTCCAAGAACAGATTTCCTCTCTAATGAGCACAGTGCTTGTCAGGGCCACACCCATGACCCCAACAGTAACTGGTAAGAGAGTAACTAAATTGACATTTAAAGATTATGGTAGCATTTACTTAAACTGTATAAAAGTGTGTTTCCTTTCGGTCACATCAGCCAACGCCACTTTGGCAAGACGGTAGAGCTTGAAATAATAGAAACATGTTGAAACCTTTGCACTGACTTTCATCATCTGACTTTTGGACTATGAGTGTTTCACGCATGAACCAAAACATGTCTTTGACTCTATGTTTCCCAGTGGTGGCAAAGCCAACGGGAAGAGATGTTGTGTTCTTGCTGGATGGATCTGACGGTACTAGAACTGGATTCCGAGCCATGCAAGACTTTGTCCAAAAAGTAGTAGAGAAACTCAGTGTTGATGATAGAAAAGACCGTGTCGCAGTGGTTCAGTACAGCAGAGAGCCAACTGTCCAGTTCTATTTGAACACGTATGGGACAAAAGTCCAGATCCTTGACGTTGTCAAAGGTTTGAGGCACAAAGGCGGAAGACCCCTCAACACTGGAGCAGCTCTCCAGTACTTGAGGGACAATGTTTTCACAGCCTCTGCCGGAAGCAGGCGCCTGGAAGGAGCTCCACAGGTCCTGATACTGCTAAGTGGTGGACGGTCTTCTGACAGTGTTGATGCGGCAGCTTCTGCTCTTAAACAGTTGGGTGTCATGACCTTTGCAATTGGAACCAGGGGATCTGATAGCAGAGAACTGCAGAAGATATCCCACGATGACAATTCTGCTGTCTCTGTGTCTGATTTCACCGACCTTCAACTCATCCAAGAGCAACTTCAGTCCTCTCTGGAGGTTTTGGTTACTGACGTCAAACCTGAATCCCCAACTGAAGTTGGTACGTAAACAAGCACTGCCTCTTGGTGTCCTCAAAGGGTTCTTGAGTAGCTCCACCTACCGTGTGGGATATGAATCCAGTGAAGTACCTTTTTAGCTCAATACCTATTTGTTAAAAGAGGCTTCCGTGTACTTCCCTACTGTGAAAAGTTTGAGAACGCAGGCCTTGTCCTTTGCAAAGAAATAGCTCAGCAATTTAGGATTCGAACAAAGGTGTACCTTTTGCAATGTTATTTCATTTTTTGTCTTCCTGTCTTTTCTTAGCTCACACTACCCAAAGGGATATTGTTTTCCTTCTGGATGGCTCTGACAGCACAAGGAATGGCTTCCCCGCTGTGCGTGATTTTGTTGAAAAAATGGTAGAAAAACTAAATGTGGGCGAAAGAAAAGACCGTGTCTCTGTAGTCCAATACAGCAGAGATGTAGAGGTCCAATTCTATTTGAATACATACACCACAAAAGAAGATATTTTGGATTCGGTAAGAGGGCTGAAGCACAAAGGAGGCAGGCCTCTCAACACCGGGGCTGCCCTTCAATACGTCAGCGACAACGTCTTTACAAACCCCGCCGGGAGTAGGCGCCTGCAAGGTGTTCCGCAGATTTTGATTCTACTAAATGGTGGAAGGTCTTTTGACAATGTAGATACTCCAGCCTCTGTTCTGAAACAGCAGGGCATCATTGTCATTGGCATTGGAACGAGGAACTCTGACAGTGGGGAGCTGCGGAGGGTATCACATGACCCAAATTACACTCTATCTGTGTCGGAATTCACTGAACTCCCCAGTGTTCAAGAACAGATTTCCTCTCTAATGAGCACAGTGCTTGTCAGGGCCACACCCATGACACCAACAGTAACTGGTAAGAGAGTAACTCAATTGACATTTCAAGATTATGGTAGCATTTACTTAAACTGTATAAAAGTGTGTTTCCTTTCGGTCACATCAGCCAACGCCACTTTGGCAAGACGGTAGAGCTTGAAATAATAGAAACATGTTGAAACCTTTGCACTGACTTTCATCATCTGACTTTTGGACTATGAGTGTTTCACGCATGAACCAAAACATGTCTTTGACTCTATTTTTCCCAGTGGTGGCAAAGCCAACGGGAAGAGATGTTGTGTTCTTGCTGGATGGATCTGACGGTACTAGAACTGGATTCCGAGCCATGCAAGACTTTGTCCAAAAAGTAGTAGAGAGACTCAGTGTTGATGATAGAAAAGACCGTGTCGCAGTGGTTCAGTACAGCAGAGAGCCAACTGTCCAGTTCTATTTGAACACGTATGGGACAAAAGTCCAGATCCTTGACGTTGTCAAAGGTTTGAGGCACAAAGGCGGAAGACCCCTCAACACTGGAGCAGCTCTCCAGTACTTGAGGGACAATGTTTTCACAGCCTCTGCCGGAAGCAGGCGCCTGGAAGGAGCTCCACAGGTCCTGATACTGCTAAGTGGTGGACGGTCTTCTGACAGTGTTGATGCGGCAGCTTCTGCTCTTAAACAGTTGGGTGTCATGACCTTTGCAATTGGAACCAGGGGATCTGATAGCAGAGAACTGCAGAAGATATCCCACGATGACAATTCTGCTGTCTCTGTGTCTGATTTCACCGACCTTCAACTCATCCAAGAGCAACTTCAGTCCTCTCTGGAGGTTTTGGTTATTGACGTCAAACCTGAATCCCCAACTGAAGTTGGTACGTAAACAAGCACTGCCTCTTGGTGTCCTCAAAGGGTTCTTGAGTAGCTCCACCTACCGTGTGGGATATGAATCCAGTGAAGTACCTTTTTAGCTCAATACCTATTTATTAAAAGAGGCTTCCGTGTACT
Source organism: Gasterosteus aculeatus (assembly GCF_964276395.1). Classification (NCBI taxonomy): domain Eukaryota; kingdom Metazoa; phylum Chordata; class Actinopteri; order Perciformes; family Gasterosteidae; genus Gasterosteus; species Gasterosteus aculeatus. The sequence goes on along the minus strand of NC_135704.1, from coordinate 2,481,397 downwards.
TCCCTACTGTGAAAAGTTTGAGAACGCAGGCCTTGTCCTTTGCAAAGAAATAGCTCAGCAATTTAGGATTCGAACAAAGGTGTACCTTTTGCAATGTTATTTCATTTTTTGTCTTCCTGTCTTTTCTTAGCTCACATTACCCAAAGGGATATTGTTTTCCTTCTGGATGGCTCTGACAGCACAAGGAATGGTTTCCCCGCTGTGCGTGATTTTGTTGAGAAAGTGGTTGAAAAACTAAATGTGGGCGAAAGAAAAGACCGTGTCTCTGTAGTCCAATACAGCAGAGATGTAGAGGTCCAATTCTATTTGAATACATACACCACAAAAGAAGATATTTTGGATTCGGTAAGAGGGCTGAAGCACAAAGGAGGCAGGCCTCTCAACACCGGGGCTGCCCTTCAATACGTCAGCGACAACGTCTTTACAAACCCCGCCGGGAGTAGGCGCCTGCAAGGTGTTCCGCAGATTTTGATTCTACTAAATGGTGGAAGGTCTTTTGACAATGTAGATACTCCAGCCTCTGTTCTGAAACAGCAGGGCATCATTGTCATTGGCATTGGAACGAGGAACTCTGACAGTGGGGAGCTGCGGAGGGTATCACATGACCCAAATTACACTCTATCTGTGTCGGAATTCACTGAACTCCCCAGTGTCCAAGAACAGATTTCCTCTCTAATGAGCACAGTGCTTGTGAGGGCCACACCCATGACACCAACAGTAACTGGTAAGAGAGTAACTCAATTGACATTTCAAGATTATGGTAGCATTTACTTAAACTGTATAAAAGTGTGTTTCCTTTCGGTCACATCAGCCAACGCCACTTTGGCAAGACGGTAGAGCTTGAAATAATAGAAACATGTTGAAACCTTTGCACTGACTTTCATCATCTGACTTTTGGACTATGAGTGTTTCACGCATGAACCAAAACATGTCTTTGACTCTATGTTTCCCAGTGGTGGCAAAGCCAACGGGAAGAGATGTTGTGTTCTTGCTGGATGGTACTAGAACTGGCTTCCGAGCCATGCAAGACTTTGTCCAAAAAGTAGTAGAGAGACTCAGTGTTGATGATAGCAAAGACCGTGTCGCAGTGGTTCAGTACAGCAGAGAGCCAACTGTCCAGTTCTATTTGAACACATATGGGACAAAAGTCCAGATCCCTCACTAATATCTTGACGCATTGTTAACTGTATTGAAGTGTACTAATGAGACTTATGAGAATCATTATTTTCTTTTAGTCTTGCCTTCATTAGTAGAAATATTTATGCAGACCTTGAAACATCTTTTTTCTTTTGATTTATTTTGTGAAAAAACCTTTGACAAATGAAATACACCTTAGTCAAATCCTCGGTCGAGAGACCGCTAAAAGGAAATTATGTTTTTTTCTTATTGAGTGGATACAATGGTACTTGAACGTGATTCCCAGCTCTAAGGTACTCGTTCAGCCTGCCTCTAAAACAAGGAATGCTGATATTTTATAGTATTTATTTATTGTTTCCTTTAATCATATTCATTCATTCATTTATAGTTTTCCTTTAATCATATTCATTCATATTCATTGTTGTGTCTGTGTGGATAATTTAAGCATACAGTGATTAAAAGTTGTGAGATGTATTATGGATGTGATCTTCTTCAGCCATCCATTACATTCACTAGGACTCATAGTTATGGTAATTTCCTGCAGTGTCTTAGTTTAAATTGCCTTCTTAACCTGTTACAGATGACCACAAATTTGAATATAGAAACACTACATATGGTTTATGGAAGTATGGGCTAAACCAGGGGCTGCAGACTAGTACTAGACCAGTAGGTTACCGTTCCATGGGCCATTTAGTACCGGGCCGCACCACAGAAAGATATTTTTTTTGTCATTTGACTTTTTTTTCTAAAATTTTGAAAAATGTTTCATTTTGAAAATTTACTGGATTTTCCCCTAATTACATGCGCTCGTTCCCCTAGACATATTTCCTAGACGTTTTTCACCTTATACTCGCTGCGCTTAGCCCTCTAGCGGACAAAGAGCATCGTGTTTATCCACCACACCTTCTACACCGGTCCACGAAATATTGTCTAACATGAAAACGGTCTGTGAGGTGAAAAAAGTTAGGGGACCCTGGGCTAAACCGTTCACCATATTATCAATTGAAGAAAGAGTCCAACAATCCTTTTAATAGACAATCAAACATGGCTCTATCCTTTCTTTGATTCTGTAATTTCTGTCATTTTATATAATTTCCATATTTTGATAATTTCCCAATTAGGTTACAATAATCTAACCTTTTCTGTCTTTCAGTGGAGATGCAGGGCCCCCAGAAGGATGTCGTTTTTCTTGTTGATGGATCTGATGGCGTTGGAATGGAATTTCCTATCATTCGGGAGTTTATCCGCAGGGTTGTAGAGAGTCTCAATGTGGGCGAGAATAAGATCCGGATTGGTGTCGTCCAGTATGGTGACTCTGCTCAAGCTGACATGTTTCTGAATGCACATAAAACTAAAGAAAGTGTTTTGCAAGCTGTCAGGGGAATCAACCAGCGAGGGGGACGACAGCGTAATCTGGGTCAGGCCTTGCAGTTTGTCAAGCAGGATGTTCTGACAGCAACACGTGGTAGCAGGAAGGCAGAGGGTGTACCTCAGTTCGTAATTGTCATCTCCAGCGGGTCCTCAACAGATGACATCCGTAGTGCGGCGTCTTCCCTCAAACAATCCAGAGTTCTTCCTTTCAGCATCGGGACCAGGGATGTCAATCCTACAGAACTTCAGACCGTGTCATACGTGCCTAACTTTGCTTTTGCTATCGATGACCTTCCTGGCCTTTACACAGTAAAAGAAAACTTAATCACCACCCTCACCGAGCTGTCAGATGCGGATATCACCAGGATGCGTCCAGTATTCCCAACAACTGAAGGTAATCACTTAAATCGTTAAAATTAGGATTTTCAGCCTAAATACATTCTTGCACACCCTGACCCTCTTACTTTGCTTATCCTCTATCTATAATAGAACTCTGTGAACTCTAAATATATTAATTATACCTTGTTGTTGTTCTTGCATTCTTTTTGAACAGTGATCACAACACCCACTGGAGGAGAAAAGAGGGATGTTGTATTTCTGATAGATGGCACCACAACTGTGCGTAATGAGTTCCCTTCCATCCGTGAAATGATAACAAGAGTTGTGGGGAAGCTGGATGTAGGATTGGATAAGGTCAGAATTTCAGTGGTTCAGTACAGTGATGTACCGAAGCTTGAATTTCTTCTCAATGAATTCTCCACCAAAGACGAGGTACGCCAGGCTGTGACAAAACTTCAAAGCAAAGGCGGGGAACGTCTAAACACAGGTGCCGCTCTTGAGTGGGTCTATAGAAATATCTACCAGAGGTCAGCAGGAAGCCGCATTGAGGATGGTGTGCCCCAGTTCCTCATTCTAGTTACAGGTGGAAAGTCGACAGATGATGTGTCCGCTTCAGCTGAACAACTTAAGAGAAACCAGGTTGCACCTCTTGCCATTGGTTCAAGAAATGCAGACCCTGATGAATTGAGACTGATTTCACTGAAGCCTGAACTGGTATATACAGTTGACAGTTTCCGGCAGCTGTCAAGAGTGGAGTCGCAGCTAATTGATTCAGTCAAAACAATATCCACCACTGACCCTTATGTTCCTCCAGACGTCTTTGGTAAGAAATACTTGACTTGTAAAATTACTCAACTAAACAACATCGACTTTGAACAATGAGTTATGTTATTTTAGTTATTTACGTATAATGTCTTTTCTAATACAAACAATACTGCTTTTTTTTGCTCATTTTGCAGATGTACCAAATCTTGGGAGAAAGGACATTATTTTCCTTATTGATGGCTCAGACAACACGGGTGTTGGGGGCTTAGCCCATATTCGTGACTTCATCCTTAACATTGTCCAACAACTCGACGTGCAGCCTGATCAAGTGCGCGTAGGGGTTGTCCAGTACGCAGACCAAGTCAAAACAGAGTTCTCACTCAACTCTCACAACAACAAGCCAGCTGTTGTCTCCGCTATTAAAAGACTTCGTCAGATGGGTGGCCGGTCTTCAGATCTGGCTGATGCCATTACCTATGTTCAACGGAATGAGTTAAAACCTGCTTCAGGGGTTCGTCCAGAGGCCTCCCAGCATCTTGTGGTACTCACAGGTGGACGTTCTCCTCAAGATGTTTCCATCTACGGACCTCTGCTTAAAGGAGCTCGTGTCAACTGCATTGGTGTTGGGGCTGCTAATGCCGACACAAAGCAGCTAACCCAAATAGCCACAACCTCAGCTGATGTCCTCAAGGTTCCTGACTTCAGTGGCCTGCAAGCAATCCGTGAGGTGCTTATTGACAGGTTGATTGGGACCATTACTGAGGAACCACCAAGAGGTTTGTGTAATATAATATAATGAACATATTTTTCTCAAGGTATTCTTTTGTTTTCAGCCTTATTCCTCTTGTCCTCATCAATATCTTATATTCTCTCTCCTAGGACCTGACCCACCTCCACAAAAAAAAGCTGATATAGTGTTTTTGGTAGATGGCTCCATTAACTTAGGCAAGAACAACTTCAATGAAGTTATGTTGTTTATTACCAACCTAATTGATCTGTTCTTCAACGAGAGAGACGACCTGCGGATCGGTCTGGCACATTATGCCACAGATGTTACTGACGTCTTCTATCTCAACACATACCAGAACCGGGAGGACATTTTAAGTGCAATTGGCCGAGCACAATATAAAGGTGGACGTAGAATAAATACTGGTGCAGCCATACGCCACGCTCAAAATGTTCACTTTACCAAAGGAAAAGGCAGCAGAATGGATGAGGGCACTCCTCAAATCCTAATGGTAGTCACTGGAGGTCGCTCAGCTGATGATGGTAAAACAGCCGCCCTGGGTCTAAAGCAGAAAGGTGTGAGAATCTTTGCTGTAGGAGTAGGCGACATTGAGAATGAATTAGAAAACTTAGCGAGTGAGGCTTCCACTGTGGCTAGAGCAAGGACCTTTCAGGAACTGTCAGAGCTTAATGAGCAAATTCTGGAGACTTTGGACGATGAAGTGAAAGGCAGTCTGTGTCATGGTGGAGAGGAAACCTCTAAAAGTAAGGGACATGGTTTTGTTATTTACTTGCTAATGGACTTAATGGACACATATCATTTGCAACTTGTCATTAAACATTTCAGTTCCCAGATATTTTCTGTGGTTCTAAACAAAAGAAACTCTATACTTGTCTTACAGCCTGCAGCATAGAGGTGTTGGTGGGCTTTGATGTTTCTGCCCAGAACATCTTCAATGCTCAGACCAACCTCCAGATGAAGGTTGACGCCATTCTGAATAGGATTTCCCAATCGGCAGCTATCAGTTGCTCATCTGGGCAGATTCCCTCTGTGCAAATTGGCATGCTGGCCTTAGACTCGGCTTCTGAGCCGGTCCAGCTGGACTTCACAGACAGGGTTGGTGAGCTCTTTGAGGCATTCAAAGCCCTACGGAATCGTGGCCCCTTTGTCCTCAATGGCAAGACCATCTCAGCTTACACAAATAGCTTCAAAACCAGAGAGGCTGGCATTGTCAAGGTTGGTTACTGAAATCCTTACAACTAGAAATGTCTCAAGCCCAAACAACATTGCAAAATTGAATCAGAAACTGCAGTATTTGGATCATTTTCATCATGAAAAATATGTTGATATACTTTTTAAGTGTCAGATACATACTTAGTATAGGATCAAACAAAAAACTGAAACTGTAACGTGTTCTTTTCCTAAAGGTTGTTATTCATCTTACTGATGGTATTGATGCCCCATTTGATGAATTGAAAAAGCAAGTTGAGGAGCTTCGTTTGTCAGGTAAAAAGATGATATAGTATAGACAGCCCTTCATCAACTATCCTTAAACCTCTGTTAAATTATAGCAGTATCATTGTAAGAAGCATTTTATTTTCCTGAATCCCTGCAAAACAGGAGTGAGCAGTTTCATCCTGGTCGGCCTTGAGCGAGTTCCCAAATTTGAGGAAGCTTTGCTGCTGGAATTTGGTCGTGGATTCAGGTACACCAGGCCTTTACGACTCAACATCCTGGACTTGGACGATGAGCTAACTGAAGAACTGGTGAGTATTAATCAGTTAGACGTAAGAATTTCATGAGCCTTTTGTCCCCTTGAATCACTCAGTATTTGTTTTTATTTTGGTGCGTAGGATCATATTGCAGAGAGGGAGTGCTGTAATGTGCCATGCAAATGCAGTGGCACCAGAGGAAACAGAGGAGCAGGTGGAGACTCAGGGACTAAGGTATTCAATGTTAAAAAGTGATCTTTCCTTTAATTTTACCAGAAAATGGTTTGTCCGATGCTAATTCTTCAATGTTTTTGGTCTTTTAGGGGGATCCGGGATCACCAGGAAGCCAAGGACATCCTGGAGATGAGGGTGGACCTGTACGTTTGAATGTCTTTCAAACCAATGTCGTAGAATAGTAGCATGAAAATGTTTCTTTGAGATATCTTGTGACTGTAAACCGTCTTGATCCCTGATTTCAGTTTAACCATATTTTTAAAATCAAGATGTACAGTTAGAACTTGTCTTTGTGTTCTTTCATATTGCATCCCTCTTTTATTTTGTCATAGTATTGATTGTGTTTTTCATTGTCCTGTAATGACAGGGAGAGAGAGGTCCTCCTGGGGTTAATGGAACTCAGGGTTTCCAGGGATGTCCTGGACAAAGAGGTGTCAAGGTAAAGGCTTTGCTATTAACTGTTACTTTAAACTGTAATTATTATCATTTTTCATTTATTTGATTGTGGTGTGACACTATTTATATTGTTTTCTTCAGGGTTCTCGCGGTTACTCAGGAGAAAAGGTGAGTATTTTTCTTACATTTTTCATAGTCTCAATTTGCCAATAAATGAAAAAAGTCTACTGATTAAGTGACGTCCACTGTATTGCAGGGTGACTTTGGAGAAATTGGACTTGATGGCATCAATGGAGAAGAAGTAAGTCTGTGTTCTATTAGATGTAGTCATCGAGTCCATTTCATTAAAATATATTAAATCATAGAGATTAATACACGCCTGCTTTTTGTCCTTAGCCGTCTCAGACGCATGAATATAAACTGGATTATTCATGTGGGATTTAATTGGTATTTGCTGGATGATTTCAGGGCAAAGGTGGAGTGGCCGGACCCCCAGGAGACCGAGGAAACGCTGGCAGGAGAGTGAGTGATAGGATAAAAATTTAGCTTTGCATTTCTTCCTACCCATTTTTCTTTCAATCTCAAATCGTTAGAAATGATAAATGCTTACTGTGCATATTTTTTGATTTTAGGGTCCCAAAGGCACAAAAGGACAAGTAGGAGACAGAGGAGAAGTGGGATTCAGAGGAGACCCTGTAAGTATTATGGAAACTGGATTTACTGCTATTTCCATTTCCATGTCCAAATCAATCAAAAAATATATATTGTAAATTACAAAAACACAAACTAACAATTATTGAGGAATTATTATGTACATTGATATCTTGATTGCTTGTAACTGGATTTGCATGCACACAGTGCAGTTTTTTAGAGTGTTTGAATCTACAATTGAAAAATGTATATCTGTCTAATAGGGTGTAGGCGGAAAAAATAACAACAGCACCGGACCTAAAGGAGACGCTGGTGATGCTGGACTAGCGGTAATGTCCCCCTTCACACGTTGTATCCAATGCATTTTCAACATTTTGGTTGCGTTTGCGTGTGTTTGTTTCATTTGGGATATCTGTTCTGAAATGACAGGGAAGGCCTGGTCAGGATGGACAGAAGGGGGGCCCCGGTGAACTCGGCAGACCAGTAAACGAGATTGCCACGTCTTCATTATCCTTGCTACATACAGACTTGCCACTGTTTTTTATTAATCGTGATTTCTGCTCCCACTTCATTAGGGAGCTAAAGGAAGAAGAGGCTCACATGGGCAGGCTGTAAGTCCCTTTTTGGTGAAACCATACATTGGTTAATACTCATTCAGAAACTCTTGTAATGGCAGTAACATTTGACTGCTTGCGTGTGTGTCATTTAAGGGTATTCCCGGAAAAGCAGGTGATGATGGCGTTCAAGGAGAACCTGGTATAGGAGGATCAAGAGTAAGTTTCTCGTTCTTTCACAGCAATTGAAAAATTATTTAATTGTCAAATTCACTTGCCAAATCATGTTTTAAAGTGGATGTTTCTTGGCAGTATCAGTGATACAACTAATTGTTTTACTGGACTCTGACTGGTATATTTAAATGACTTTTGACTGGACCGTAACTGATATATATTGTATATTTCAAAGTGTTTATTTTTTGAAAAGAAAAAAGTATAAATATTCAAATAAAGTTTGAAAAATTCCAGCTCTGATATGCAATGAACTGGTGGGTCATCAATGTTTGGTTTGTCTCTTTTAAGGGTCCTCCAGGACCAAACGGTGCACCGGGACCCAGAGGAGAAGATGGAAACGCTGGACCCAGAGTAGGAACCTTTTAAGTTCATTTTATTAAAGGGAATATTTAGCTAAAGTCATACATTTTTATGGCTCACATTTACAACTCACATCAGTTTTATGTATATAGCGCACACGGAGCAGATATAACAAAATCAAATTTCACAAACAAGCAATAACTTGCAATGGCACACCGGCTGAACTGACTGAGCATCATGTGCAAAGTGCTCTATTTTTATAAAAGGAGTGTCTTCTAATATCCTCATATTTTGTTTCTTAGGGTCCTGGAGGGGATCCAGGTCCCGCTGGAGATAGGGGTAGAAGAGGAGCTCTTGGTCGCAAGGTTTGAGTTGAAGATTTATCTGGTGTGGCTTATGTTACTTAGTAAAATACCTGTCATTCACAGACTTATGTCTCTCACAATACTGGACACACGTGTAGTCTATTTGAGCAAAAAACATGATGATAAGAAAACATCAAATTGGCTTTGGTTCGAATGCAAAAAAAGGATAGCTACTTGATTGAATATGTCATTTATTTTGAAGACATGACATATTATTTATCTCAACCAATCTCTGTCTGCATCCCGTTATCTGTTGTCCTTTGCAGGGTGAACCAGGAGATCCAGGACCGAAGGGTGTTATAGGGCCGCTTGGTCCCCGCGGAGAGTCGGTAAGAATGAAACCCCATCTACTTTTCAAGTACAATAAACCGTCTTGAATGTATCACAATATTAAATGGTTAAAAACTGTTTTTGTCCTTGTGCGCTTTCTAGGGTGAAGATGGGAGAGATGGGTTTGGCGTTCAAGGGCCTAAAGGAAGAAAGGCAAGTGAATTGTGTAGCGTGCACTCTAATGAGAATATATATGTTTCGTTTTATTTAAGTTTCCTTGAATTTTAATTTAGCGGCACGTATCTATGTGTGAGAATGTATTGAAATATCACCCTTTTGAATAAACCGCTGGCCTGTTTTTGGCTTCTGCTCCGAAAATGGCCTACCCATGATAAAAGTGTAATAACTGTGGAACTACTTTGTTTATCTGGACAATTACTTTTCAGTCAGGATAGGAAACTCCTGAGTGTTCTGATGTGTAAAAATCAGTTTATATGTTACCGGTGAAGAAATAATTCAATATAACACAACACGCAGAGAAATGTCAGGCTCTGGTTGGCTGATTCACACGTTTCAACCACTGTTTTTGGTTGTCACCCCCATTTAATTGATCAAATTCATAATTTCAAAGGTAAGGAGAATGTATGATTCATATGATTGGATGCTTGGTGGTTATTTTACTCTGGCTTCGGCAAGGTTTTTCTGGGCTAGCGATGAAAAAAGTGTGTGTCCATGTTATCTGGACTAATTTGACATATTTTCTAACTTGTTGGAGTTGGAGTGGAGATTGTAGCTAAGATGTCTCAATTGGTGTGGGGCATTAATATACTTGTTCGTGATGAGTACAAGATATTCCTGTTGGGAGATGATTCTGGCTCGGCTTTGGACCAAGTATGATGATGCTCAGGTTGAATTTTAAATAACAAACAGCAATAAAAAGAAGAATTAGATGGCGTTCTATAGCTGTTAGTCCAATTACAATTTTCGTTTAAGACATCCAAAGTCCTGTCCCATACACATTTATAGATCCTTGCTGTCTTGATGAATAAGTAAATGCCATGGCTACGGCCATGTAAAGAGGCAATTTTCTCACTGCACCACTATAACCTGTCTCAAGATAAATGCAGTTAGATAATAATGAAAAAATAATACTGTATGTTCGGCATGTATTATAATAGTATGTATGTTTTTTTTTCTCTTCAGGGTGATGCAGGCTTCCCAGGGTTCCCAGGACCAAAGGTAATGAGAAGGAAAGTTACATTTCATCAGAGGCCTTACATTATAGAACATCATCATTCTCTGTCCTTCCATCATCTCAGGCTCCAGCTGGTGTACCCGGCACGATGGGAGGACCTGGACGCAAAGGGAATCCTGGACAGGGGGTACGTCTTCAGACCCTCTTTAGATTTAACCAAAATGAGTATCATTTTATGAGTATCATCAAAATGTGACTGTATGGAAACTCTCACTAAGCCTCAATGGACACATATGTTTGTTGTGATACAGTAGAATTCTGTTTTGCAAGGTTTTGATTTAGATTGATAGTATGCAGTCTTGGAAATCATAACTATTTTCTAACTATATATAGGGTAGGCTTGCCTTGCCTTGACTATTGACTGTTGGATAGCTTTAAAAGTGAATGTTTCTCTGTTTTCTTTCCAGGGTATCTCTGGGAATATTGGCACACCGGGACCAAAGGGAGATTTTGGATACCCTGGGCCATATGTAAGCAACATAAAAAAATGTTGATGACATGCACTCATTGCAGAATATTTATAGTTCCAGAAGAAAATATACCATATTGTAGACTTCTGTTTGAGTTTTTTCATTGATTCTCATCACTCAAATTGACAACAGATGGGTGGCCTGATGGCTAGGGTAAGGGTGCATACAGCATGGCTTCAAATGCCAAATAGTCCTTTTTGCTTAGGAAGGTTCCAAACTAAGTGAAATGACCCGGAAGTACAGTAAGTGGCCGGTATGATAAGAGCTGTTTGAATTCTCTAAATGTTAAGGAAAACGAGCTTCAATGCTTCTTTATTTAGCTCCTTTAGCATAGGAACGACTGGACCTTCCTCTAAGAAGGTCCTAAAATTTGCCGCTGCAGACTGACATCACTAACATGCGCCTCCCGTCGCATCGTAACTACGTAGCTGAGTGAAAGTCGGATTCCCTAAACACAGCGGGTGAAAGTATGTAGGAATAGACGTTGAGGTAATGTTTTGGACAAAACCAGCCCCAGCCCCTAAATGTCCACCCACATTTCCTGTCTGTCTCCAAACTGTCAGATAAAGGTACAAAATAAAAGACTTAGAACTCATAGTTTACACTCCACAATGTCTTATTGTTACACTCTTAGCAGTAAATTACAAAACTGCTGTTATAACACAACTATTTCTTTCCCCACAGGGACAGAAAGGCCCGAGAGGACCAGGCGTTGTGGTATGTGCTTGTGTATCAAACCGTTGGAAATTGTAATTAATGATCAGGGCCAAAGTCATTGCTGGTGCCTGTGATCAAAATCTTTTTTTTAAATGTCTTCAAATATCTGTGTCCTCAGCAATGTGACCTGGTTAAGAAGATCAGAGAAAACTGTCGTAAGTATAATTTAACAAATACCAATAATGAGAACAAAAATAAGCATGATATCCATGGGTTGTGTACAATACCACAATAACTTCTGATGTTTCTTTTGCCCCTTTTTATACCAGCCTGCTGTTATGGTAAGTACAAAAAATATTGTATTATTCAGATAACATAATTCTAAACTGTACGCACTGAGAAAAAAATGCTCTATCTGTACACCATTAGGTCAGCAGGAATGCCCGCTCTATCCCACTGAGCTGGCCTTTGCCTTGGATGCTTCTGAAGGTGTTGGCCGCCCGGCCTTCAACAATATGCGAGAAACAGTCCTGCGTCTAGTCAGAGAAATCACCATCTCCGAGAGTAGCTGTCCAAGAGGAGCCCGTGTTGCTTTAACCCTCTACAACAATGAAGTAACCACTGAGGTTCGGTTCGCTGATGCAATGAAGAAACGCGTCCTGTTGCAGCGCATTGAGGGACTTCAGACCCTGCAGACCCGGAAGCAGCGCAGCTTGGACACAGCCATGAGCTTTTTGGCCCACAACACCTTTAAGAGAGTGCGCAGCGGCTTCCTCATGAGGAAGGTGGCCATTTTCTTCGTTGGAGGGACAGTCAGTCAGGCACAAACAGTCACCAACGCAGCTCTTCGCCTCCACGACGCCGGAATTGCCACTCTGTTTCTGGTGCCTCGTGAGGACCGAGCTCTTAGCAGAGCGCTGGAGGTAAACCAAAAAACCTATGTCCAATACCGTAACTTTGCTATACAAGTGTTTGTAAGGCATTTGCACAGTGTGATTTTGCCTTTTTGTGCACCAGGTCAACAACACAGCACTGGCCCAAGTGATTGTCCTTCCAAATGCTGGAAGTGCACAGTACAATTCAGTAATCCAGAAGGTGATGAACTGCCATGTCTGCTTTGGTAAGAGTTTGATGTTTGTGCACTAATAGTATCACTACAGCTATGGCGCACATTTTTTTAATTATTATTAAATATATTTAATGATATTATTAATATATAATATATTATATTATTGGACCATTTGTTTCATGTTTTGACTGAAAAATAACAATGTCTTGATCAGGCTATTATCCAGATGTGATCCTTCTTTTTTTGCGTTAATTCATTATTTTATGATGCATAAATGATTTTATGATGCTTATCATGCAAGTCAAAATATCAAAATATCAAATTTATTTCTGAAAAAATCTGAAATGTTCTCCAATAGTTTATTCTAACCTTGTAGCAATCAATCAAAGTAACATTTCATTATGTGTTTACCTTTTTCAGACATTTGCTCTCCGGACCAAATGTGTGACTATGTTCCACCATCGTCCGGTCGAGATAGGAGGTCCTCAACCACAGACGTGGACATCGACATGGCTTTCGTCATCGACAGCTCTGAGTCTACCTACCCAACAGTTTTCACAGAGATTAAGCGTTACATTGCACACATAGTGGAGCAGCTGCAGGTGTCTTCAAATCCCACATCTTCCGTTAACCACGCCAGAGTGTCCGTGATTCAGCAAGCACCTTACAAGTTCCTCCACAACAAAACTGGCTCCGCCATCCATGTGGACATTGGTTTAACCGATCACCACTCAGCTCAGGACTTTGTCAAATTTCTACTGGAGAAGACACCACAGTTAGAGGGTGGCCGGGCGCTGGCAGCAGCTATCGAATCCACAGTGGAGCAGGTGTTTGAGAAGGCGCCTCTCCACCGTGACAGGAAAGTGCTGATGTTCTTTGTGACAGGGAGTGTGGAAGAAGAAGAGGTGCCGCTTTTGCGTATTGCCACTGAGGTCAAGTGCAGAGGCTACTTCCTGGTCATCCTGGGCGTTGGTGACAAGTTGAGTGCAGGAGATACCCGTGTCTTGTCACTCATTGCCAGCGAGCCGTCAGATGTCTTCTTCAAGCGTCTAGACAGCATCTCGGAATTTTATGACAAAAACATCCAGACCTTTGGCCAGCTTTTGCCAAAGTATATCAGCAGTAAGTCCAAGCAGGATACCTGTCAACCAATCAGTTGGCTAAACTATTTACCAGTTACTGTACCAACTAAACCTGAAATACTATCTTCTGTTATTTTTCTTTTCAGTCGAAAATGCTTTCTACATGTCCCCTGAAGTCTCCAAAAACTGCAAGTGGTTCCAGAGTGACCAACCACTTAAAAACCCCTTTACACCATCACAACAACAGGAGTAAGTTCTAGTTTTGATGACATGGCACTTATTTTCATTTAATTGGTTGAAAACAGGAATGCTATAATTTGTTATTCATTGGTTCATTTACAGGAAACATCAGAAACATCATGAAAAACAACAAGAAGTTCATCAAAGAAAGCACAACGGTTAGTGTCCATATGTACTATAGTAACATATGGACGGGTTGACACTTTTCTTCTTTACTTTGAGTCATGCATAGCTAAATGCCCGTCAACAAGGGATTTGGCTGTGCATTGTCCTGCCTTAATACCACTTTATCCAACCCTCCTCCCTTCAGATGCCGATGAGCTGCACGTCTCCAACGTCACATCCAGTAGCTTGAAATTGCGTTGGACCGGCCCAGACCCCAAGCTCTTTGTCTACTACGAGGTTGTGGTGACTCGGCTGCATGACCACGCTCTGGTGCTGAAGACCAACGTGTCAGACGTTGAGCTTTCGGTGGACAACTTAGAAAGTGCCCAAACATATCATCTTGTGGTCTACGCCCACAATGCAGAGGGTGAAACTGTCTCTACCCGCAAAGGCATCATTACTACCAGTAAGTTCCTAATACTTTTCCTTTCACAAGATGACAGTTTGATTAAACGAGTCATTTCTGATGCCCCATAACACACAATATGCTGATATAGTCCACTGAATGTACAGGGTTTCAGTAACTTCATCATTTGAATCTTCACTTAAGGCTAAATGTTGGTAAAACTGTTCTGTTACAGAAGCAGCAGATCACAAGCCAGAGCATAAGCACGCTAACCAAAGCCCGAGCACTGTGAGCACCGCACCACTGGACAAACCAGAAACAGGTGAGTGATCGCACATAAGTATGCGCGTGTGTTGGAGTATCGATATTGTTTTTTTTCTTACGCACTGACCTTTATTCTGTAATTTTAAACATGCATATCTTGTTAATAAGCAGCAAAAAGATGTCGTCTTTGAACTTTCAGCACAAATCAATACTTAATGTTTAGTCTTTATATACACCTTTACATGTTGCTTGTATGTATTTGGCTGTGTTTCCTGGGCTGAGTGTTGGCAAAATACATTATCCCTGAGGTGCTGTATTGCACTCAAATATACAAATTAATCAACTCCGTGGAAGGCCTACATGCCAAGATATAGTAAGTCGTACAGCTGAAATTCAGTCTGACAAACAACAGGGTCAAAATAGCATTCTCTGTGTCAGTTGGAAATAAATGCATATTGTTAGAGGGGAAGATAAAAGCAATGAAGATGTCTGTAAAGATATTTAATTTATTAATTTATTTTAAAGAAGGACGCCTTACAGCTGCTGTTTCTTAGAAGAGAGAACATCTATAAAGGCTAAACAGGCTCTGTTTTGACAACCCATTGTGAGCTGCTTCATATGGACCCTACAGTTCCACATTTCTGTGCCAAAAAGGGATTGACATAGAATACAGCCATTGGGTTTATCACATTGTAAACAGCTGTGATGGCGTGTTTCAGGGGTGAGTTGTGGGATTGGTCACGTGCATGCATAACAGAGTTAGATCTAACTTTCTAATCAAGAACTAGATCTAATTTTTCTAAAACCCAGACTCAAACCTTTTTCTTTCTACTGATCTCATTTTTGGACGTCCAAACTCCTAATAGTGCCAGCAAACAGATTCCTCTGAATAATGTTATATCATCTTTAATGCTGTTCCCTTTGCATTACGAGAATGAACTATTTTAGCTCTAAGACTCTTTTGACTCCATTTGACATGTTTAAACACCCCTCAGCTGCAGATATCAATCTAACCATCAGCAGCACCTTCTTTTCACAGAAAAGCGGGAATTGCATCTTTTTGCCTAAGTAAGTGTGTAGGGAGGTTAAAATAGGAGAATAGTAAACAATCGTACATCATTTTTAACAGATGACGATTACAACTGAGTAAAAGTCTTAGGTCATTTAGATCCACATTACAGCGTGTTGAAAAACCTGTGGATAGCTTTCCAGCTGGTGAAAAGTTGGTTTCTTTAAGCTTAATTCACATTCACGCTTTTTGGTTTCCACAGTGCCGGAGCCTCAGCCAGAAGAGCAGCAGGCTGAAAAAGTGCAGATCCTCCCGAATCCTGGTGAGCTTTGATCTACTTACTGGACAAGAGAATAATATAAATGTTCCTAACCCGATTAGAAGACATAACTGACTTTCAGGTTGGTAAACTTGAACTCTGCAAAATGCAAAATGCAAAGTTGTTGCAAATGAATTCCAATGTGAAGTACCTCCTTCCTGGTCTAGTTTCAAATAAGCAAATCCTCACACCCAAAACATGATAAAAATCTGGCGCATCAAACAGTTAGCTTTGATGGAAGTGCTTTTGTTCCATTTACAAACATTTACAAGCACAATATCGATTACTATTCAATAAAAACTAACAGGTCACCGGCAATGTGCTGGCATCACCTCTTCATTACTAGTTAGTACATACAATGCTAATAATATATTTAGCGATGACTGCAACGTATAATGTTCATATTTAAAGGTATATACAACATGACCGTTTGTGTATTAATTACCCCTGTGTTACCTGCGGTTAAGAAACAAAAATAATAATCTGGCAATCCTTTATGGTGAAAGAAAATTCTGAAAATAGAGTAAAGGAACTGAAGCCAATTGACCACAGCAAAAAGCCTTGCTTTTACGGACTCAGACGAACTAGTAGAGCACTCACGCAAAATGAGACATAGTGGCGGAAGTGTTTTAAATATTACTGTTTTTGTGAAAATGCATGTTTATGGTCGTGTGAATGGGAAAGCTAGGATACGACTGGATAAATGTGATTACACTGCACTTGTACTTTCATTAACTGTTATTTGTCACCTCTCTCACAGACTCTACAGCAGTGGACATTTGCCAGCTTCCCAAAGAGGAAGGTACTTGTGCCAAATTTGTCCTCAAGTGGCACTTCGATGCCCTGAGCAAGAGCTGCACGCGTTTCTGGTATGGAGGCTGCGGCGGGAACCAAAATCGCTTTGACACGCATCAGCAGTGTCTTAAGGCTTGCGGAAAAGCAGGTACATGTTTTGTGGATAGTAATAATCTCTGATGATCAATCAATCAATCAAAAAATTTATTTAAAAAAAAAAAAAGCCGTAATACTGATCTACCACGCAGTACTACAGATGTAGTACACAGTAATACAAATGTAACACCCTTGCAATATCTTTTAATTTGGTCAAAACTTGTGACATTTATTTGACTGACCTGACTACCAACCCTTGTGTTAAATGAGTAAAATAAAAGTTCTCAAATTATTTCTTCATTCTGTGAATGCAGTTTATTTTCTAAAAATATCTGCGGATTGTATGCTAATTTGTAATTTGAGTCATTAACAAGTGAAAACGTGTTAGAGATGCAAAGACGTCTGTTTGTAAAATGACCTAACCATGTTTTTCTTTTCTTTTACATTTATCACCAGCACCCATCAACCAAGGAGTCATGGATGCAATAAGAACATAGGATGAAACATGGCTGGCTGCCCCCCTGTTTAGGGGATTCTTAGGAGCATCACCCCAAATAGCCACACTGTAAGGATGTAATACTAAAGCAACGGTGGCTGCACTGGATTCCACAAAAAATGGACTTTATCCCCGAAATTCTTGAAGTAGAGAAGGGAGGCAACACGATCTGCTGCATAATTAGTTTGAACCTTCTGGTGCTATATATTTGTTTTTAAGTGCATACAGTCTTGTAACGTCCCATTTTCCGGAACAACGTCATCATATCTGAAGTTTTAAAAAAAGCAGTTTAATGACAACAACATTAAAGAACAGTTTTAAGTAATACATCCGTACAAGCAGGACTTGCATTATTCAATGCAGTCTTTTTTTCTCATATATTGTATATTTTACATTCCACATTCACATTGCAACATTGACTTTTATTGATCTATATTGTTTTAAAACACACGTGGTCTCTGTGGAATCATCACTACACTATTCTACAGTCACGGAATCCAAAGCAATGTTTACACAATTTTTGTACGCTGGTTTTATGATTTCATAATGATGATTACCAAACATTGATGTAATGTTAAGTGCACTTCTGGATCCACTGCCTCAAACACACTTAGTTCCAGCTGATGAGAAATGGAATATACTTGTCAAACAATTTTCTTTCATTTGGTTTTACTGAAATGTGTGTTCAATCGGGGTGTAGTGGTAAATAAACACAAGACTTTCTAATATACATGAGCCACTCATTCTTTTCTTTCTTCTTTTGGGGGGGGGCTTGAAGAGCGACTGACTTGAATAAAGCCCAAAGTTAATTACATCTTACAAAGGTCATTTCTCGTTTCTTTTTTCATTTATTGTATTATAGGATTATTCTACTGCCTTTAGTCTAAGTTAAAAAGAGGAGCAGCTGACAAAGTAGTGCCCTCATATATGCAAGTTAAATATAAAGTTGATTCTTTGTCCAATGTTACCAAACCTAATGTTGTCGATGAATCTCCCTAGATGGTAGTTAAACTTTTGTGAAACAATACTAATGCCTCTTTAGAGAACACGAGACCATCAGCGAGAATATTGGCAAAATTTCAAAATAGTTTTTTCAGATAAAACCATTTCACACCATGTCGCTGTGCCAACTGGAAAGAAGGGAGGAACTGTAGGACCAGGACTGCACGCTAACCTACACGTTCACTTGACTGTAGGACTCCTAAAAACCTGAATAAAGCCCTGGAAAGAAATGTGATCAAATGAAAATATACACATGAGTTTATTAGAGCATAAGTTGAGGTCTGGAGACTTTTAAACATTTACCATCACTAGTTTTACACGCGGAAGAAAATACACCGTGACACATGACCGTGTTACACTGTATGCACACCAACATTTGGACTGCTTGTACAAGGATACAGACATCCTCTGAATACACAATGCACTGTATGTGCACAGGCCTTTCACATCTTCTTTACCTGCTGAGGCACAGAGGTGAGAATTCAACTTGGAATCTGGAACACTGCTGCAAGCAACGTCTGATTAAACATTTAACATTAAATCAGTGCTGTTACTGGTTATAGCAGTATGTTAATGTCCACGGTCACATGCTGGTGGTTTACAGGTGGATGAAATGTTTTGTGACCTAAATCACTATTACTGGTTGGGTTTGACAAAGATTCTCACTTTCATTTGGGCTTGACGTAATTAAAATCTTGAAAAGCATCACCATTAGAGGTGGGCAAAACATCTGTCAAAAAAACAGATGTATGGGCTACAGTACATATATCGTATAATTTTAAGGTACTTATACTTCACTTGATCAATTCCTTTTATAATGTTATGGTTCTACTCCACTCTATTATCAGGGGCATCTGGCTCCAGCCCCCCCTCTCACCCTCTCCCTCCTCCACGACTTGGAGTATCAGTGGTTTTGAAGATGACTCTCAGATTCCATTTTTAAAAAACAGGAGGATCAGATGTTCCACAAAAGAGACATTTCCCCTCTAAAACAAAAGTTTTTTTCTGGTCCAAAGCAGTTATAGGTTCTATCATTTTCATAAAATAGATTCAACTTGAGCTGATACAACAGTAGAATGCTGTTAAAACTTGAAACGTCTTTTAATCATATCAGTCACAGGGGCATGGTACTTGAATGAAAACTTAACAGAGTAGTAACAAGTGACAGAGTAGTTTTATATGATTGTATTGCTACAATAAAAAGGAGCTCTGAATGGATTTTGGAGCAAATCTATCTATGATTGGGGCCTCAACACGGCAACAAGTGAGGTGGCTAACGGTGCTAACAAAGTGTTGACGAAGCTAACAGTGTAACCCTGGGGGCGGAGGGTGAGCTTCGTTTCCATGACCCCCCCCCATCGTTAGGGACCACGTTAGCAGCAGTAACCACAGTTTGAGCTCTGGGCAGAGAGACAGACATCAGCTAGGCAGCGGACGATACACACACTAGAAAATCCCAGACCTCAAAGCTCGAACGAATGCAACGGGCAATTCAGCGTCAGAATTTCCACAATGAGCCGAAAGCGCCTAACAGCAGCTCACTGTGGAGCACTGCTGAGTCATTCAAGACATGCCAGACCACCCTCTCTCTTCCAACACGCCACCACATGAATTGGAACCCACAACCTCAACCGTCAAACAGAGCTGAGCCGTGTTTTGGTTTCCGTGAGGTGATGGATGGGTCATAAAGACCATGTGAAATGGGGGCCGTCCTTCTCTCCAGACCTTTCATTGCTTTCTTCCTCTGTTTGAGACTTTATTATTATATTTAGATGGTGCCGTTCCTCTTGGGGAGATTGTTCTCTTTTTCATACCTTTCTCAGTCTCAGATCCACACCCGCCTCACCACTCATGAGCATAAACTCCCTTCACATCTTCTGATCACCAACCAACCCTCTAAACAGACTCCTGCCCCCCAGAGACACATTTGGCTAGATCGTTCTGAGGTTTTTCTGTGCCAGCACTCTCGCCCGGCTGATTCCCCGTCACCGACCCCGTCTGTCCCTGTTCTTCCCGCTCTGCCAGATTCCTGGTAAACCTACTCGCCTTCTGATTCTGTCTCCGGTAAACTCTGCCAGCTGAAGGTTTGATAATAAAAGCCAAAGATCCCAGAACTCCCGTGTATTGCTTTTGGGTCCATATACTCTCGGTTACAATATTTGAGACACTCCATGGTTACATTAATGTGTTGAGCAGATTAGTATGCATGTTCTCACATAAGTCCCATGCAGTTCTCCAATAATTACGCCCATTTTTCCCAATGAGCATGTGCAGCATCCTCTCATTCCCGCTGACACAGAACAAACTTATGAGCCTAATTGATGAAACATGGGCTCTTTGCTCAACATTCTCCTTTGGTTTTTGCCATACGAGACCAGTGATTTTATAGGAATTTCCCAATAGCGATGATTCATATGCGACAATTAGAGAAAGTTGTGCCATAGACTAAAACTTTTCCAGTTTTGAGAAAAAACTAAATGCATTGGTTTCTTCTGCAAGACTGTTCTTTTGAAGAAGAGTTAAATAGTGATTGTGGTCTGCACTGTGTTTGATGACTCCTAAGGAAAAGACTTCTATGTGGTCTAGAAAGGATGTGTCTTGGTCGACTGCTTTCCAAGTGATGAACTTGGCAAAGGTGGACGACAAGCGTGGGAGCTCTGCTTTGTCCTTGGTGGTTTTATGTCCCATGTGGACCGAAAGACAAGAGGAGGTTTTTAGTGCTCTGGGAGCAAATATGCAGCTGTCCCATCGCTGACTCACACTTTGGCTCTGCATCTTTCCACAACAACCATAACAGTCGGGGGCCTGTAATGACTTTCACATTGAGCAGCGGAGCGGTAGAAGGCCCTGTAGCTCCCGAGCATCTCTGGTCTCTCCCTCTGTCTCCCTTGGCTCTCTTTGCCGTGGCATCCCACGTATGCTACTCAGCCATTGCCCATCCATGGTCGGACTGGATGCTGAGTATACAGTTTGCAAATGTCCCTGGGGCCAGTGAAGGTTTCCAAGTTAAAAGGCTTAAACAAAAGGACAAAGAGATCTGAGGGAAAGTTGCTTATCACTTTTGTCTCTCAAAATGGCTTGTCTCTAATTTTGTGGTAAGAGAATGGACAACACAATCTGGCATTTAAAAATGATTTTGAGAACTAAAGAAAAAGTACTGTAGAGGTTAGTAAGTACAAATAATATCATAAGATCAAATAGTGAACAGTTTAAAGTCTACGTGAAACAAAGTTTGTCCATGGGGATGGTTGAAAACATTTTTTTATGTAAAAAACATTTTGTCACAACCCATTTTAAGAGTCATACCTGTATTAGAAGGATAAGAAGAAAAATAGATACAACAGCTATGCTTCCCATCGACTGCATACACATAAAAAACCCTACACACACACACAAGGGGAGTGTGGAGGAAATGAAGGCATATATGCTGAACTGAAAACACTACCACTGTTCATTTAATTAGAAAATAGGATATTCTTTACAGATCACATAGTAAATTCACATGAGCAAATAGTTAAATGAATAATGGCAGAATACTATTTAAATTTTCCAACAGTCCACGGAGCAGAACCCTTGTTGCGTCACATGTTCACTCTTGCTCTGATCACAAAAGCATTAATGGGACTATTTGTTGTGCTTTCTGATTGAAATGAATTATGTTGGTTTATGATGTGTACTATTGCCAACTGTGTATAAACTGTGTTTATGCTCCATTAAACATCTTTAAAAACTAGTTAAACTACTGTTATACGTTCATACTCATATGTTTGGTTAAATAATCTGTATGTAGTATGTATTTTTCATCGAAGGTTTACATCATTTATCTGAAAATATGCGTCACTGATGACGTGTTGTTTTGTCTCTGCACAGCTCTGTTCTGTGTGGCTCCTCCAGGCCCTTGACCTCCAGTTTAGGTAACAGCTGCATCACAAGAGGAATTCAGCTGGATCCCCAGAGGGCGGGGGGAGGTAAGAAACTCATTATGAGCCTTTTCTGACCACATTCTCTCCAATCCAACAGATGTTTCCATTCCTTTATACTGTATGTGAGCTTGCTATGAAGATGGACTATTGCAGCAAAACACTACGTTAGGCTGTTCATTAGCACTTGCTTTCCCCTGATGGTATTGTGAAGATCACCTTAGAAATCTGGAATATATATATATATATATATATATATATATATATTTAATTAGGGCTGGGCGCAGTATGGCCAAAAATGAATCTGACGCTATTTTGTAAGGTTCTGATGGTATCCCGGTATTTTCCAGTATGTCTGAACTGATCTTTTTTTTTGAGTAAACGTTCATTCATTGATATTCATTGCATCGACGGGAGGGGGGTGCGCGGACGCGGACGGTCCGGTCAACGGAGGGGGGGCACTGACCTCCACAGTCACATCTCAATCCAATAGAGCACCTTTGGGATGTGGTGGAGCAGGAGATTCATCATAGCTGTGCAGCTGACAAATCTGCAGCAACTGCGTGATGCTATCATGACAATATGGACCAACACCTCTGAGGAATGTTGGATGTATGCAGTGAAGAACTAAGGTAGTTCTGCAAAATGGGTCCAACCTTTTACTAGGTGAACTTAATAAAGTGGCCGGTGAGTGTATGTATCTATGTATATATATTAGGGGTGTAACGATTCATCCACTGAATCGATTAATCGATTTATATTCCTGCAATCCAACTGAATCGATCTGTGCTCCGCAAATCGGCATTCAGGACGACATATATCGATTACAAATTGATTTGTATCGATACTTGGAAACTGCACATTGGATTAAAGTACAAAAACGGTGTGGATGTGTGTTTGTTTGTTTCTTTTTTAGCACTTTAGACATGTTAAACGTTACTCGGTTCAGTCCGCCTGTCTGTGATGTCATCAGTACCCACCGGCAGCCGCGCGAAACTCGGAACAACAACAAAACACAGCGTAGAGGAGACGACTGCGAGCGAGACATTTACAAACCAACTTATCGATCCAGCGTGTGAAAACATTTTGGCTTTCGGTCACTGTTTGTAGAATATGTAGAAGCCAAATAAAAAACACGGAAACACGACGAATCTTTCCGGCCGTCTACTAAGGCGCCGTGGGATTAAACAACACCGATAGTCAGGACCTCTAGCAGCGTTACCGCTGCAGCAGCAGAAGGTAACTCCAGCTCTGCAGACACCTCAGGCCTCGCCAGCACCAAACTCAACATCACAGGAACAATTGCCAAGTTTATCTGTAAAGACGTGCGACCCTACAATGTGGTTGAAAATCCGGGGTTCTGTGAATGGATCCAAACATTGTGTAATTATTGTGTAATGTTTACATTGAAAATGGCTGCACTTGATTCAAATAAAAGGTTAATACATTTGCCATTAATTGTTTGCTTGTTTATAATATCCATAATTATTTAAACCGGAATCTCGGAAACTTTGCCTGCACTAACCAGTAAAGTTACTGGATCGATTTCAAGTCACTGAATCGAATCGTTCTAAATTAACCCAGATTGTCCATGAATCGCGATTCATATCGAATCGTTGTTAAAATGAATCGTTACACCCCTAATATATATATATATATTCTGTAAAGTGGAATAAAGTGGAATTCTTCACACATTCCAGCTCACATTCTTCCCAGACCACTTTGTGATGTTTATATAGTCTTCATCCTGTCAAATGCTCTTAAGATGCTCTTCAGTTACAGCAGAATGTTTGTAGATTGTAGATGATTCAAACAAACTGTCAACAAAGGACATACTGCATTGTTACTAAAACATGGAGCTTGTGCATTTTGCATATTATTCTAAAATCTTGGGACTAACTACAGGTTCTATAACCCAAAACTCATAATGACACTTTTAAACACACTGGTAAACACCTAAAATTCAATAATAGTTGCTTTGATTTGATTTAGTTCAATTAAAGAATTATATTATTCCAAAAAGTTGCGGCAAAGCTGAAATATCCAGCCGTTGCGATGCTTGAGGGGTAAGTGGAGCATCACTGACCAAACAACTCAGTACCTATAGACAGACTTTAAGAAGTGGAATCAGTGACGTCGTCGATTTTGATCTTTGCTCTTACGTTTGGAAACCTCAAGTTGCTATCTACGGATTACGGCCGTCATCACGTTGTTGTTTTTTTCGCAACCTATAAACAGATGTTACTGTGGAATTTGGAAGAGTGACCTAGAGACGCCGCATATTGCTGTGGCAGCAACCTGTCAATCACAGTAAGCCCACCCTAAAGCGCAGTCCGCATTATGGCCCATTTTGATCTCTAGATGAGCCTCAAATTGTACTTAGGAAGACTTGAAACTAGAGATTAAGACCAATAACTGAAATCATAGAGAAGTACAGTCATTTTCACATAGACTTCAATATGCGTTTTAAATGTTGCTCAGAACAGCTTGTTTCGGGCTCGTGTTACGTTATAAAAGTTTTAGCCGACAAAAACAGTGCTTTAATCGTCTTGTGTTTGCTGGACTCATCCATCCCTCCTCCGCAACATCAATATTGGTCTTTGATTTTTCATAGTATGTCATTTGGTATGACCACCACATCCTCTTATAGATAAGTTTCATGTGTGAGAAAAAAGATCCTAAGACTGAAAGAAGTTGTTGATGACGTGGGTATATTCCATCTGTTTTAGATTCATATGCAGCCAGACTAATTTCTGTTTTATCCTCCTAGCCATGTTATTCCCTCGGCCTAATGCTTTCCAAAAGGTATCATATAACAATAAAACAGCCTTTTTCGAAAAAAAGAAAAGAAAGTTTCTGGTATCAAGAGGAACTTTATATTTAACCTGGAGTCTTGTTCAAATAAGAGCAGAGTTTGAGGCAGAATGGAGCAAAAACATAGCGTGTTTGTCCACGGCCAGTGATCTGTATTCTTTTTCCTCACTTAATTTCCTCTGTAATTACAAAAAGTCTGAAGGCTGAGTCCCCGGGAGTAGGACATGAATGAAAGGCACATGGGGGACACACGAAAAGACCCGTTGAGTTTTGGCTGGCAGTGGGACAGTTTAAGCCAAGTCCAAGGCCTGCTGGACACAGTATCTTGACTTTTAATAGTGGATTAGGGAATCTCCTGGAAGAGAGACATGATGGCCATTATCTGTGAACTGTCGCTGAGGTCACATGAAAACAGCTGCTTTGAGAAGCGCCATGAGTCTATGAGAATGGATTTTCCCGTTCTGTTGGTTCTCATGAGCTGGTTTGAGGACACAGGACTTGTCTGACCACGGTGGAGAGTTGCTTCAGGGACTTTATTGTCTGTATATATGACAAATGTAAGCATTCTTGAGGAAACGTGCCCATTTCCATGCTAGACCAAGGTAAACTTAAGTGATTTATGAATCCTGCAAGATGCAGATGTGGCTTGTTGAGACACACACACTGTCAGGCAAGTTGAAAAGCTGCAAGTTTGTTTACATGATTTGCAACAAAGATCATTCTAATGCAGTCCAGCTGATATCTGTCCCATAACTTTTACAATGGAACGCAATTCCTTTGGAAAGTTTCTCTCCTTCTCCTCCCTCTTCCTCCCACCACTTCCCTTGCTTTGGCACCCACACTGGGTTTACAATTTAAACATATTATATATTTTAGTATTAATAGTATTTAAGAGTTAGCACTATGTGACATGTCAGACAAATTGTTGGTGAAGACTGCCCCCTGCTGTTCATCTCATCTCTATTGTGACCTTTTCCTCCATCCAATGTTATCCAGCTATCATGGGACTACAGGGAAAAGACTGGAAGCACTGTGAGATTCATGTTCTTTGACTTCTTCAGTTCTTTCAACACCATCAAGCCGTTGCTTCTGTGGGACAAGCTGCAGCGGACCAGGGTGGACCACCACCTCTCTGTATGCATCCCGGACTACCTCACCAACCGTCCACAGTATGTGCGGATACGGGGGAGTGAGTCAGCATGGAGGCCCCACAAGGACCTGTTCTGGCTCCAGTTCTCTTCTCCACATAGACCTCTTACTTCCAAAACAACTCCGTTAACGCCCACCCGCAAGTTCTCTAAAGACTCAGCAATTGTTGACCTCATTTCTGCCAGTGATGACAGAGAATACAGCGAACGGAACTAACCAGTTAACATCCAGGAAATCTTATAGTTTATATACTATATTTATAGAGTTTTTTTTATCGTTAGAAACGATTGCCCAAAAAAACATGTAGAAATCATGTAGGTTGAGAAAAGCAAATAAAAATGCTAAAAAAAGTATTTTCCTAAGAAAGTAGCTGTCAGCACTATATAAAGGTTGCGACATCTAGCGGGAGAGTTCAATCTGCTACTTTTGTCAGAATAGAAAAAAAAGAAAAAAGTAAGCTTATATCTAACTGAATGCAACACTTTACTCGCTGCAGCAAGGAAAGTTGTCCTGCACCAACGTCGACCCCTTTATAGCATGTTGCCTGTGGCTATATGACAAAAGACAGATATCACCTTTGACCCCTGGTAAAAGAAGCCAACTGTTTGTAATTACCTTTGCTAAAGACGCTAGGCTGCTGACAGGCCTCTTTTTTTGTGTAAAAACCAGTTTATATGTTACTGGTAAAGAAATATAGCAATGTTTCCAAAAAGAAATCCAATTTTGTAAATGGTCTCCAAAAACTCCTGTGAAGAGAGATATCAGGCTACACATCTACATGATAGTGTAGATACAGTGTTTGGACAGAACTGTAAAGTTTCACGTTGATAGACTGAGGATGAACTACTCTATGGAAGGCTTTTGTGTAGGCCTCATGGCAGACGAACGGGACAGTAAAAATGTGGATTGCGAGCGTAAAATAATGCTTGAGAGTGACGATTGCCAGCACAAAATCGACCCCCAAAACGCCATTCCAATGTAGCAATGTCATGCAAGATGGCGGGAGGCCGTATTGCACTGCAGAAACAGAGGAATAATTCGATAATTTTCTTCAAAACTGGCAAGAATAGGAGATATTTAGGATTCATACTCTTTAATTGTGCAGCTTTTGAACTGCCATGTTTGGAGTATTTTAAAACGGATTAGTGCTTATTGCAGCCAAGACCAACGCTTCAATTTATGTGATGCATTCATATATTTGTTCATGATAAGGACCCAATAGTTTGGTTCTGGCCTCCCTCTTCCACCAAAAGTCACCAGTGGCTAGTCACCATGCCACAAGCAGTCTCCCTGTATGAGCTAAAAGAAAGAAAAGCCACAAACTGTACAACTGTGCAAAATAGGAAGCAGGTTGTGCTTGAAACATCATCTGCAAAATGCAACGACGCCCTACGCCCACGACTACACCTTGATATCCTGTCCATGAATACCACAAACAGGGGTAATGACAAGGCGTAGCCTGGTGAAGATCAATCCCACCGGAAACTACTCTGAATTACAACCGAACACAGCTCTCGCTTTGGCCGTACAGGAATTGGATGGCCCCAAGTAGGGACCCCCTCACCCCGTACTCCAGCAGCACCTCCCACATTATCTCACTGGGGACCTGGCTATACACCTTCTCCAAGAAAAACAAAAACAAAAAAAAAAAACACATGTAGACCAGATGAGCATAGTCCCGGGACCCCTCAATGATTCCTGCTGGAGTAAAGAGCAGGACGAAAATCACATTGTTCCTCTTCAATCCGTGGTTCGACTATCGGCCAAACCCTCCTCTCTAGACTTTACCAGAGAGGCTGAGTAGTGTGACCCCCCTGTAATTGGCACACGCTCTCTGGTCCCCCTTTTTGAAGAGAGGTTCCACCACCCGCCACTCTTAAAGCACTGTCCCAGAGTTCCACGCAATGTTGAAGAGGCGTGTCATCCAAGACAGCCCCCAAACAACCTTTGCTTTCAGCATCTCCGGGTGGATCTCGGTAATCCCCGGGGATTTGCCACGGTAGAGTTGTTTGACCATCTCAGTGAACGCTCGTAAAAACACTCCCATCTCAGATAGCTACAATCCAATTGTTACTATTCACAGATTTCAACAGATTCAACATTCAACAGATTTTGGCGTATACATTTCATTTGGTGTATACCGAACATATGCGTAAAATACTGTGGAAATCGGATACTGTAGTCGTCACATTTCAAATTGTAAAAATCTGAAATCACAGTGGAGAATAGTAGAGACACTTCGACCCAAAGCCTTTTGAATAATAATCTGGAGAAGGGAAATATTCGATTGATGATGAGCTCTCAATGAGATGGAGATTGAACAGCGTTATTAGCCAACTGAGCTAACTGGCCATATCACCCCAAGAAGGCAGCACGTTTGCAATAATTACAATCGTGAAAATGCATTGAGTTCATGCATGTCAACACAAACCACTTTTAGCTTCACGCCTGCGCCCGGCATGCCGTCCATTCACACATGCGTGTGTGGCTGCATGTGTGGCTGCATGCAGATTTAATAGCGTGGTGAGGGACACAGAAGAATGAGACACCGTCTCACGCTCTGACTCACTGGCACGCCGTGCTGTCATGAGGCCAGCGCTGGTTTCTCACATGCCTGCACGTTGGTACGTTTCCACAGCAAATGCACACACATTTCTATACATAGGTGAGGTCAGTCTGAACCAGGAAGTAGCATCCACTTCAGCAGTGAAAGTGCCAATGAGCTACAAGATCCTCTGCAGTACGAACATCAGCAGGAACGGCTCTGATGTAGTTTCGCACCAAATCATGTCAAATGTCTGTCACTTCAAGTGTGGCTCATTTAGGGATACAACATATAAGTACTGGGAGTAAAAAATCCACTTTGTAGAACTAACAGATATTCAACAGAGTAAGGCATAGACACTCATTGTAATAGTTAACAATAACTTGTAATGACTGGTATTAGAGGAACACATATGGACAGAATAAAAGTCCAATAAGCTTTTTTTCACGAGAGGTGGTTGTTGCAGCGGTGAACTGCAAGTCAAATGAAATGTTCCACATCCCTGAGCCCAGTCTGCACCGTAAAGACCAACCCGAGACAGAAGTAAAAGATTTGGAAAGAAAGAATGAATTAGAAAGAGCAAAATATTTATTCACCAGTCAAAACATAAGGTTCAAAAAAAGGGCTGAGACATGACCACTTCTTGACAAAATCCTTTGCAACTCTTCAAGTGCTAAAACATACCAAATTGTTTATTTTTTAGAAAGGGTCCGTTAGGTGAGCAATAAAATAAAATCACATTTCTCCTTCAAAGTCAAGACCAAAATCTGTACAGCAGGTGGGTTACAGAGAGAAGGAAAAGAGGATATAATACAACATTGTGTTCCAACATATGGATTGACAGGAGAGTCATAAATAGGCAGGTCTTGGAGAAGAGCGAGTGGCTTCCATGCGAGATGATGAGTGTGTTTTTTGGTTTGTCTATCAGGGACTAGGACCGGAGCAAGAGTCCATCCAAACATGAACTCTCCCCCTGTCCCTGGCAAGCGGAAAAAAAAAGAAGAAAAAAAAGGGGGCGGCGGGTTATCAGTTCTCGAGAAAAGCCACGTAGTCGGTGAGTCTGGCCAACTGCTGCTCGTTTGGAACCAGTGAGACGGGGGGAGGATCTGTGGGTGAGGGAGAGATAGAGGAGGAAAGGTCCAGTCAGAGGGGGACTCCTCGGTGAATCGCAGCAGACACGTGAGGAGGGTTAATGGTGTGTGAAGTAAGCGCGTTGCGGTGGGCATGTGCGCGCCAGATGATTGGCGGCGCCGTGCGATGATTGCACACACGCCACAACCTCCTCGACCGTTCGCTCAAATCAGACGCTTTATCTTGCAAGATAAATGACTAGCAGAGCTTGACGACGTGTAGAGAAGTAAAAAGTAAAAGCTTGAATTATCAAGCGGAGTAGGTGAAAACGAACGTAGTGGATGAGGGAACACTCAAACATTTCAAGACGTTGTCGGAATGGAAAAACGTCATTGCTGCTTTTCATTGAGATTCAATTGTCTCTTAAATCCCTTCAACAGGACGGTGGGCGGCAAAAGAGCCGAGTGCTCATGACGGGTACGGATCAAAAGAGCAATGCTGCCCCCTACCTGGCTTTTTAGGCATCACCATCCTGGTAGCGGGGTCGGCCTGCCAGCCATGGGTCACCACACCTACACACAAAGACGGCACCAAAGAAAAGCATAAATAGGAGCAGCAAATGGATGCTTTCATCTTTTGACACAATAACCACCCACCTTTCACTGCCTCTTCCACCGAGTATCCCACGAAGGCAGCAAAGTCTTCTGCTGCGATGGAGGTGTAGGCCTGGGCCACCAAGCTGTACGCTCTCTGCCGCGTGCTCTCTGTGCAGGATTCACGAACCACCAAGCAAGTCACGAGTTAACATTTGACGTGACATTTGTCAATTGGAGCTTTCATAGTTATATAACCTGGGATTAGACCATTTTGAATTTCACTGGATTTCTCTTCCCTAATATGGCAGGCTTAAGATGAATGGTGAACGACGCAGCCTGCTGTGCGGTGCTATGAAGCACCGACACCTTCATCTGCAGGCTCAGCTTTAGGAACACTTATCCAGCCCCACTTGACATGGTGATGTGGTTTGTGGAGAGCAGCAGGGCCTCGCAGACCCCCGGCATGTTCTCTGCTAATGCAGCTATCACGGAAAGGTCTCAGGGATGTGGCCTTTCGTGTTTTATAGCCTAGCAACGGTGTGTGTGTGTGCATGTGTGTACCCACACACTGTAACGGTGTGTTAGCAGTAACAATAACAAGCGGGATGAGAAAAGACAGCTGGGCGCTGAAGGCCAGAAAGCACATATTCTGTTGTGTAAACGGCTTGCTGTTGCGTTTACCTTACACAGTCAAAAAAAAGTATCTGTATATCAAGTGTGTTTAATGCTACTTTGTTTAGATTGTCGGTCTGGTTGTAGATTATTATCTACAGTCTCTTTAAACACAAGATAAAAAATAGCCTATTGTAAAAAATGTGGTTCCAGAGACATTGTGTTGTTTTGTCATGACGACCTACTACGTGATGTTCTCAGAACAAAACTGTGAGCCACGTATCAAACATCAGAAAAGTGCTTCTGGTGTTGGAACAACTTCCGCGCAAGCGACTGGCTGCTGAAAACACACGAGGACAAGTGGGTCCTCTACGGGGGGCATTCGGAAACCCGGCCGCACACGTTTATTTTTACCGCGGCCTCTTGACCATTGGGCGATGACTCGCGCAGCAACTGGACCGGCCTTTCTTAGTGCGGCCTTCGCACGAGCTGCTGAGCAAGGCGTCCATGAGTGGGAGGACGGGAGCATTATGGAGGAGAAACAGGACCTGTCCGGCCCGTCCTCGGGTCTATTCCAGGGCTGCTATCACTTCTCACCCTTTTAAAAATAGCCCCCCACTTTTCACCAGCAAAGGCAAAGCAGACAGG
Source organism: Gasterosteus aculeatus (assembly GCF_964276395.1). Lineage (NCBI taxonomy): Eukaryota > Metazoa > Chordata > Actinopteri > Perciformes > Gasterosteidae > Gasterosteus > Gasterosteus aculeatus. The sequence continues at coordinate 2,449,722 of NC_135704.1, read as the reverse complement.
ACGTGGCAAGGACTTTTATTTTTAAATGCAGCCTACTGCCAAGTGAGAGAAGCAGCAGCCTGGGAAACATTTTGGAAGGCAGCTCTCCAAGGAGAATCTATAGGACAGACACGATACTGGGTCTTCCTTTGTGTGTTGACTTCAGCAATAAAGCAAAGGGGAGCTGAGTTCATGCAGCTTTATTCCACATTCCATGAGACAGGTTTGGTGACTACAGGCAGATCAGCTGATCACCAATTCAACACAAACTTGGACGAGTGAGAAGAACAAACAATATTTCATTGACCTACTTATGAGGAAAATAACGTAATGAATCTTCAGACGTTCTATTCAAAGTCATTTTCTCCATCCAAACAGCTTAGTAGTAAAAAAGTATAAAAAAAAAAAAAAGAAGTTAAGAAAAGGTATTAATACCACATTGACATTTATATTGCACTGAAAGCCGACATCCACGGTAACCTTAGATGTCTTTCAACATGAAACGCAATCTGTGCCAGACACAAGAAAACCTTTGACGCCCATATTACATTATTTCCATTTCCAAGTCCATTAACACTTCATTATTCCTCCTCCTCTTCCTCTTCCTCCGCGTCCTCAAATTCATCATCATCAAACGTTCCGAAGTCCATTTTTGCCAGGACCGACTCCACGTGCTCCGTCGACAAAGTGAAGTGGTCCATCTTCTCGAAGCCCGGCTCGGGCCTCTCCTCCCCCAGCGAGCCTTTCGCCGCGTACTTGGTCTGCATGATTAGGCCCTTGGAGGCCAACAGGAACTGAGCGGCGCCGCCCTGCTCCAGCGCCCTCACGGCCGTGTCCGTGAGCTCCGAACTGGTCTGCAGCCGCTCGCCGTAGCGCTGGGCGAGCGCTCGCAGAGCCGCCACCTTCTCATCCTGCTCCTTGCCGATCTGCTCGAGCAGAACGGTCTTGCGCTCTTCCAGCACGGCGTAGAGCAGGTCAAAGCGCTCGGCCAGCCCCTGCTTGGCGCTCTGAGCGTTGTCCTGGACGGCGCGGCAGGCGTCTTCCATCTGGTTGAGCAGGGCCTGCAGGCGGCCGTTGCCGGCCACCAGAGTGTCGATTGCGTTGCTCAGTTCGCCCTTCTGGACCTGGTAAACGCTGGCCAGCGGTGACACCTCGCAGTCCTTGTGCTGGCCAAACACTTTGCACATGGAGCACGTGGGGACCTGACACGTCGAGCAGTAGATGTTGATCTTCTCATCCTCATGCTCCTGGCACATCGGCTCCTTGGATTCTTTGGGCTTCAGGGTGCTTTCTGTGCCGCCGCTGCCTTCTTGCTGCTGCTTGTAGAGGTCGATAATGTTTTCCACCAGCAGGTTCCGCTGGAGCCCGTGCACGCCGTGGCGGTCGAGCACGACCTCAAAGCGGCAGGTGGGACAGCGAAAGACGCCGCCGGAGAAGCGGTACGGGTTGCGGGAGTCGTAGAGGTCGCTGGCACAGCTTCGGCACAGGTTGTGCTGGCAGGGCAGGATGACCACGGGTTTGGTGAACATGTCCAGGCAGATGGGGCAGCTCAGCTGCTTCTCTAGGCTATCCATGGGGCTCGGGGGCCGGACCACAGACCCTGTCCTCTGAACGTCCATGGTGGAAAAGCCTCTAACTACGCTTACGCCGGCAAGTTTCCTTAATTCCCACAAGCGAAAACTAAGCTGTTACCAAAAGGAAGGGCGAGCCTCTCCTGTGTGCTGCATCTGCTGGTATCGGTTCTGACTGGGAGCTGGAGGCTCTGGATTTTATACCAGCCCCTCACAGCTGGTGACACCCGATCCCTTCCCAACAACCCAGGCGCACATTCTTGCCTGCTGCTGTCTGGGGATCTTTTCATAGAAACGTCCCCCTCCTTCTCAGTGCTGCATGTGTCACTGGTCCCAGTGAGCACTGTGTCCCTCCCAACGACCACCGGGGTCCACATGACCGGCCCAATCCAACAGGTAAACAACTTGGTGTCAACAACCCGTGACTGTTGTTTTGCCCATTTCAACCCCTTTGACACAACATTGCATCAATAAAAAAGGTTTTGTTTGCCACTGAAAATGGATGTTTTGCACGTACTATTGACATTATTGTCTTACTTTAAAATGACCAATGGTGTTAAAGTGTCTGAAGTATTACTATTTATTTGTTTACCATCAGGATTTAAGAAATTCTAAGACACCCGTTGAGCGTTACTTGAGATGCCCACTTGGTGTTAATTCTTTCAATTTGAAAGTTTAAGGCCAATAGGCTGTCGGGACCAGTTACTTGTGATAAAGCAGTTGTTTAGATATATTAAGTGTTATTGTTCCACAGTCTACTGATAGTTTACTTTCTTTATCATATGAATACTTTATTTACAGGAAGATTTGTTGCTGTATCAAAAAAGTGTAAATTGTGTGCCAGTAAACAAACCCTCGTAATTCCCCCCACTCACCAAGCAATTATCATCGATGGTTACGCAAATGTCCTATGCCATTACATCAGCATTCATAGCAGATCGACGAGTATCATCACCATGAGGGGGAAGCTATTCTTAACTCTTGCAGAAGGGAACTGTCACATGCTATAGATGGCCAAACAATTTCAAGCACGTGGGGAAATATCTTTGTATGGGGATGTTTGATGTAAAGTGAGAGATGTTTAGATATTCGGTTGTATATGAAGAGTAGGGAATAAATGAAAATAAAATATAACGTTACCTCGAAGAGCCTCCATGACTGGCAGGATATTCTCGGACCATTGGAAGGCTGCAATGGTTGTGTAGATCCCCGGAAAGTCTCGCTGCCAAATGCGCTGGCCAACGGCCCAAATAGATGTTAATTCTGGGTTTGCCTGTATTTAACAAATAAGAACACATTTAAAAAGACCACGGCAATGTTTGTCACGTTACAGTTAATCGAGTCACACTCGTAACTCGGTTGTGTGGTGTCTCTGCTGGGTGAGGCAGGTAAGCCTCTGAGCAGGAATTGCGCCATGTTTCAGTGTGTTTTACCACGCTCACCGATTTTATTGCTTGGGGAATCCGTTTCCAGAGATACCTGCCGTTATTCCTGTTGGAGCCACACCAACAAGTTAGGGGACACACAGAATAAGCATAGCTATATATGATGTATACGATGTAACACACTACAGCTACCAACTAAAATAGAACTTATAGACCAAATAAGTATCAACACATTGAAACCAGATTAGTAAAAACCTAGCACCCCTAGAAAATTACAAAACAGGACTTTGCGAGAACAATCCCGTGGACTACTGAAGACAGACAGACAGAGTGGACTCACATGTCATTGTGAAGCAGATAGAGCGACAGCAGCTGAGAGTACACCTGAGGTGTTGCGATGCCCCCTGGAGCCTGTTAACAATAAAGACAGGGATGCATTCAAGATCCAAACGGGGCTGTCGCTAAGCGTTCTATAGTGTGCATTGCTAAGAACACTGTAATAAACATTCTATAACGTGCATTGCTAGGAACACTGTAATAAACATTCTATAACGTGCATTGCTAGGAACACTGTAATAAACATTCTATAACGTGCATCGCTAGGAACACTGTAATAAACACTATATAACGTGCATTGCTAGGAACACTGTAATAGACGTTAGCTTCAGACTCCACTGACGGTTGAGGGTTCGCTAGTCACTCGTGCGATTACCTTCCTTAGTCCCTACGTTGTAGCATTGCCGTCTCATCTTAGTGTTTTTAGCTAAATTACGACCAAACCGGTCAGTTCCAAGCTACCTGCCGCCACACCGTGAAAACAAGCCACGACTTCTAAGTTATGACAACCTAACGTTAAATAAAGCAGTAACGTTACAGTGGTAGTGAGTAGCGTCGACGTAGCGGAGACACGTATAGTCATGTACGGTTAGCTAAAGAGCTAACATTACCTGCTAACTGCAGACGTTACAGTGGAGAGGACCGCTAACAGTTCTCGTTGAATGCGGATTTCATCACACTTGTGCACTAGTTAACTCACGGCGTAGGGTTTGACGTGTAGGTGTCTGCTCTCTAATATTAGTTAGTACGCGTTAGAGGAAACCTACTAGCGTTAGCTTCTTAGCCATTACGTTAGCCAAAGTTGGTCATGAGCTAACGCTAACTGCCGGTATCACGAGTACCGAGCCTCCAAGAGACCTGGACACAGCGTGGATGGTTTGCAGAACACGCGGTGATTCGGGGCTTACCTCCAGCTCCTGGGCTTCACACTGCTCCAGTAATTTATCATAGTTCTCCTCCATAATCACAGCAGCAGGCATGTTGATGCCTAGCTGTTGCATCATGGGAAACGTCTTCTGCTGTGTGACTGCAGTAGATCAGCAGGACGCCGGCAGTGCTGCTGCCCTCTGCTGGAGGGAACACAAAGGACCAATCACATCAACCCAGGACTCCAATACAGCGCAGCATCATAAGATCAATGGCAACTCAAGAAAATACAATCAAGCACACGTGCATGTCCTACAAATAACTAAATAAGAAAGAAAGTTTGCAAAGAAAAAATAGATGTGTAGGCTGGAAAAAAGAAAACCTTACATAACTTAATTTATTATTAAGAGTTGAAAAATGAAGTCTGCATTTATCTGTTTATTACACAATGTCCATACCAGTTGTTTGAGTGTTATATTCCCCTCACATCAAGGGGTCAGTCAGTGACAATTTCGTTGATCTAATGGTTTTATTTGAATAAATCAAAATGTTTAAATAATCTGTTGTTCTCCTTAAATTTACTAATGACCCTCTTTGCCAGAGATTTCTGTATTCACATTGTTTTTCAGCCCTCTATTTTATTTGATGTTGTTGACAGCATACATTTTTTTCCCCCTCTTTGGGAGAAATGGCTTGGGATAACAGGCAGAGCTATAATGCCACTATCATTATTTTGCAGTTTCTTGTTGGGATTTCCCTTCTTGACGAATGCATTCATCTATGTAGTCAAACTTTGGGTATAGACAGCTTTGGAAGTGAGACTTTCTATATATTTCTACTATCTTAAAGAAATGTGTGTGATTTTCATTTCATTTTCAAAACTTTGTTGCAGCTCCCATGTCTTTTCCAAATTTGTATTTTCTTAAAGTTTGAAGGGTTTTTATTTGTAAAATGGCTCGTTAGGATTGAAAAGACAGCAGTGGCACATCAAACCTACTTTCAGACAACGGTTACAGAAAAATAATGGTAACCTGCAGTTTGAGACTTCTTTGATGTTCACTTCTCTATTCAAAGAATTCACAGTGTTTCTTTTGGTCTTTGAAGGTGACAGTGCCTGCAGTCAGTCATTTTGATGACTTCATTCACAATGTATTGATACTGTAGAAATGCATAAATATATTAGAATCACTTACTATCAAAAATGTTTATGTACTGTAGAAATGCATCAATTCATTACAGACATTCAATATTAAAGAGCAGCGAGCCTTATGACAATGTGTATTTGTATCATAGCAGAGAGAGGCTCCGAGTAGTCTTTATTACCTCACTAGGAATGTGGTGAGTCTCAGAAGAGGCCCCTCAGTAAATCAAAACAGAGGCCGTACCAGGTACCAAGTTGAACAAAACAACACCTCCTTTTGAGGAAGCTACCAGCATGTTCAACCAATGAGGTGCGACTAAGCCTGTAGGGTGGAAAAAAGTATATAGCGTGATGTTTCCCTTTGTTCGTGGCTCACAAGCTTAAGCATCGGCAGCAACTGCTGGCAGACCAGCTGTTAATGCCTGGTGATTTTTTTTTTCCGCCGTCAACCATGGAAGACATAACAGCTACACTATTCAGGTCGGCACCAAACGCTGTTGTATTTGGGTGAAAAATAGCATCGGTAGGCGCAAAGAGCTGCACGGAACTGCGTCTGGATGACCTGCTTCCAGTGGTACATGACGAGGCTAACTGTTTTTTTATTTTCTTAAATTATGTTTAGTCTCAAAATCAGAGTACGTACATTTCATTATGTGTTTGGTTCCAACACAGAACAAATCACATTAAAGTTAGCCACTTTGATAACTAGTTGGCTCGGATCCGTTCACGCGTTTGGTGCTTTTTGGCGATTGACCCAACAAATGAGCCGAGCCATCGCAAATTTGCTTCCCTTCGCTTTCATTGTGTCTGAACATGGACTTTGTATGTAATCCTGTGGCGCGAGTAATTTGTGAGCATAAGGAATGAGGAAACCCATTTTAGCTCAGGATCATAGGTGAGGGTAGGAATGAAGATGGACGGGCAGATTGAGAGCTTTGCTCTGCACCTCCTCTCTCTTTTCCTCACAACGGTGCAGAGGAGGACGCCGCTCCTCCAATTCTTTAATAGAACGTCACTTAGCACTTAGCATGCTAATTAAGTATCCAGTCGCCAACTGTATTTACGAATAACAGTATATTACTGTTGAGAATTTCTCGTAATTTTACAGTAATTTGTTAATGTGCACATTTCTCCATAGTCAGGTATTCTGTATGTATATGTGTGTAATTTTTCATTTTCGCTATTTAGGTAATCAACAGACATTCAAACTTGATTTTCAGGAGGTTTAAACTGGCCACATTGACCCAAAGGATAAAAGTTGTTAGTACATTTGAAGGTAACAGGAGGGATATACAGTATTTATGTATCTTACTTTGATGCATTTTATGGCGGGAAACAGACGTATCTTAATTTATATATAAATCAGGAATAAATTTGTAAATCCCCCTATGTGCCATCATTAATTTTGAAACTGATCCGACCCCATAAAGAAAACTTTAGTTGTGATATAATCTGGCAGCCCTTTATATGTGTCATGTGGGGAATCAGTGCGTGAATCCATTCACATTCTAACACATATGAAACCACTTGCTGTGGCAGCTTGATGCTTGGATTTTAGGACCACAGCATCCTCAACAAGCCAACAGATCAGATCAGCCTTAGCTTAGGAGGGATTTGCAACTGACCTTGATCTGGTCCGATGTAGAAAATTTAAATAACAGCTTTGTTCTAGTTTGTAAGAGTGATGCTGGAATGTTCTTGTAAATCTTGAGGAGAATAAATAACGAGAACATTCAGGGGATAATCCAATAAACATGCTTGCAATGATGGTAAGTAGAGGACAGTGTATATCATTCGGGCTATTTTTGTAGGGGTTTTTTTGTTTGTTATAATTGCAGTGAAATATGACTAGACAATATCCCGAATTAGTTAACTTTAAAATCCCATGAAAACCTGTAGGCATATTTAAGTCTAGGTTCATAATTATACAATTATTACAATAATTGTAGAATGAAATAAATAGGGTGACAGTGGCGCATGGAGTAGAGAGGGTGCGCCGGGAGCTGCAAGGTTGGCGGGTTCAAACCTGGCTGCTCCATGTCCCGTGTTGAAGTGTCCCTGAGCAAGACACCCAACCCCTAATTGCCCCCTGGGCAAAATGTAAAACCATGGGTTGAAAATGCAATGTAAGTTGCTTTGGATAAAAGCGTCAGCAAAATGGAAAGTAAAATAACGATTTTAGGTTAAACACACATATACACAAGTATTGATCAAATCACAAATAACATTAGCTTTATAAGATAAGAGCATTTATTTCATTAAGTCAATTATTTACTTTTAATTAGATTACTTATGATAACTATTTTACTGTGACAATAAATGCATTGTTAGAAAGTTGAACAAAAGAAAATAAATTCAACAATACATTTTAATGTTCAATGTGTTTTATTGTTTGAAAACATTGCATTGCATCAATTCACTTAAAAAAAATCAGTGGTGGGCCGTCAGGCCGAAGATTTCTCTGCTCATCTGAATAGCATCAAAAAGGCTTTTATACTACATGAATTATAATTTCCCATTAGATTATTTTATCATTCTGTTTTCATGTGTTGCTCTGCTGCCATTGCAGATAGTTTTAAAGAGAGTTTTTAGCCAACCAGATTCAGCCCCTGTGTCTCTGAGAGGCCCGCGGATCCTGTGTTGTAAATAAATGTGACTTGTTCTTGTGAGTTTGCTCTTGTCATTGAGTTATTTACATTTGTTGGTCCCTGCGTGCTCTGGAGAACAAAGGAGAGGACAGGAACATGCAGGAGGACATGCAGGTCGTGCACAGGCAACAGGGCCCACCGGAGAACAAAGGGGACAGGTGTGAAAACGGACAGAGCTGTCATTGGACGAGGACCACGTCACGTGATCGAGCCCCTAATTTCATACCGTGTAACACGCAAGCTGACATTCTCTTTCACGCAGAGTGGCGTTCCCCCTGGTGGAACTGTGTATCACTGCGCCGAATGATTAGGCCAGTGATACATTGACTTAACATTGCAGAGGTCGGGCTACACTCGGTTATTACTCTGCTACTACTCTGAACCCATCTGCAACAATGAGTGGGACAAAGAAAACAAAGAAATCAAAGCTTATTAACAAACAGGCAAACGCCACTGAAATAAAAATCACTCTCCGTTGAGGAAAACACTATGTACGATATGGAGCCAAATCCAGGTCAAAAGTTTTGTTCATATAAAAAACAAGTTCTTGTTGTTGAACATTGAAAAATACAACAATGTATTCAAAATAAAAGTAAGTGGATGAAAAATATTTTCGGGATGAATATAGTTTTGACTTTTTTGTGAATAAAGTATATTTTTTCAATCTTCACTTATATATATTTTTTGATATTGACTGTATTATATTTTTCGGTCTGCAGATTTTATATTTTCAGATTCAAATGTTATATTTTCACTTTCAGATCTTTTTTTTTCACATTCAGACTTTTGACCCTGATGTGGCGTAGGGGGCGGGGCATCACCTGGGAGGAGCATGTCAAACAAGTAATTCGCTCATTTCCCCACACTGGTTACGTGGCAAGAGAATCCTCGACATGTGAATAAATACAGGAAATCAGTGGACAACCTGCATGGAGAATTCTGCCATCTAAAAATCGGTTCTCTGATTTTGGAAAAATTGACAAGTCACCTCAGCTGCTGTCATCTCTCTTCACAGAAGAACCTGAAGCGGTGCCACAGGAGATGCAGTTGTAACTGATTGATCTCCAATCTGGCACCGTTCTAAAGGAGAAGTTACCAACAACAGAACAATGCTGCTACGTATGTGTGTGAACAGAATTTTAGTGTGATGAACACCAACACCAGCAATTCTCAGAACATCTGAGATCTGTTCTGAGAATTGCCACAACAAAACTAACACCAGACTGTGATGACCCGGCAAAGAACGGTGATCAACTGCACTGTTCCCATTAGAAGTAAATGAGTATTGACACTGTAAGGCCCTTATATGTTCGTGTTTGATATGTATGCATTTGGTGCTGGCCCGGCCCGTCTGTCAAATTTTAAAGGTCAATGCGGCCCCTGAGCAAAAAGTTTTCCCGCCCCTGCTCTAAAAGGTCAACTTAAAAAACTTGCTGATTGTAAAAAACATGAACTCAATTTATATTTTTTTGGTATATTTTTCATTTACAAATGAAACTCATAAAGATGGATCTTACGCTGTAGAACACCATTAACAAGTAATAACAAGTACCTGTTACACATATTATTATTACTATTGGTGACAAAGGGGAATGAAAGCATTTGAGGATTTTGTTTTGTATTTCATTACATTTTATGGTTTGGGGGGGGGGGGCAAGTTGGGACAATAAGAATATGTTAAAGACAGCACAAGGTCATTGTGGAAAACTGATGTGGCCAAAACATAAATTTTCCCTGCCTCAGTGAAGATCAGTGAGATAGGGACATGCAATTATTGCTATAGAGATAGATAGCACCTCAGAGGTGAGGATGATGTCACCAGTATTAATTCATTAATGACCATGACCCGAAAGTCAATATACGAGTCCTTAACAAACAACATTAGAACACAAATATGATATATATTGATATATTTCTCATAAAATAACTGTCAATAATAATCAATGCAGCGTATTTACTGCAGAATAACGTATTAACCGATCATCACTGCTGCAGTAATAGTACAAACAAATCACCCAAACCGGTTGGAAAGTTACCTGTCATTAGGTTTCCTTGTGTACTCCCTTGATGGTCGGCGCTCCACAAAAGTTACGATGTCGTTGGACGTAGCAGCTCCTTCCGTGTCTTCATGTGCTGCACACCGCGCTGGCAAACAAATCACAAGTATAAGTGTACAAAAAATGTGCCGGTCACTGTATATGTACCAAAACGTCTCTGTGGAATACAGTGAGTGAGTCATCACAGGTTATACTCCAGCTGTTTTATTTATCAGGCAGAAGGTACTGCAGCTCAGCGTGTGTCATTTCAATTCAAAGTCTCTGTGCACCAATTCTGAACATTGGCCTTTCGATTGAAGTGATGGCCCGAGCCCCTGATGACATTCTAGCATCAAGAATGCAAAGTCTTATCTGCACTGTTTTTGACCTTTCTTGAGATAAACAGAGTAGAGAATTGAAAAATGAATGTTCTGAAGACAACTAACTGCACAGAGAGACTTCCAAATATTGCTAGCACAGTTAGAACGCCCAATATTCATAGAATATTAGAGTTGACAGGTTGGTCTCGCAGGGCTGTTGCGCTGTTGCCGAAAGCATTTTTTTTTTCCATTCTGCCTCCTTCTGCGCCCGATTGAAACCTTGTGGGTAGCGTTCGGTCCCGCTGGCTCGGCTGGAGGATGCCGCGTGAAGTGATCGTGCTGCACTCTATCCAGCACCCACTTTGCCTTACTTGTTATTACAGGTCATTTAACTGACGCTTTTATCTGAAGCGACTTACATTGCATTTTTAATCCATGGCTTTTTTGCATTTTTTTCCGAGGGAGCAATTAGGGGTTAGGTGTCTTGCTCAGGGACACTTTGACAGGTAGTCGGGGCTTCGGCAGTTGGGGCTCAAACCACCAACCTTGGTTCCCAGTGCCTGCTCTCTACCTCTGCGCCACGACAACCCCGATGTTGATGAGTGTGCATATAATAAACACGGAAAGACAACAAATGAAAAATGAAATGTAGTAAGATCATATAGTGTAAACAAGAAGTACATTTAGCCTTTGAGACACCACCAATTTTGAAGCCTTACACAGACCCTGTATACGGTTCTGGAAGTAACATGTCAATCACAGTAAGCCCACCCTAAAACAAACTCTGGAGCTCAGGAGCAGAAGGATGAACAGAATAGGCCGTCTTTATTTGGCTCAAAAATAATCAAAAACTCAAAATCGCTCCATTAGGAGGAAAACTAAAAACCATGAACAGGCTCGAGGATATAATTGAGAAAACTGATAGTAGAATTTCCTAGAAAGGGAATGAGGCGAGGCAAGACCAGGCCGGGACGGGACGGGACGAGGCGAGACGAGACGAGACGAGACAAGACGAGACGAGACGAGACGAGGCACACCGCGTCTGTGGTGGCAGGCTCGGGCAGGAGAATGGTCGGCACACTCCGGCACCAGAAATAGGGAGACGCAGACTATAAGACACATGAGAGTAATGGGAAACAGGTGGACACAATCAAGAATCAGGGGAGACGATTCGACTGGTGACACATGAGGGGCAAGTGACCTGAAACGAGAGAGGGGTTAATGTTTCAAAATAAGACAGGAAATGACAAGACAAGGCACGGAGACGAGAAAACCCCAACTTCACCTCATGGTGTGACATCCTTGTCCCAAAGTGAGCAAAACGGTTAATGGTGACAATATAAAAAAAAAAAAAACTAATCTTATACTTGAATTTAAACTGACAAACAGAAACTAATATATTCATGATCTCTTTAAGAAACTTCTTTGAACCTGAAGCGTGTCACATCTTACACTTGCTATTTTTACAGTGCCAAATTTGTCTTCAAAAAGGGAGACTAACAGATTGACTTCCTGAAGATGAACTTTCCTAAAATAGCCACTCAGTTGAATATCTTCACTGACACCATCTAGCAGGTGCACATTTAGTCATTTATTTACATGCCATGCCATGTGAAAGTGAACGGAACGTTTGAAAAAACAAAATAGCATTAAGAACAACTGACACCTGCAAGCACAGATTGAGAACATTGGGAATTTAAAACTGTAGGAATCATTTAAACCATAAGAAGTAATGCAGATATTTTTCACCTGGCTAAATAGAACAATATATTGCATGGGTCTCAAACATAAAGCAAGACTCTACCTCCACCAGCTTTCCTTTTATTCAAAGTTAGTGAGTTTGACTGTATGGCTGATTGATTATTTTGAAGTGTCGCTAACATGTCCTGTTAGGTTGCTATTCTGATTATGTACATTCACCGCCTTCCCCTCCCTCCCCCGCTCTGCTTAAATAGCACATAAAAACTTTAAAAAAAGAATGCTTCCCAAATGCTACTCACTGCACCAATTATTTAAGTGTGCAGTACGACATATGATTCATTGTGGATTTAAAATTACCATTGGTTTGTGTATTAGTCAGTGAACCCCTACTGTGAGTACTTCCACAACGTGTTGGACTATTCAAGATTTTCCTATTCCTGTCTGCACTGGAATCAATCATTACAATTCATGTTCAGTCCCGACTAATCAAAATACCTCATCATAATCTATACATACAAATCCATGTAGCACTACACTAATAAACGAGTAACAACCAAACTATAAACTCTCATAAAGTCTCATTGTTGATATTCACTCATTAAGAGCAAGAAATTGAAGGTTTATGTGCAGTGTGTGGCCGCACACGTTTCAATTCATGGTTCTAAAAGTCTTGCGTGTGTTGCAGAGCAATTTACCTCCAGAACAACAGGTGGAGCAACGTGTTTTTGTCGAGACGACCTAGAGAGTCACGTCTTTGTTTGTGGAAGTCGTTGGTTTGTTTATTTATTTATCATAGACTTTACTGCATCGCCACTGCTGCTTTTCATCGCGGTCACGTTTGTCCCGTATTTTCCTCCATTGTTATTGTCATGATCTGACTTGGAGGTGTGTGAGGTGAGGCGTCTGGTGGCTGTCTGCTGTCACACCTGTTGTGCATCTACCATTGTCAGGAACCCTTCTTAACGAGCAGCAGGAGCACCAGTCTTCGACGGATCGTTTTGCCCTCCTTGTGGTAACTTGGCCAGCTCTCACCAAAGTTTTGATTAACAGAAAAAGAGTTTTTGTGCACTTTCCTAGTCTCCTTGTTCCAGCCTCGTCCCAGCCTGGTTCCTCCCGAGTCTGACGGATTCCCTGGCTTCCCTTCTCATCTCACCCTCCGCAACTCTGCCTCCTTCTGCGTCCGATTGAAACCTTTTGTAGCGTTCGGTCCCGCTGGCTCGGCAGGAGGATGCCGCGTGAAGTGATCGTGCTGCACTCGTATCCAGCACCCATTTTGCCTTCCTTGTTATTACAGGTAATTTAGCTGACGCTTTTATCTGAAGTGACTTACATTGCATTTTTAACCCATGGCTTTTTTGCATTTTTTCCCAGGGAGCAATTAGGGGTTAGGTGTCTTGCTCAGGGACACTTCGACATGGGACATGGGGCATCCAGGACTCGAACCACCAACCTTGTGGTTCTCACCGCACCCTCTTTACCCCTGCGCCACGACGACCCATAAAGACAAACCGAAAGGTTAAGGCAAGGAAATCAATCATTGTATCATAACAAATACTAAAAAGGAACCAAGTCACACACATCCAATATAGTTTCCAATTTATTTTATAGGATATTTCATCCGAAAGGGAATATCATCAAGGGGAGTATTTGTGGGACACAGATTTGTACATTTTTGGAGAAGATGTGCATAGTTTCATAAAAGGCCAAATGGCCAAAATGGGTCTTGTCTTTAAAAGCCTGGTTTCAATAAAATAATATATTTTTCAACATAAAACCAATGCATAAGTTAACTGTTATGAAAGTCATTTCACAGTCATAACAATTGGTTTAATACATTTTATTAATATGAAATGAAAACGACTCCCAGAAGGGTATTCTTTTCTTTTCATAGAATCACCACCCTGTAACAGATTGCTGTAAAATTACGGTGCATTTCTAACGGTATCTTACAGTATGTCATAATAACCGTATCATACAGTTAAATTTCCATACCTTGCTTGTAAATTAACGGGCAATGTCATGAAAAAACAGTTAAAGATGTCAATTTACAATAATAGCAGACTACCGTAATTCAATTGCATGTTACATATATTTTATGAAGTGGTGGAACTACACATACAAGTGCAGTGAATCACAATCCATCTACATCTTCTGTCGGTTAATGTATGGAAGCCCATGTCAGCCACTGAAAAACAGGTCCTGTAAGTCATCATAATGAGATAGTATCTCATGAGATACGATGATGACTTTGACTTAAAGTACATTACTATACATGCAGCTGTTTCTTTTATCCAAAACGCCCATGGTTTGACATAATTTTATGTGGAGTAATTGGGGGTTAGGTGTCTTGCTCAGTGACACATCAATTTGGCACAGGGAGCAGCCAGGGATAGGGAGGGTGTGCACAGCACACCCTCCCTATCGCATGCGTCGCCTTTTTTGGGGTCGCCTATTTTACCAATGACAAATATTTAATTTTGCTTTGTTTTACAGAGGCCCTGGATTAAGGACGCCAGCCGTTTGCTGCGGTCAATTGAGTGTGTTCCATAGCATATTGTTGCAGTTAGTTTAACTTGTTCCTAATGATTTTATGATTTTATTTTTATTTTTATTATTGTATACATACGGCATATTTTATGTTTTGTTCTTGGTTCTTGGCCTAACATTTTTGTCTTAAAGGCATCTGATAAACTCCAACCACTATGACCGAAATGAGTTTGGTTGTCTTTCTTTAAATTGTGGGGAATTAAATGCAAAAGTAGACGGTCATAAGTAAATGGTAGCATTCTGGTATTTATAACACAAAAACAGTAATCGTATGGTAACAAACTGTAATCCAATATACGACAACACACCGTAAATTACGGTAGGGCACTATAAATGAAACAGTAAGTTACTAGCATCGACTGCCAGTAAATTGCAGTTAATTCACGGTAAACTTCGTTCAAGTTTACGGTAACATACAGTTATTCATTTTACGGGAACATAGTGTAAAAACCATTTACGGTATTATTCCTTTAAAATAACGGTAAATTCCTGGTGTCCTTCCTGCCAGTAAAATACCGATAATTTACGGTGACAGTTTTTTAGAGTGCATGGTTATCCATAGCTAAACCTACGATACAGTTTCCAAAAGACTAGGTCAAACATCATTCCAATACTATAACATTCCTCTGCGTTAGATGTTTCGCAGGCTCAGTTCTAAATTCATGCTAGATGTCTTACTGCGGGGGCTATTTCCTACGTGGATTTAGGATTTTTTCCAGGAATTACAAGAAAAGCTCTAAATGGAGCCATACATTAATCGTTTTCTGTATAGTGCAGTGTGTCATGGCACCAGCCCTGAATGCAGCAGAGGATTCATTTGGGGAAAGGTCTCAGTTCAAGGTTGAATCTGTACCTACTGTCACACACCGTCAACTGAAACTGATAATTCATGTATTACTATATGTATTTCAAACTCAACGAATTGTTGCATTGACGTCATAGGTGTATCACAACTGCATGGGTATTATTTCTGCTTTGTAAGGGGGAGGGCATTTGGATATGCTGCACGACCTCCTCTCGAGTTGGACTTCAGACCAGCTCCCACTTGAAGAGAAGCTGGAAAGGTTATTGCTATGTGGGAAGGTAGGTAAACCCACCTAATTCACTATAAACAGAATGAGTTGCCCCAAACGCCTCTTACGTCAAAGCAAATACTCACAAGTGGTGATGTACAATGCTGTCCTAGAGCACAGATGACAGAGGAAAGGTCTTGTGTGTAGAAATTTCTTAGTTCATGTCAAGGATCCAACTGCAGCAAACCTGTTTAAAAAAGGGTTATTTATCGTGCAAGTTACAAGATCTTGGTACTAAACAATTTTGTAAAATGTTTACTACGCTATTTTCTTTTTGCAACATAATACCTACTATAATTTAACTCTGTTGATATTCAGAAACTCACTCTTGGTTACACTCTAAAAAATGTCACCGTAAATTAACGGTATTTTACTGGCAGGAAGGACACCAGGAATTTACTGTTATTTCACGGTATAATACCGTAAATGGTATTTACACTATGTTACGGTACAATGGATTGCTGTATGTTACCGTAAACTTGCAGTCAACGCTAGTAACTTAGTGTTTTATTTACAGTGCCCTACCGTAATTTACGGTATGTTGTCGTATATTGGATTACAGTTTCTTACCATACGGTTACAGTTTTTGTGTTATAAATACCAGAATGTTACCGTTTACTTATAACCGTATATCTTTGCATTTAATTCTCCACAAATTAAAGAAAGACAACGAAACTCATTTCGGTCATAGTGGTTGGAGTTTATTAGATGCCTTTAAGACAAAAATGTATTTGTAACCAAGTACATTTGTAACCAAGATCAAAACATAAAATATGCCGCATTTATACAATAATTAAAAAAAAAATCCTAAAATCATTAGTAACAAGGTAAACTAACTGCAACAATACGCTATGGAACACTTTCAATTGACCGCAGCAAACGGCTGGCGTCCTTAATCCAGTGCCTCTGTAAAACAAACCAAAATTAAATATTTAGAAACACTGTCATTGGTAAAATATTAAAATTACAAAGTTTAGGAAGACAACAAGATGTAAGGAAGGAGAATGTTAGGCAAATAACACTTGCCAACGTTACTTGGAGAGACGAGACAATTATTAACTCCTCCGATTTTGAACTGCACTGACAGGTGTTCTGGATGAACTGAGATTACGCGTCTGACGTCACGTTCAGGAGCAGTCGGTCACGATTAACACTCAAATGACTTTTAGGCAATGAACACTTTGAATAATACAAATATTTATAATCTTTACATTCCGGCCTCTGAAACGACAGCGAAGGCGACGCATGCGATAGGGAGGGTGTGCTGTGCAGCACAAGGTTGACGGTTTGAATCCTGGCTGCTCCCTGTGCCAAAGTGATGTGTCACTGAGCAAGACACCTAACCCCCAATTACTCCACATAAAATTAGGTCAAACCTAATTGGATAAAAGAAACAGCTGCATGTATAGTAATGTCCTGTAAGTCAAAGTCATCATCGTATCTCATGAGATACTATCTCATTTAGATGACTTACAGGACCTGTTTGTCAGTGGCTGACATGGGCTTCCATACATTAACCTACAAAAGAGGTAGATGGATTGTGATTTACTGCACTTGTATTTGTCTTTCCAGCACTTCATAAAATATATCTAACATGCAGTTGAATTACGGTAGTCGGCTATTATTGTAAATTGACAGCTTTAACTGTTTATTCATAACATTGGCGGGCAATTTACAAGCAAGGGATGGAAATTTAACTATGTTACAGTTATGACATACTGTAAGATACCGTTAGAAATGCACTGTAAATTTACAGCAATTTGTTACAGTGTATTGTTAGGGAAGACTGGTTGTTGTAACCAGGCAAAGGCAAAAGCAAAAGCAAAAGCAAAAGCAAAAGTCCAAGGGGCAAAAACACACAAGAACCAGGGGAAAAACAGCAGGCAGGAACTACGAACATCCACGACAATAGACAATAACGCGACAAGTGACACAAGAGACACACGGCTTAAATACACAAGGGAGGTGCAGGTGATTGGACACAGGTGGAAACTATTAGACGATCACAGGGGATGACAGGACAAGTCAGGAAGTGAAGTTACCTGGGGACACGAGTGGCAGAAAACTACAAAACAAGACAGGAAGTGAACCACACCGTGGCAGCAATACTTGCCAAGTCAGCTTGCCATCTTCAACACGTTTCCACCCCCAAAACAAGGCTTGGTAGCTGTTCCTTGGCTTTAAACTATGACAGCGCACCACTCAAGCAGTGTTTTTTTTTTGTTGCAGTTGTCAGGAAAGGCTGTTAAACGCTCGCTACATGCACACTAATATAACTATGAGGTGTAGGGAAAGGCATATTAATAAACCATTCAACACATGGGAGCTGAAAAAAACCTGGAGTGGGTATAAAGCATAGCCTGTATGTGCTCAGTGAGACATCTCATTGGTATCACACTAATAGGCCTGGTCTGTCTGTGAGCAAACAAAAAAACACCTCAGCCATTTTGTTTGTTGCTACTGAATGCGTCGGACAGTAGCGCAGTCTGGCATTGGGGGACTGGAGGTTTAAGATTTATTTAACCGGTGCGTGCCATGAGAGCCACCATGCGAGCGTCGGAAAGGAGATGGCGTAAATATAAACGACGACAACCTGCTTAAATTTCAATCTCTCCTCTCCTCGTTTTCTGCTTCTATCTCTGCTGCCAAAAGCTCTTTCTACCAATCCAAAATTGAATCTTCATTTTCTAACCCCAAAAAACTCTTCTCGATATTCTCCAATCTCCTCGAACCCCCTACCCCTCCTCCCCCCTCCACCCTTCTTCCGGGAGACTTTGTCAACTACTTCACCAAGAAAATAGCTGACATACGCTCCTCCTTCTCAAACCCACCTCCTACTTCTCGCGTCGCACCGACCTCACCTCTTTCGCCCTCACTTTCCTCTTTCACCGCCCTCTCTCCTAACCAAATTCTTACCCTAGTAACCTCTGCCCGTCCGACCACCTGCCCTCTTGGCCCCATTCCATCAAATCTTCTACAATGTATCGCACCTGACCTTCTTCCGTTCCTCACCTGTCTCTCCAACAACGCTCTGTTATCTGGCTGTTTTCCCAATTCTCTGAAGGAGGCAAGAGTCAACCCCCTCCTGAAGAAACCTACCCTCAACCCTTCTGAAGAAAACAACTACAGACCGGTCTCTCTTCTTCCCTTTTTGTCCAAAACCCTTGAACGTGCTATCTTTAATCGACTCTCCTCTTATCTCCACTGTAACAACCTCCTTGACCCCCACCAGTCAGGTTTCAAGGCAGGCCACTCCACAGAGACTGCTCTCCTTGCTGTCTCAGAGCAACTCCACACTGCTAGAGCCGCCTCTCTCTCCTCTGTCCTCATCCTTCTGGACCTCCCAGCTGCATTTGACACGGTCAACCACCAGATCCTTATTTCCTCCCTTCAGGAACTTGGTGTCACAGGCTCTGCTCTCTCCCTTCTCTCGTCCTACCTCGACAGCCGCACCTACCGGGTAACCTGGCGAGGATCTGTGTCAGAACCTTGTCCTCTTACTACTGGAGTTCCTCAGGGTTCCGTGCTGGGTCCCCTCCTGTTTTCGCTTTACACCAACTCTCTTGGCGCTGTCATTCGCTCGCATGGCTTCTCTTACCACAGCTATGCCGATGACACCCAACTAATTCTCTCCTTCCCTCACTCGGACACCCAGGTGGCGGCTCGGATCTCTGCCTGTCTAACTGACATCTCTCAGTGGATGTCCGCACACCATCTAAAAATCAACCCCGACAAGACTGAACGACTTCTCTTTCCCGGAAAAGATTCGCTTACGCAGGACCTGACAGTCAACTTTGAAAACTCCGTACTAACGCCCACTTTGACCGCTAAGAACCTCGGTGTCACACTCGACAGCCAACTCTCCCTGACTCCCAACATCACCGCGACAACGCAATCCTGTAGATACACACTCTACAACATCAGGAGAATACGTCCCCTTCTCACTCAGAAGGCAGCGCAGGTACTGATTCAGGCTCTTGTCATCTCCCGCCTGGACTACTGCAACTCCCTCCTGGCAGGTCTCCCTGCCACCGCCATTTGACCTCTGCAGCTCATTCAGAATGCAGCAGCTCGACTGGTCTTCAACCTTCCGAAATTCTCCCACACTACTCCACTCCTCCGCTCTCTTCATTGGCTACCGGTGGCCGCCCGCAACCAGTTCAAAACATTGGTGCTCACGTACCATGCTGTGAATGGATCGGGTTCAGCTTACATCCAGGACATGGTCAAACCCTACATCCCAACCCGCACTCTCCGCTCTGCATCTGCAAAACTAGTCCCTCCCTCACTGAGAGCAAAACACTCGACTAGATCTCGACTCTTTGCTGTCCTTGCGGCGAAATGGTGGAACGAGCTCTCTGAAGACACCAGGACCGCAGAGAGCCTTCACATCTTCCGCCGCAAACTAAAGACACACCTCTTCAGACTCTACCTCGACTAAAGGACTAACAAATTGTAGCAGTTAAATTGTACTTGTAACGTCACTCATCTATAGCAAATTGTAAATTGGCTTATTTGAGGAAATTGCACTTCCTTGTTTCTTGTTCTCCTGAGTTTGTACCCTATGGTTGAATGCACTTGTTGTACGTTGCCATTGGATAAAAGCGTCCGCTAAATGACATGTAATGTAATGATTGTGCACAGCTGTCAAGCTTGCTGGCTCAAGTGTAACAGTGTGTGTAGATAGCATTTCCGCAGCTAAGAACCTATAGGCTGACAAATGCATACACTCTGGGAACGGATGGAAAGAGGAGTTGATGATAGGAAAAATTGGAGCAGAGATGCACATCCATCTTTCATTTCTTAGTTGAAGCAAAGTAAAGACAACACATCACTTTGGTCAAGTGGACTGATGGACCGATTGTGACTTCAGGATGGTAGATTTTTACTGACACAGCACTGGCTGACCGATACCCTTGCACTCTTCCTCCCCCTCACGCTCAACCTCCTGGCTGCATCAGCAGGGAACAACTGAGTCATGCGGATCAAAGAGGAATCCATCATCATAACGGTGAAAAAAAATAACGCACTGCTCTTGTGTGAACGAAAGCAGAATAGCACCAGAGATGACATAAGTCGGACTCTAAGGAATTTCTGAGGAGTTGTGCTTGTTTCACTTTAGTGAAACATCCTGCACATCATCAGCATTACTGTGTTGTTTTTCAAAACAAGTTTATTTTTTAATTTCTGTCTCAAAGCGATCAAATACAAGTCATTGGAAAAATTATTTATACATTTCGGTCAAAATAACCGAAAATAGAAGGGCTAGAAACAAATAATAAGAAAAAAAACTCTTACGTAACATCAGGCGCATTATCCGCCGGCCACAGATTATGAAACAGTAAGAGGGATTAGTGGATCTGGCACCAAATAGGGCAAGAGCAGTAATCTACTATATCTGGGGATCGCTTTTAACAGATTCAATGAAATAGTCTTGGATAGCCAACTTTCCTCAAAAGGTAAGAATGTTAAAGAGAAACACAACAGTTTGTACCCAATGTGGTTGGTTAGAAGAAAAGATCGCTAGACGTCCCCTTACCTGGAGCGAAGCATCCCTTTTGACTCTAAAATGAAACAGTGTAGTTATGATCTGCTTTGACAAAATGATGATTTGTAGTTACATTTCAAAGACACTAAGAGCCTAGACAGCACTGGATGTCCAGCACACAAAGATAAATAATTACATGATACGTTGTTGAATACTTGATACTTGATTTACTTTTTTTCTTTGTAGCAGACAGATTGTATGAATAACAGTCTCATGCAATGAAAACAGGATATGATCTACCCAACCATATCGGCAATATAAAGATTTGTGAATCAATAAAATCCCAATTTAGTGTGAAAATGATTCATTTCTTCAGAAAAGGTTGAAATGGATTGACTTGTACTTGTATAGGACCACTAGTCTTTCAACCAGTCAAAACACTTAAACACTAAATTTCTCACATTTCTTGTTGCTCCCTCACAGAGAGATAAGGACTTAACAACCTCCCAACTGTTTGCTGTCCTGGCTCCTAAATGTTGGAATGAGCTCCCCAATGACATCCGGACAGTAGAAAGCCTATACACCTTCCAAAGCAAACTAAAAACCCACCTCTACCGATTATACCTGGACTAGATAACACTTTATTAGCACTTAGAGCACTTTGTTATTTTTCTTTCCTGAAGAAATTGTACTTTCTTCATTCTCGTCGTCCTGAGCCTGTTGAATGCACTCATTGTCTATTTGGAGAATGACAATAATGAAGCTGGGGCAGTGCTCCTTGGCATTTGTGTGTAACTCACCAACCCCGGCTCATTTGACGTAGTATAAAGGGGCGCGATAATCAATGCGAGACTGGTAAGAAGGATTGTCGAAAGGTCAAAACACAGAACTTTCACCCAGGTGTCCCATGTAAAACTAAAAGTAAAAGTAAGTGTATTGTCATTACAGTTGTTTGCTTTGTCAATCCTGTGACATTGAACAATGCTCTTTAACTAAACCTTGCCCAGTTTTGTTGCCTTAACTTTGCTTTCTCTGAAGACCAAAGGGGATCTTGAAATACCTGATGCATAGATTATATCGACATGGCGCCATTGACAAGTGATGACTGTCATTTGAGGGGTACGTAGCACGTTGTAGAGTGAAGATTAGTGCCAATGGCCAAGCTGCGTTACTTGACACATAGGTGTGACAATGTAATCCAAAAAATATTGGCCTTTGATCCAAGAGACGGCTGTTTGTGTGCCTATGAACCACTTTCATTTGTTGCCAAACCAAACAAAGTACTTCTAGAGTTTTGTAGCATTTCAATTTACTATGATAGCCACGAGTATTGATCTCTTTACACCTGCAGCCATTTCTCATTTTATTTACTGACTGCTGCTATTACACACCCTTTCCCCCTTGGGTATTAATAAAGTATATATCTATCTATCTACCAAAGAAAATGTATTTTGTTTTGTTCAAAATGTAATTGAGATTGTAATTTGACTAATTGAAGGCTGCCATATCCAAGGTTTTTGGATATTTAAAGGCAGCACAAAGACAAGAAAGGTTATTACATGTCCATTCAGTGTTACTCATCCAAACCCATGGCATGTATCTCTGATGTCTAAACAATTGTTTCAATACATTGAAACATTGAATGCAGTTTAAAAACCTGCCCTGTTTGCATCTTTGTTACTGGCTTGCAGTGACTCATACTTCATGGTGACATTTTGTGGTTGTTGGACAGTGACACATTTGCAAAACACCTTTCATGCAGCAAACATTTGCGCCTACCGCTCTCTTGAACTGGAAACACATTTTCAAGTGTAAACAAGACCTTCAAATTCGTCCAAGCCAAAAGAAGAGCAGGCTTTTACTTATTGATGTAAAGATTCACAGGGCAGCTTGGATGGACTTGGAGGACAGCCCCTGCACCAACACTGTGTAACAGAAACAAGGTACAATTGCCACAACTCACATCCTTAAAACTACAAGAGTGCAGGAAGTCTTCCAGGATGTGTTTCAAGAGCTCATCATCTTTAACTGTTACTGCGGTTCAAAAAAGTTTGCCGGTTATTTTTACTTGGTTCCAGCTGGCTTCCTGCAAGTAACACCAACAATGATGCTCCAACAGCTGTCAACTGTATCATGAAAATGCATTCGGACAGGTTTTTTTTCTTTGTATAATAACACCACAAGACTGCTTTTAATAATAAGGTGAGTACAGTACGGAGATCGTTACTATGAATGCCAAGTGCGGAGACTTCTCATCCGAGCAGCACACACACACACACGGACAATTGCTTGTGACCTGAATGCAGCTCTGAAAAGAAAATGAGTAAATCTCAATTCTTAAGGAACTCTTGTACTCTTTATCACTTTTTGCTTTCCCTGAACTGAGAGCTCATCTCCTTCAACTTACGTAATCATATCCGACCAACATCGCATAAATCCATCTGTGGCCAGATTTTGTGAGCAAAATGCTTGTTGTTTTCTTTTCAAAGTCAAACAGTATCACCACCAAGATTTTAAGAATGTTTTGAGAGGTTTAAGTAAAGAGACATCATCATCTGCTCTGCTGGATTTACTCCACCATCACCAGTAATAAGCTCCAGAGGGATCCCGTCCATCACATGTCTGTGGGGATAAATCTAATGAAGAGGATTTATATTGAATACAATAGCAAGACCTGTTTTGTTTGCTTCCACTGTACAAATTACAACAATTTGTATGGTGTCTTATGTGAGGAACTCTTCTCTTTTTTGAAAAGATCCACGGTTCAAAATGACTAACATATGACAATAACGCCGACCAAATTGTTTACTCTTTGGACTGACAAAGTCGGTGTTAATCTGTTATGTCATTCGTGATTTGGGTTCTATTTGAAAGGTCAACACTGCAGTGATTCAAGAAATACCTTGGAAACTTGTTATCATGACAGATATTTCACTGTGGTGTGGGTAAATGTTCTCATTCAAAATTGGAAATGTAAATAATTCACAAATGAAGAAGAAGAAAAACAATCCAGCTCCATGAATGCCTGTCCAATAACTAACTGTACCTTTGTCAGAATTTCTTGGAAGATTATGATGGAGAATTAAGGTAGAGCAAAAGAAAATTACTGTTTAGTTCTGGACGTCTTACATTTTCAAACCTATCAGGAAAACCAAATCAGTAATCTAGCAGGATTTAAAGCAATCATTTCTCTGCAGAACTTCAAAAAAGCATTCATGCCTTTTGAAGCAGACATAATGTACAAGTACGTGTTTAAATATAGCAATCAATGAGACAACTGCAGTTTCCCCAGAACACTGCTGTCTTGCTCCTCACTATCACTAAAAGAAAGAAATACAATGCTGGTTCTCAGATCTTTCTTCTCAGCTTTCTTTGAGTAAAATGATTGATTTCAAAACATTATCATTGACCCATAAAGCTTCCTGGTCCCCAGAGCCAGGAAAAAACATTTAGGAGAAGCTTCCAGTTTTATACCACAGTTTTTCATCAGGTCTTTCAAAATGCTATTGTTCACAAATGAAAAGTGCATGCCGTATGGTAAAAAAAACCCTCCTGTCCAGACACTAAATATATTGTTTGGTACAGAATATTATGATGTCTCTGAGTCCACGCGGGCTCACTTGGCTGGAGTGTAACTGTCGCCTCACATCTGGCGCAGCACCGCTCTTTACGCGCGCCGCATCATTGGCCGACAACCCGCGCGTGTCACCGGGAAGACGGATGAACCAGTAAACAGCTCGGAACGAATACCAGCATCCCGTTCGGTTCGGTCCCTGTGATCGTTTCTTTTCCCTGCTGAACGGAGCTGTCCGCGGTGCTGAACCATGAACCAAAGCGCGGGAGCGGCGCAGCACAGCCGGCGGTTCTCCAGCGACGAAAAGGTAAGAAGAGCGCCGCTTTGGTCGCGCGCTGACCAGCCTGCATGCGTCACCGCGAATCTCCACCGCTGGATTGTTTCTCGTTTAACCACCCGACAATACGCGCCGCATGAGCGGAGATGTTTGGGTGACCTTGACTTAACTTCGAGAGAATCTTGTCTTATGTGAGGAACAGAACTCTTTGAGGGACAATAATGACATACTGTGAAGGAGGAAGCGCGCTCATGTTTTCTCTCTCTACATGAAATGTGTTTCTTCAGGGGAAACGGGAGGAATGGACTTTGTTGCGTGGCTAAATGTGTGTTGAATATTGAACATACTTTTGTAGTTGTGTCCAGCAATAAGAGTGAAAGTAAAGATGCTCTATAGGTTATAACACCAATAGTGGATGTGTGAGAAGGTCTCATGAAAATGACATTTTGGCTTGGAGGTGGCTCCACATGAATCACAAGGGATTGACAGTCATCAGAAAGTCAGCGGTTCAAATACAAGATGCATTGATACTAAATGCTGCTTCTCTGTTTAGCTTTGACTCCTTTTTGGTTCTCACTGATCGAGCATCTTAACTCAACTGAGGTTTCACTTTCTTGAGAATATGTATTTGTGTTAAAAGAAAATGTCTGACCTGTTTTAAAGTCCCAGTTAAACGGAGGTAAGAGTGTCTTTACCTTCCGCACTGTGATGCATTTCAAAGTGAAACGGCAAACAGTGCAGTTAGGGGAGGGCAAATGTAAATCAAATCCTTCGCATTTAATTTGACTGCTAAAACATTGGCAGGCCTGTTGTTGAGACGCTGAGACGATACGGAGCTACCAAGGAACGTTTGACTTCACACAAACACCTTCATCCCTTACTTTGGGATCAGGAGGATGAAGAGTACAACACGTAGTCGTACTGGTTGAAGATCTGCACAGTGTCCCTTAAATTAATGAAACCACAGCCAGCTAACGGGTTTTGCTCACTGGTATCCTGACACACATCTTTTCCTGTCAACAAAACACATTCAGTTTGAGTGCATGATATAAAACACTGCATTGTTCTACAAAGGACTGAAATAAACAGACAACAGGACCAACAGACCAGCCAACTGACATTGCTAAATTGCTATTTATTTATAGCGACGTTAGTAGTGTCAAACCAGAGGTTTTCAAGGAAAATTGTCAATGTCAATCATCTTGGATATTTGCTGTATTCCGTGTGTCTCATTACATCCAGCATTGTGTATCCATTAAAAACATCTGCAGAAAATGGGAAATTAAGACAATTATAACATTGTCCCCACGGGCTTAGTGAGAGAAATAAACACCCTTTGTTAACTTCCATGCCTCCTCCAGTTTATACATTAAACTGAAGTTGTGAGGGGCACAGTTTGTTTTTTTAAACAAGAGCAGTTTCTCTAACGACACTTTCTGAACGGTCAACAGCATTAATACCTTTGTTCTTAATTGCCGTCTGTCTGAAGCACTCATTTTGTTTCACGACTACCCTATAAAATGTATTTTTTCAGATTTTTGAAAAATGTTGTAAGAGTTAAGACCTTAACACATGCTGATCCTTCTTGTGATTCATTAACATGTCAATATATTTATTGTAATATTGTTATTGTAATATTAACTATGGAGTTTGTCAGGAGTAAAAGCAACAAGCTTTTTGGAAGGAGTCCAGTTTCCCTGGGCTTTGGCAATGCAAATAAAGGCATCAACCAATCAAGTTGTGTAAAACCAGTTGAGTTGTGCCTGTTTTTTTTCCTACAAAACAAAAACAACACCGAGTTCCGTAGGCTGAAACTCCATTTAACCATGACAAAGGCAGTCCTGCCCAGACATTCTTTTCATTCTTACATCCGATACCCATTGTTGATGCCCATTGTTTTGGAAAAACGTATGATTTGCTGGAGAATTATTTTCCTCCTGGGCCTTTAAAATGCAAAAAAATCAATATCAAACAGATGCAATTATTTGTCAAGATGTCAATCTTTGAAAACACAGTTTGGAATACTTTTTGTCTTTGCTGAAAAGGAGGCAGAGACCGTGCAGATAAGCAGGTGAAAGAGAGAGAACACAAAGCTGAGTGGAACCCAAATGCCCAACCTGAGTCAAAGGTGTTTTAGTGACCCCCTTGATTACAATTGCCATAGTTTCAAGATAACTTCTAAGAACGAACTGCTATAATATATTGCTTTACATACAGTGTATATATAGGTAAGTAGTCAATGTTACTAGATAGAACAAATGTGTTCAATTGGTTCAGTTCCAATTAGTATTGTACTCATCTAGATAGTATTGCAATTTGGTTAGTTTTGTTTACAAGTGTCAGTCAGAGTCATATGCTAAGAACAGACTGGTGAAGAAGAGTACATTACCTTACATGTTTAAGGTACAGCAATATAAGGTATGCACACACCTTGAATGCACATAAACATAGCGACTAGCTCAAGGAAAGCAAAGTCTCGAAAGCAGTTTTCGGCTCTGATATACAGTGTCAATCTGCTCTGTATAGCACGCCCTGTGAAGTTGCGTACACGCCTTCCATTGCATTTGCAGCTCTGAGTGGCGGTTTGGCAATTCCCAAATCATGAGGGCACCTGTTGCATTTTTCTTAAAGCCAGAAATCTGGGGGTTATTATGGATTCAGATTTACACTTGGAGAGTCACATCTAATCAGTAACAAAATCGGCCTACTACCACCTCAAAAATGTAGCACGACTTAGAGGGCTCATTTCAGCTCAAGACTTAGAAACACTTGTACATGCCTTTATAACTAGTAGACTAGACTATTGTAATGGTCTCCTTGCAAGTCTTCAAAAAAAAACTGTCAGGCAGCTCCAGCTTGTTCAGAACGCTGCTGCTAGAGTTCTAACAAAGACCAAAAAATGTGAGCACATTACACCAATTCTTAAATCCTTACATTGGCTCCCAGTATGTCAGAGAATTAATTTCAAAATCCTACTGCTCACAAATAAATCACTACATGGTTTAGGGCCAAAGTATATCACTGATATGCTTCCACTACATAAGCCTTCAAGATCACTAAGATCTTCTGACACAATCTGTTAGTGATTCCCAGAGTAAATACAAATCATGGGAAAGCATCATTTAGTTACTACGCAACAAACAGCTGGAATAAACTTCCTGAAGATTTAAGACTTGCCCCAACTCTGACCACGTTTACAACAAGACTGAAAACTTTTATGTTCAGCTTCGCCTTCTGCTAAATTTGACCTACATTGCACTTTTAACCTCTGCCTTTAATTAAACAATTTAAATAAGATTTTAATTTATAATTTTATTTGCTGTTTTTAATTGTCTTTTAATTCCTGCATTTTATTTCACTTTATTGTATGTGAAGCACTTTGAGTCTGCCTTATGTATGAAAAGCGCTATACAAATAAAATTGCCTTGCCTTGCCTTAACCGTACTTTCTTTAGTTGAAATAGATTGGAAGGCTAACTAATTAGCTCGCCAGAATTTTGCAATAGATTACTTCATTGACCATGCATGCGCGGTGATCTGTTTGTTAGAAAAGACGTTGTCTTAGACTGGCTGCCATGCAGGTCAATCAAATGGAAAATGCCATGGGGAGGATGGATGATAGGCTAAAATCTCATTTCGAAATGCATGTGATCTACCCGCAATGACTTTGTGGTTGACTGGGCAATCACGATTGATTTATTAGGCCCCCTCGTTTAGAGAGTGCTGTCCGGCCAGTGGACTATTTAGGTACTAGCTAAGAAGGAGCTTCCTAAGCAATCGTCTCCGTGCACTGCTAACCACAGTCATGATAACACCACTTTTACTGAGCAGTTATCACACTTTGCCCTGTTTCCCCGGCAGGAATGTTTTTATCAAAAGTGATGTCGCCAGGATAGAAAAGTGCTTTGGGGCTGTATTGGAATGCATCTGCTCGTGGGACACAGTGCAGATAAGAGGAACACGTGGTGTTTTACCCCAGTGGGGGTTTGCCTTGTGCTCACAGCTGGGTTGGTAACGATTTGGCTTGGCGATTTTGTTATGTTTTGTCACCTGTTCTTTGTCTGTTATATTGCTCTGCAATGACCAGTTTAGAAGGTGAATGGACATCCGCTATAAAACACGCAAAGCCTGTTACACTACACAAATAATGGTACCATTACAAAAAGCATTCAAGCAGTCTGGAATTGAATTGTTGTAACAGATTTGTAAAACTGTTATTTGTTTTACTGAACTGTTCAGGTATGTTTATTCTACTGTTGTTTTTGACCAGCAAGTTGGAAATACTCTTACGCAGCATCTACATCTCAGACTCCCTCAGACTCCCTCACCTGCCAGTAGCAGGTGGCCGATGGGTCTCTACACTGTCCTGCCTGACAGGAACGCATTGCTTTGCGTTTGACAAGATTGATTTTCTTCTGACGTGTAATCCTGTGATTCTCATGTGTCCTTGTGACATAGCAAGAATCCCAGTAGCAATTTCTGAGAGACAGCCCATAGTGTAATTTAAGGTAAATTCCCTCGGTACATAAGGGCTCACCAGAGAGAGACCTATATGCGTTACATGGAGTTCCCATTGCGGGACAGATAGGAGACCAGTTGGGCTTCTCGTCGCGTAACTGCATGTACAGTTGTTCAGGGGAACGAGACAAGAACAAGAACATTTGTGACGACTCGAAGAGACTGTGAAGATTAACTTCCTGTTTTATTTTTGTAACCACGGCACTTCCTGTATCTAGTTTCCCCCCACAGCTGAGTTTAGTTTGTAATCACCCCCACCTGTATTTAAGCCTCAGTTCCCCACTTGTCTGTGTCAGGTTATCTTTTGTCGTTCCTAGAGGTACATGTTTGTTGTTAAATTCCCAGTGCTGTGTTTGTAATATTGTTTCTACTTTGTTGCCAGGCTCTCTTCCTTTTTGTTTCTACAAGAGCGTGTGGATTCCGCCTTTGCCTGTGCCCCCTTTGTTTTGCATTAGTTTACTCTCCTAGTAAAAGATTCCAAACCTTGAAAGAATTTTCTGTTGCCTTATTGCTCTGCACCTGAGTCGAAGTCCTGACTCCTCACAACATTTTTCCAAAACCAACATAGGGAAGGAAATTTTTGACACTTTTCTAAGTTCTCCAGTGGATGCCCAGATAATCCATTGACTGTGAAACCCCTCGCAGCTTTATTGCTGTTGCTGTACCAGAAAGTGAACCCCACTGATGCATGGACAAGCAAGAGATCATTGTTGAAGGTTTTGGAAAGTTTAGGACATCGCTAAATCGAGCTATAGTCTTGCTGTGGAAAAAAATAAAAAAATTGGAACTTTCTGTTTTTTTTATATAACTGACAATAGAACGAGACTGTTTAGAACTAAAGTGCTTTCACCTTTAGCGACAGCCAAAGTCTATAATTTTGCCAGTGCTTTATAGTGTTTGAGGAGTGGCTGTGCTTCTCCATTCTAAATATCCATCCATCCATCCATTTTCACACCACTTATCCTGCACACAGGGTCGCAGGGGGGCTGGAGTCTATCCCAGCCAACTTCGGGCAAGAGACAGGGTACACCTTGGACTGGTCGCCACCCAAACGCAGGGCTACACAGAGACATTCACACGCACATCCACACACCCACGGGCAATTTAGATTCCCAATTAACCTGATCCCCGGAGCATGTCTTTGGACTGTGGGAGGAAGCCGGAGAACCCGGAGAGAACCCACACAGACACGGGGAGAACATGCAGACTCCACACAGAAAGGCCACTGGGCGGAGAGGAACCCAGGGCCTTCTTGCTGTGAGACGACAGTGCTGCACACCACTGTGCCCATTTTTTTTTTTAAATATATAAATGTTTTTTGACAGATGCAAGAAAGTTCACAACAAGATTTGAATTAGCATTGTAAGACTACTGCCTGCAGACAGCAAGACGAATCCAGTGTGGGCTTTTTTTCATGACATTTGCCGTCCTCTGGTTGATGACGTCAGCTCTGACTTAACCCCTGCCAGCTGTACCAATGGTTTGTTGTACATACGCTTCTTAGATTTCACGGAGCCATTGCAATTGGAAAAGAACCAACCATCCAAGGACACTAGTGCAGTTCTTGTACCAGATGAATCGGAACACAGATTCCCATCTATGCCTTTGGCATTACAAGAGAAACAGGAGACTCATTTTAAAAATACTTTCTATATAATACTTATATAATAATAATAATTTTATTTAATACTTTCTATAATAATTTCTACTCCGATTACATTAAAGGAGCTTTTTTGAGTAAAGTGTCAAACGAAATTATACCAGCGTTCGTTTTAATATTGCTCTGGTCTTTTGGTGTCGGAGCCCCATGAAAGCGTTGTAACGAGGGTGAAACAGCTGGAGAGCCAATCTGCCTCTGAAAGGAGATGATTGTGATTGCAGTTCCACAGCAGCTTCCCCTGCTTGACTTTGAGGTCTATGGAACGCAAAGCTAAGAAGACAGGTAAAAGGCAGAGATGCAATGCTGATAGATTGTGAAGGTGAGGAGTGCTCTCCTCATTGCATGATTACATGTTGCCTGCCATGAACAGGGTAAAAATGGGGTTAACCATGATGTAACTCTGGTAATATCAATTTGGCATTTAGCCATTGATGCCTTTTTTTGGTCAATTGGGAGCAGTGGAAACCAGTTGAGAGAAAATCCTCACCATTTTAGATGACACTAGACTTTAAAGTAGGGAATGACTAGAAAAGATAAGATGAGATAAGATAATCCTTTATTATACCCGCAGTGCGTAAAGTGGTCGAAAATGGGGTCAACCCCCCCCCCCCTGAGGAAACAATAAAAGGTCCTGCACCAGGCAGGGGAAAACACACAAAACACATATATAGCTAATGCAAAATGAAAATAAATATATACCTGCCTACAATAGGATTGTAGGAATTTCATTCCGTTGTTCTTGTCAAAACCTTTTTTAGTCTTTGGTCTAGGAATATATGCACGAGATCGCATCTGGGTTAAGTGTGGAAGTTTTACTTTTGAAGATAGTGAATACAAAAATATATGAGAAAACACAAACACAGACCTCTAGGGAATAAGTAAGTTAGGTCATCTGCCCAGTCTCTTGTTCTGCCATATTTTTGATTCATCCACCCACTTTGCTGTGTATGTACCTCCTCTTAATCTCAAAAGGAAAGTCAACATTTCAAGGTCCTAGATTTCTTTAACGATTTCATTCAACTTTTTTAGAAGGTGGGTCGGGTTGTAACCCTACGGGTAAATGTTTTTTTGCTGCTATTGTTAGTGTTTTTAAGAGGTATCAGTCATTTCCTGTTATTACTTCTGGTAGATTGCCTAAATAGAGTGACTTGCGCGGGTATAAAATCTGCTGGCCAAGGATATTCTGCATAGTTCTCCAAACATTCCTATTCCTACATATACATTGCTTTTTGACATTCATTTGTAAATAAAATTAACTTAATTTGCAAATTGAGTTTTACATAATGTAATGTACGCATTAGCTACTAAGCAAAGCCCTTTGGCATTCACCCTGTGGCAGTATGTTACCAGATTACAGATCTCCTTCCTGGTTCGGGGGGGGCAAATTGCTGCCATGTTTAACACAAAAGATTTCTACCTCCAGTATCAGTGTAGACGTGATCAGGTCAACTTGGCTGCTACGGTGATGCAACATGTGACTGAGTGCAACACATTGTCAACCCCCGGTTTTCCCCTTGTTTTTATTTATATGTTTATATCGGCCGTTATTCCGTTGGATCCTATTGCTTTGTCAATATTCTTCTTTTTTTTTTTCTCACAGGTGAATACAATAAATGATGACATGCTTAAAGCTGCCAATCTACCACATCCATTTCTGCTCCTTAAAAGCAGTCAGTGAGGCGTGCAAACATAATTGAGCGCTTTGCAGTTGCCCCCTCAGGAAAACCTATGAACCAAACTTAGCAATCATGCAAGCATTCAACAAAGGACAGCACCTCTTACTGTCAATCACATGGCGGGTTTCTCTTCATGCTTCAGAGACGTTTAGGAAGATTCTCTGATGAATGGCAATGGAGGAGATTGTGCCGAAATGGATCAGCAACTCTGGGAAATAAGAGTGGGTGAAAAAAAAGGCTTGACTTGGATGTAACCAGTTCACTTACTTGGCCAGTCAGTCATCTTTTATAGCGCTTATCCATATAGGGTTGCTTGGGGACGAGTTGATCCAAGCTAACATCGATGTCACCATATTGTATGCATGTAGCGTCTTGCTTGCTTTTGTAGGAGAATGGACTAAAACTTGACTTGATACGTGCGTGGTGTCTCTTCAGAATTCACTTCCATTTCCGCAACAGAACCAGTTGGGTTTTTAGAAAAGAACACAGACTGACTTATGAATCATTGTCCTCCCAATTGACTAGCAACTCATGTCTCTGAGCAACTGAAGTGTCAACTTAACGCTCTGTCATCAGAAGTTCAAACATTTTGTCAACATGTGTCCCTCTCAAGAAAGAACAGATGGCTTGTCATATTCCTCGGCGTTGTTGTTCACCTCCTGCAGTTTGGGTCAGCTGATGATATTCACCCCTGATTTAGAATGTCAAATAAATGCCCTGGTCGCCTACCACAAAAAAAAACACAACTGTCATTTGCCTCTCTTGTTTGTCTTTATTTAAAACCCAATCGTTGGCACCACCGTTCTTGTCCCATGTAAATACCTTGTCAACTAATTTCCATACTCACTGTAAGTAACCCCACGTCCATAATTTATTTAAAACCCAAACAAAACTGTTACTTCTATTGTATTGATGTATTTAATCCTCAAATCAGCATTTAAACAGTCATTTTAATTTGGATTTTGATATGATTTTGGATTTGAAACAAGGCCGGACTCTCTAACGCCTTTAGATGTTAGGAAATTAAAAACATAAGCACCATTAGGGACAAAAGTGCAAGCACATGTCCTCGCTAATGAAGATAGTGAAAGGGATGAGATCTCTTGGGTCTTTATTTATGATCAGGTTATTGACCTCTTCCGGTTCAAATGGATGACAACTGATGCACTTGTTAAGAGGTGTTAAATGTAAGCCCCTTGGATTAAGATTTTCAGAATAGGCGCATTGTTCGCACAACAAACATCCTTGAGAAACCCACCAACTATCAAAACTGGGTCACTGAAACATTTTCCCCAAAACAAATTAATTATTCTCAGTCGTCATAAAATGTTTTGCTTTCCAGATTCAAAAGTTCAATTATGGTAATGTAAGGTCAATACAACGCTGTATTTGCATTTCTAAAGAAATGCTGTATAATTCTTGATTAAGTTTATTTGAGTGAGACTAATCCTGAATAACAAACTTGCCTCTGTGATGTTCCCGGCAGTGCTTAGTCCTGCATTCGTACGTTCTGGATAACAATGAATCAATGCCATTTAATACACTGTACAAATTAAAGTTTAAAGTATTTGTGACGTGTGAAAATCACATGGGTGACTTTATTGTTGTTTAATTTGTCTTCCACTACTCCATAAATAGTTGCCAGTAAAAAGGTGATAAAGCAGGGGGACAAGAATCATATCTAGAACTGAACTTTTAGAGTAAAGGAGGAAAAAAACGGCACACATTGAAAGGCAACTTTTCAAATGGAGAAATAGCATAAAAATAGAACAAAGCTGCATCCGCAAGCAGTCAGTTCCATCCAAATAGTGTGAGTTTGTGCGGGGAAGGAACAGAGCTCCAGAGGCTCTCGGAGAAAGAGAGTGGCTGACTCCAGATTTTACCTGGGGGGTGGGATCGTAATCTGGGGAGTTGAGCTCCGGAGTCATATATCTCAATCCTTAAGTAGATGCACTTCCCTTGACTGCATGATCCGTTTTAAAGTTCTTATAGCTGCTAGAAGTATCACATATTGTTGGGTGTGAATCTGGGTCAGGAGTGGTGGCAGAAGCAAAGTACTCAGCTAGGGACGTAGTATATATTTATATATATATATATATATATATATATATATATATATATATATATATATGGAGCCTTTGGGATCACTTTATCCTATTGTACGTCTTGATGATGTCCTTAATTTCATGTGTTTTTTGTGTAAACAGTAGTAGTAATTTAATTGTGATTATGGAATTTTTTATATTCATGAGTTGCAAACTGTAAATAGCTTTACATGAGCTGTGTTGCCTCAAAGCCATTCAAGGGAATAAATAAATAAAACATTCATTAAAAGCACGAGGTGGTTGCTGAACCTATGACTAAGATGGGAAGTAAACAGACGTAGTTCTGTTTCCCTCTGACCCAATGTTCCCTCAGCACCATGTTCCCTTCTGGTTTTCAAATAGTCAGGTGCAGCTGCACTGCAACTCCGTCTTTAGATCAGATTTTCTCTTGCAGTCTGAGCCTAACAAATCAGAAGGGACTTTGATATCTGGGGATGTTGCAGACATGGACCCTCGTGCAAAAAATCCAATTTTGGATACCTGTCAATTCTAATTACACATAATAAGATACAGCTGCTTTGTTATAATTCCAGTTGTTCAGAGAGCGAGTGATTTAAATAAGTCCTCCCGGCTGGTTCAGGGCTATTGTCAGCCCACGGAATGATTTCCAGAACGGGCCTGTTGTGTTCAGCCGACGGGGGAAATGTGCGAATGGCTTCCATAGCAACCCGGAAGCGGGAAGGTCTATTGGAGCACATGCATGTGAAATATACTGAAGATGTACATGTTAATGTTTGGTATAATAAAACATGTAAATGTTTTCTGGCAATGGGGACTGGGGGGTTTGGAAGAGATGTTTTTTTTATGCAGCCATTGAGAGAGCATACAGAAAATGCCGTTACAACTATACAGATTCTTTAACTGAAAAATATAAAAGTACATAAGAATTGGATTAAAACAATTTAGAAAAAGTATTGATAATGTGGTGTGAATTTGGAAGCAAAAACTTTAAAATTTAAAACAAACAACATATAACCTTCTCTTCAAGAGGATGACTGTGTTGTATCTAGTGTAAATTGATTAAAGCAAACTGTAAACTGCTAATTGATTATTCTTGTTGGATTTATCTGCTTTTGTTATATTACTTTAAGATGAGAGATTGAGTCCTCTAAACCTAGTTTGAATCTATGGAAGGCATGAATGGTCTTATTTCCAAACGTGCCATCAAACTTCAGGTGCACTTCTATCTTTCCTTATCGGCCTCACACACAGAGAAACACACACACACCTACACACACACACACTCTCATAAACAATATTGATTAGGTAAGACTCCGTCGGCGGCTCTGCAACGCTCCACATACCGTTGGTGTTCTCCTTTCACTATCTACCATTTTGTCCTTCATTGCACCTCCGGTTTGACACCCTTAATCCTTGCAGTTTCTCTGTCTCTAGATGTAATTACACTGTGGTTTGCAGGCTTGCTGTGCGCGCGTGCGGTGTCTCTCCTCTGGATGTCCCGCACAGTGTGATGACGGAGGCTTGCGAGATCTGAGGTGGATGTGAAGAAAGGGCCAGAAAGACAGCTGCCTAATGTGCTACAGTGCTGCCTTATTATGCTGATCCTACTAAGGAGAGCCTCCATA
Organism: Gasterosteus aculeatus; assembly: GCF_964276395.1. Classification (NCBI taxonomy): domain Eukaryota; kingdom Metazoa; phylum Chordata; class Actinopteri; order Perciformes; family Gasterosteidae; genus Gasterosteus; species Gasterosteus aculeatus. Next base: position 2,413,235 of record NC_135704.1, on the reverse strand, counting down.
GGATGCAGATATGCATGAGTCTCAATTGGCTTTGAAGAACAAGGAATGAAACCACAGGGGGGGGGGGGGGGGTGCTGTGTTTCCCTTTCTGTCTAAATGGGTTTGCAGTAGATGAATAAGTAACCATAAAGCAAAACTGAAGAAAGTGGGACATGAAAGCAAATGTTGTATTGTACGTAGCGCAACCTTCATGTTTAATGTCCCATGTGGTCTATGTGTTCTAGATATGAAATTGGTTATGACAATTTTGGTATCTTTCAATCTCTTATCACTTAATTTCTATCAATTTTTATTCCATTCAATGATTGAAGAATCTTTGATTACATTTGAGTTGTGCCACATAAAGTGCTATATAAGATCCTTGAGTTGGTGGACAGTCGATTGTTTGACAAGCAAACTATAGTCACTCAAATCAGGCTGTTGAACATGTCGGGCCAACTCCTAACTGGCTTTGTTCCATCCACATGGTGGAGGTCCCGACAACGATTACGGACAGCATTCAAAGTACGTATTTGTGTGTATTTCTTACTTGACACTATTGGGCGATTCACTTTGTGTAAGAATAATACAAAGGACGTATTTCTAACTGCAATTGCCAAGCATTCTCACACATCTGTTAGACAAATAAGTTGACTCCTTCACACAGACGTCATCTGGGTGACAATCCATTCATTTTGTAGACCCGGCCAGACCAAGATCTCATCGTCTTGGCTCGGGATTACATGGGTGATACACCATCGTGTGGGTTTTATGCATATATATATATATATATATATAAGTTTTAATTTAACTAGCCAGAAGCCAGAACTAAAACTAAAAAAAAGCAGATCCAAACTCCATGACTATGTCTGTCTTTTAACTAGAAGAAGAAAAACAGCTGTCCTTTGCTGTACATGGAGGTTTGTCAGGCATCCAACAACCTTTCTATGAATCATAAACAAAGCATCTCTATGAAAGCCTGCAGGCGGGTTAAATTTTTGAACGTCCCAGGTATCACTCGCCTTGAGGTGTCACTGGAAAGCAGCAGAAACATTGCACTCATCTCCACATTAGCATGCTCTCACTGGTGAATGGACGCCAGAGGCAGAGGTTTGGAGGGTTTTCTTCCCTGCGGCGTCTCAATTAGCCGACTTTCACCTGAAGCTCTTTCACATGAAATTTCCCTCATGTGCTCTTCAACTCAAAAGTGGATTCTCAATTACTCTGTCAAGAGCGCACGCTAAATTTGCATGCATCATTCGTTGACCGCTTGCGTCTCGGCTGTCCTGCTTACACACAGCCTAACATGACTAATGTCTTACTGAGGTTGTGAAGGTTTTATAGGTAGTTTATATGAACAGAAATGGATTAACGTGAGCTGAAGTAGACACGTTATGAACCTGATATATCACTTTCTAAGTCAGTAACGTTGGGAATAAATACACAAGAAACTTTACTTGGTTGCTTTGCTCCTTTTTTGTGGTATAATTATAAACTAACTATACGTTTAGTTTTGTTTGAATCGGCTTTAAAGAACCGGACATACTCGAGGAATGAAATAGTTATAATACGGTTTAAGGACATTTCATAATAAATATAGGGAGATTTGTGCACTCTCATTTGATTAACCTATTTTTACACTTTTGTTCAAATTGTGTTCTTCTAATTGTTTGCTAATCTATTTTTCCCTGATAGCCTGTCAGAGCGATCTGAAGCCTGGTCTACATGATACATTGTGATTCAGCCTCCCATTCTATTCTTTCTGACACTATTAATCTCCTTGCTGACATAGTTGAACTTTAATCAATACTAATCACACACATTAATGTGTGCATTTCACTGCAGCAACACAGGCACACATTGTGCACAGTGTTTTCGAGCTGCAGGGGAAATGGCTGTAATGTGTCGTTACAGCCAGTGGGGAGCAGTCCTGCACTGAGAAACGGCTTGCTTCATACAACGGAATAATACTGAATACATGCTCAATCCAAAAAAGACATGGAAAGAATGTCAAAAAAGAAAATGGCAACTGTGGCTCCGCATGTGGGATTTGTTGCACAGTACGAATAAAAGATCAGCAAAATGCGAACATATTATAATAATGTATCAGTTGAGAGAAATAATCATGGAAGAAGCTCCATATTACATCTGCTCTGTGTCCTTGGGTATGGGGAGCTATTTCCTTTCTCAACATGTGCTCAACATGCAGTTAGAACCTTGAAAAGTCCCACCTAACGGCTGCTTGATTATAGCACTGATTGACACATTTATTGTGGTATCTGAGAGGGACACTTTCACACAGAAACATGTCAGGAAGAGTGAGTTTTTTAACCAATTTTGTGTCAATGCGCTTTCAGAAAAAGTGGGGAGACGGTGTAAACAGGCAGGGAAAGTTTGACTGAGTTGCGCTTTGATTTTTTTTCTTCATCTGTGGCAGTGTTAAGGACTATGCGCTCGATATGAATAGACATGTGTCCACCAATGGGAGTCATGGCTGAATACATCCAGGAATTGTAGAATCGTCCCTCTATTATTGTCTCCTCCTCCCGTTTTATGTAAAGTCACACCCTTAATGGGAACAGGACCCCGATGGAGAACACTTTGTATGGGGCTCATTCTTTTATGTTATAGTCCCAGCACAGGCAATTAGGAAATCCTGACAAATAGTCATAATGGCTGCTGTCGATTTGCTTTAAGAAAGCTTAATGACATATTGGCTTCTAAGTCTTTTAAGAAAATCGAAAAACAAAATTTCTGTATACTGTATATACTAAATAACATGTCACAAACAGCACAGGTTCACTCAGATGACATAACATCGATCACCTCCCTTTTCGGTGAGCTCCCTTGTTTTGGTTCACCGGTCTATGTTGCCGGTCTGAGTTCCAAGCAGGTGCCACTGACTTTACACTTCTCAGGCTCACACTCACCGATTATAAAAAAAAAGACAGCATGCACCGGCTGGTGAAGAAAAATCAACTTATAACAAGCCAGAGGGGTTTATTATTTTTGTCTCAGGAGTTCATGGCCCAAACTGGGGAGAGAAAACAAGTGAATACTTTCACTTGTCAGGAGGAGAGAAAATAGACCCTGATGGGATGCTCAGGTGGTCCTGGTTGTTTTAAATCCGCACATTAAGTAAGCAACAGTACAGAAGGAAAAGAACACAAACTGGCATTTGAGCTTACATTTCTTATTATTTTTTGCCACTTGGAAGCAGCACAAATACGTTTTAAAAACAACATTGACACATCAACATATCTTTTAAAGTTTATACACTGACCATGTTAGCAGACCTTTGCTTAATCACACGCGTTTCAGCCAGTTCACTAAAATAATGTTAAAGTGGTGAGTGAAGGAAAACAACAAAGCTAGAACCAAGCCCTGAAACCGTAGCAGTTGTTTAACGAGAATAAAACACCAGGTAGAACCATAAGATGGATATAAGAAATTGACATACAAACCGTGATGTCACCAATTGTTGTGTGCACCATTGTAAAGCCATGAGTTTGGTATTTGGGACATCACCATCTTATTTTTACGTCAGTTGCCATTTTTTTTTTGGGCAACAAGAAGTGACCCGTTAGGGTGGAGCAAGTGCAGCCAAACAACAACTTCGTCAGTTTAGTCACAAAGAAGACACACACTGTATCTTGGGGTCTATTTGACTGAACGGATCATAATTCACCAAATGAACCTCATGCTGTTTTGTAAAAAAATAGATGTTTGTGTTGATGTATAATACATGAAGATTAGGTCAACAAACAGAGAAGTGCAGAGCATTGGAAAGTGTTACCTTTTTGTTTTATTATCCAAAAAGCACAACCTCTTGGCTGCATCTGTACCCAGATGTTGGCCTACTCTCTAAACAGAAATCCCGAAAAGAGGTATTGATATTTAATCTGAGACATCTCTCTATGATGAAAAAAGTTCTCTATTTTTTCCAGAGGAATACTATGTCTTTATGTCAGCCGTTGAGCCTGTCAGGGCCCGACGTGTTTCTGAGCACATCTCTGACTCTGACACATGGAGGCTTGTCCATGCTCCATTTATTTATGTATTTTCACTCCTCAGACATGTCTGGCCATCCATATCTATAGTGTGCAGGCTTAACACCAAGCTATGCTGAGGACACTGACTGTGTTTTGCACTCCTCCGAGGCACTGAGCCATGGTGTTTTTCAAAGGACGACCACACTCTATATTGATAGAGTACACTTTAACTGATGATTATGCTTTTTTCGCTGCTCGTCCATTCATTTCTGCTTTAACCATTAAAAACACAGAGATGAATGCAGATGGATGGGCTTTTTTGGGACCCTATTGCCAAATATTTAACTCTAACCCTAGAAAAAATGGATATTTACTTGGACTGTCAACATAAACATTTTGATCGATGCAATTAATGTGGCTACAATCAATGTACCGTTATGTTTCAAAATATTTTAATGTTGTCAATTTTTGTTTACTTCTGGTCTAAGATCCCCACTGTGTCACTAAAAGACCGTGGTTTGAAAACGTCCTGGCTAAATATGGGGAGATTGTTGGCACAAATGCAGCCGTCAAATCATGGAGAGTTGAGAGCAAAGTGCACAAGCACATGATTTGCTAGTTGAACATAGAATTCTGCCTCCAAGATGATGAAATGTGTGTAGTTTTGTTTAAAATAACATTAACAATTAAACAACAGTGTCTAAAATACACTCTAAAGTGAGTACTCATTACTTTTAATCCCGATTAATGAATTTCAAAATGTGCGATTAATTAGTTAATTTTTTTGTTAATCTACTGACAGCCCTAATAATAACCAGTGAACGCCCTAATGTGTTGTTTTCTCAGCCACATACCTAGAGCAAAGACAAAAGCTACAGGTTATCCCCCGTATCAATGTCATTATGCCATCCACATCTCAGCACAGAGCCATTACATTAGGCGACATGTCTTCTTCTTACCTATTTAAACTTTGAGCAAGAGACTCGACCTAACAAGCTGTAATCAAGAGTTTCTTCAGGTACACAGCAGAGGGAGTTGCTCCTCTTTGATTTTGAGCTTGTGATGGAAAGCAATACAACACACACAGCTTGTCAAAGGAGCGCTACAGAGGGCAGTTGTTTCCATCGGTCCGTCTTATGATTATTTGTCTTTTTTATTCGACAGTCCAACCTCATCTGGATGATCCCCCACATATCTATTTCCAGCCACAAGATCCGTCATATGCTGCCTATAATTGAATCTTTAGCTGGAAGGAGAATATTTACGGGGGATGCTACACCATCCGGTACACCGTTTCTAACCTTATCACATCCGAGTGGCCAGAGAAATATTTATGATGACTCCTTTCAATTTATGTCTGCAGTGCAATGACATAACACACTTCATTTCAAAGATACTGAGCTCTTAATACTTTTATATGCATAGAAACAACTGTTGTATACCCATCAGCCTTAAATGTAGTGGTGATATATAACAATTTAGTTATTGAGGGAGAATAATTAAGCATACTTCATTTTTTAAATCTTATACATGATTTAACTATGGCATTGAGATGATATTGATCTCCCATCATATGTATGATTTGTATGTATCCAAAGGGAGGGGGAGGGGAGCAGAACCAAAACAAAAGAATCAAGAAAGTACCCTTGTGTGTTATGGTGGAATAGAAAGAGAGTTTGTTAATAAGCCTGTTAATAAGAGATAGCCTGCTCTAGAGGGCAGAAGAGAGACAGGCCTGTAGTTGTTAAGTTCAAACGGATTGAGAGTGGGCTTCTTCAGGGCAGGGTTCACTCGCGCCTTCTTCAGAGAGTTGGGGAAACCGCCAGTTGAGAGGCAAGTGTTGATAAGATGGGAGAATAAAGGAAGAAGGTCAGGAGCAATAGACTGGAATGTCAGACGGGGTGGGGTCAAGGGGGCAGGTGGAGGTTATCGAGGTGACAACTTGGTTGGTAAACAAGTGGGTGAAAGAGGAAAGTGAAGGGCTTGAATATGAAGTAGATGAAAATGTAATCACAGAGGTAGGATTAGAAAATGAGGAGAGTATGCCCTCCATCTTTTTGCTAAAATAGTTGACAAAGTGGCTTGGTAGAACGGTGAAGTAAGGGGTGGGACTGGAGGCATCTAGGAGGTTTCTGGGGTCAGAGAATGAGGATTCAAGAGTTAAGATGCATTGGAGAAGTGGTCCGTTGAAGGGAGGGCTGATAAGACAGAGGGGGCCAAAGAGGAGGGAGAAATGGAGCGACTGTTACAACAGACAGGTACAGAGTCAGTGGATGTGATACGGATGTCAGTTTAAACGAGTGGGAGAGAGTAGAGTGACTGTCACGGTGTGAAAGTCAAAAGACATTAGAGTAAAGAGTCAAAAGTGGGTAGAAAGAAAAGCTCCATTTGGGATGAGATAAGTAAAAAAGTTCCACCACCCGTACCTGTGGGTCCGTACCTGTGGGTCCGGGTGTGTGGCTGAGAGAAGGCCGAAGAAAGAGCATCAGGGTGGAGACGTGTGTCTGGTGTGATCCAAGTCTCAGTGAGAGCAGAGGAGTCAAGTGATTGTTGGACAGTAAAAGCCGAAAATGAAGTCAGTCTTGCGGGTAGCCGAATGGCAGTTCCTGAGGCCCCCCTGAGACAAGGTGTTGGGAGCGGAAGGGATATATAATAGAGGGAAGTTAGTCATGTGACGATTTGCAAAGCCTGTAGTATCTAAGTTATATAAAGATATACAAACAGGCATGAAAAGTACACACTCGGGCCTTCATGTACGAACATTCGCAAACGTAGCGTTATCAGCGCCACGGCCAACCTGCAGAAAGCCCTCGCTGTCGCATTTACGAAACCTGCAGCTCATCGGGTAATCAGCGCCTTTCTCCTCCCACTATACCGCACGTTGCGAGCATTTAAATGCACACTGGAATGGAAGTCCTTCTATCTTTCTATCATGGATAAGCCAACAGCGAAAACAAAAATTCAGTGACAACAATGCTATGACTATTTGATATGATCCTGATGTGAATATTTGTAATGTAGCGAGGAGTTTAACAACCGCTGGAATGGAATGTGAACGCTGAGTGGGAGATGCAATGTCATCTTTGATTTCTTCCAGTAACTGTAATATTGCATGGCTGCTCAATATTTAACGCGTAATGATTTCTTATTCACTCAACTGAAAAAGTGGGATCGTTGTGGCCAAAATCCTTTCAGCTCATCTCGTTGTCCTACGTCACCGCTTGCCTCGGATTACCCATTTCACCAGAAGGCATATGGGAAGAAAAGTGCTTTCTGGTTTACACTTGCTTTTAAGAGGCAGAAAACTTTCACCGCAAAATGTAGGTGCACCTGCACGGGGGGATTCCAATTCAGTTAGGGTTAGTCCACATTGCAAAACAAAAACGCTGAAGTGGGCGTAAAAGCATTTCTGGACTGCGAGGCCTTTATAAAAGTCTCCTCTAGAGTAGTGATTGTGACACTTTACATGTGTACTGTGCACACACTGGGCTATCACGTAGATGTGATTTTAGCCTGCCATGTTTCCATTTTTTAAAGGATTTCGAGGGCTGTCTGTTATCCTCACTGTAACAAATTGCTGTAAATTTACGGTGCATTTCTAACGGTATCTTACAGTATGTCATAATAACTGTGACATATAGGTAAATTTCCATCCCTTGCTTGTAAATTAACGGCCAATGTCATGAATAATCAGTTAAAGCCGTCAATTTACAATAATAGCAGACTATCGTAATTCAACTGCATGTTACATATATTTTATGAAGTGGTGGAACTACACATACAAGTGCAGTGAATCACAATCCATCTACATCTTTTGTAGGTTAATGTATGAAAGCCCATGTCAGCCACTGAAAAACAGGTCCTGTAAGTCATCATAATGAGATGACTTTGACTTACAGGACATTACTATACATGCAGCTGTCACTTTTATCCAAAACGCCCATGGTTTGACATCATTTTATGTGGAGTAATTGGGGGTTGGGTGTCTTGCTCAGGGACCCTTCAACATGGCACAGGGGGCAGCCAGGATTCAAACCGCCAACCTTGTGCTGCACAGCACACCCTCCCTATTCCATGCGCCGCCTTCGCTGTCGTTTTATTGGCCAGAATGTAAAGATTATAAATATTTGTATTATTCAAAGTGTTCATTGCAAGCCCATGTCAGCCACTGAAAAACAGGTCCTGTAAGTCATCATAATGAGATAGTATCTCATGAGATACGATGATGACTTTGACTTACAGGACATTACTATACATGCAGCTGTCTCTTTTATCCAAAACAACCATGGTTTGACATAATCTTATGTGGAGTATTTGGGGGTTAGGTGTCTTGCTCAGTGACACATCAATTTGGCACAGGGAGCAGCCAGGATTCAAACCGCCAACCTTGTGCTGCACAGCACATCCTCCCTATCCAATGCGCCGCCTTCGCTGTCGTTTCAGAGGCCGGAATGTAAAGATTATAAATCTTTGTATTATTTAAAGTGTTCATTACCTAAAAGTCATTTGAGTGTTAATCGTGACCGACTGCTCCTGAACGTGACGTCAGACGCGTAATCTCAGTTCATCCAGAATACCTGTCAGTGCAGTTCAACATCGGAGGAGTTTCTCATTGCCTCGTCTCTCCAAAAAACGTTGGTAAGTGTTATTTGCCTATGATTAACATTCTCCTTCCTTACATCGTCTTGTCTTCCTCAACTTTGTAGTTTTAATATTTTACCAATGACAGTGTTTCTAAATATTTTATTTTGGTTTGTTTTACAGAGGCACTGGATTAAGGACGCCAGCCGTTTGCTGATGTCAATTGAAAGTGTTCCATAGCGTATTGTTGCAGTTACCTTGTTCCTAATGATTTTATGATTCATTTTTTTATTATTGTATACATGTGGCATATTTTATGTTTTGATCTTGGTTACAAATGCTGAACATTTTTGTCTTAAAGGCATCTAATAAACTCCAACCACTATGACTGAAATGAGTTTGGTTGTCTTTTTTTAATTTGTGGGGAATTAATGCAAAAGTATACGGTTATATGTAAACGGTAACATTCTGGTATTTATAACACAAAAACAGTAATGATATGGTAAGAAACTGTACTCCAATATACGACAACATACCGTAAATTACGGTAGGGCACTGTAAATAAAACAGTAAGTTACTAGCGTCGACTGCCAGTAAATTGCAGTTAATTCACAGTAAAATTGGTTCAAGTTTACGGTAACATACAGTAATCCATTATACAGTAACATAGTGTAAAAACCATTTACGGTATTATACCGTAAAATAACGGTAAATTCCTGGTTCCCCCTCACCCTGACAAAAAATAGTCCACATAGACCAAGTAGTTACAGAGTTATTATACTTGTATATCATGGTATGCCAGTTTTAGGGCAGAGACCAAAAAACAGCCTCAGAGTGAAATATTGTAGACTAAAAGAAAGAAGATTATCCTGGCGTATCAATACTTCCATGTCAGTTCATTGTTCACTTCTTAAAGCATCAGACTGGAGCCTTGTGGTTTCCACAGCTCTGTTACACTCCATAGTCTTATCCTTAGGGGAATGCTTTTCTGTAGATACCCATTCGTGCTGCTAGAGTTATGGTGCGATGTTTGATCTGTATATCACTTTTGCCTTCTTAAGTTTCTAGGCTAAGTATTTTAGCAAGCTGGATGGAGGATGCATCCGGTCTGAAACACTCTCTGAGCTGCAGTGCCCGGTTATTTATTTTGTGAAACAGACGGCACAATAAAATAACAGTCAGGCCTGATTGTTAGAGTTGTTTTTGATCATCACTATTGAGAATAAACACACTTCTTAGTGGTGGTCATGTTGGGAAACCTGTGGGTCAACTACCTTGAATCACCTTAGCAGTTATTGTTGAATCCTCGTTGAGCAACATTATAGCATGAATCCCATAACGCTATGCAAAGTGGAAGTACTGCCGGCCCCGCTGGGAGTCAACACTCTGTAGCTCTCTTCAGCTTCAGACTGCTCTCTGCTCATTGTTTTGGTTTGCTGCTCAGTATGATTAAGTCCCAAAGGCTCTCTCTGACTGCCCACTCAAACTCTCTTGTTCTGTTTTTGGCCATGGCCGGTATGAAATAGCAGAGAGCCAAAGTAAACAAGTGAGTGGTGAAGAGTCAAACTTGTAGCAAGCCAAAGAAGTTCGGGGATGTTGTTCTGGAGCTGTTGAACAAACTAGGACTGTAATAAATATTTCACCTGACAGGTGAAACCAGGAGATCATCATATTGCTCAGTTTGCCCAGGTGTAATTTAAGGAGAATAAAAGTCGGCAACCTACTTTATCACAATAACAGTACATGCTTGTGGTAGGGCTTCATCAACGGACTGGGTCAGTCAGGAATAGGCAATGACAGCTGTGGGAGAGATAATGAGGAGCACCATGTAGAAATACGTTGATATTTATTTGTTTATGTTGGGGCCGGCGCAACAAGCTGCAAACACACCCTTGAGTTATCACCAAATACAAACAATAGCTTACGCTGTGTGATTACTTTTTTGTACAGCCCAAATAAAAAAATACAAATTTGCCTCAGAGGGCTTTACAGTTTGTACACACGCAGTATCCTCTGTCCTGAAACCCCCACGTTGGCACAGGAAAATGCCCTGTCTTTCTTTTCTCCTGTTTGGTCACCATGGAACATCTGGCCTTCTGGAATTGCATTTCCGGGCTGGTCAGTTACTAATTAGTTTCAATATGAGAATCTCCATCTGGTAATGTGATTGATGAGAGTAAACCCAAAACAGTGACCTTCCTGTCAATTGAACAAAAACAATGACTTGAAAGGAAATGAAACTGTTTAAATCACATTCACACCAAATCAGGGGACCGACAGCCCCAGGGTGTAGGATTGTGTGAAAGTGTCACATATTTCACCTTTACGCCATTTAATCTCCCATGGCTGCACTGTATAGCTCCCAACTGCCTGTTACAAGATTGCTCTCCCCAGCATCTGTGCTGAACGGGGGCAATGACCAGGGGGTTAAACCACACACACACACATCTCTGCTATGGTTGTGGGTGAAACTTTTTCTAGTTAGTGGCAAAGTGGATTTTCAACAAGATACAAATGTGGTGTTTTCCACATTACATTACATGTCATTTAGCTGATACTTTTATCCAAAGCGACTTACAATAAGTGCATTCAACCATCAACCACCTCGTTCCCATTAATAGGAAATCTAAGATTTCTCAGTAGGTTCACCAGCATGAAGATTTTAGCAACTCGAAACCTGTGACTCATCACCCTGAAAGTGTGTAATCTAACATAATGTGGATTCAGATTGTGTACAGTTAGCTGTGAAAGATTCTACATAATCCTCCAAACGGACCCATGTCTGCGTAGACAGGCAGGCAAACACAACACATAGAAAGTGAATGTGGCAGCCAGAAGTCCAGTCTGCATGCGTCATATGTACTATATGTGCCTTATGAAACATTCATGCAGACAAACTCACAACGTCTCTTGGGATAGACAATGCTGACAGCAAATATACATGAAGGGGTTAGAGGCCTTAGATGGTCAAAGCTGAAATGGGGAAAATTTGCAGGGTTCTTGTACTCAAGCCCTGGGCATTAAATAAGAGCAGAGAAACTCTTTGATGTTGGGATCTATTAGTGGGCCCACAGAAGTATGAGTGCACTCGCTGTATAAGGGAAAGCAAGATGCTGGAGTGTTGGCAATGCATTGTTCCGCCCCCTTTCCTTCATTTTCCTAATGAGAAAGGAGTAGCAAAGCCTCTCGACTCACTTCTACCTCCTCAAGGTCTCTCTGCCTCTTCATGCACGCAGCCCGGATACTAATTCAATAAGGCTTGAGGCTACACCGCTCACTACAGAAGAAAATGTTCCAAGCCAAGTATACCCTCACTCCCAACTTATTAGCTTACTCGTTTTATGTAACAAAGAAAGGATGGCCAGGTTTAATTCAATTCTTTTATTAAGTTTGAGAAAAGCAGTTAGAATATTGCTCTGTAATTAGGACTTTTAGGATTTTTTTTTAAATATCAGCACTTTTAGTTTGAGCTTTGCTACATGA